>NC_090754.1:58797934-58952934 GCF_036898095.1 Palaemon carinicauda
TCCTGGGTAAAAAAAAAATATTACGGATATTGAAAAAGTCAGACAGACATACAAAGAGAGAGAGAGAGAGAGAGAGAGAGAGAGAGAGAGGGGGGGAGGTGGTTTTCCCCAAGTAAAAAGATAAAGACAGACAGGCATACAGAGAGAGAGAGAGAGAGAGAGAGAGAGAGAGAGAGGGGGGGTGTTCTTCCCTTGTAAAATCTATTAGGGATATTGTAAAACAGACAGTTTTGGACAAACTAAAGAGAGTAAGGTGAACGTTTTCATCGTCTCTCTAGTCTAGAAAAAAACATCCGAGAGAGAGAGAGGAGAGAGAGAGAGGAGAGAGAGGGAGAGAGAGAGAGAGAGAGGAAGAGAGGAGAGAGAGATAGATAAAGGGAGTGGGTAAATATTTACCAACGTTAACATATGCACCCTCTCCTAGCCCTCTTCCCTAGGCTCATTTAAGAGCAGAGGCGCTGGAGTATAGGGGAGTGAGTGGCCTGGTAGTGGAGCCCAAAAAAAAAAAAAAAATCCCAGTTCGACTGTTACTGGGTTAAATTCGACATACAAACAAACACAGTACTTACGACGAAAACACAATAGACTACTTGTTATATTAAAAAGGGTAGTTTAAGCGACCTGTCAAAAATGAGGGCTAAATGTTTAGGTAGATATGCACACACACACATACATACCAAACACTTACTCTTTCACTGTATTATATAACGTTAGAATCGACATACGAACAAACACAGTACTTACGACGAAAGCAGAATAGACTACTTGTTATATTGAACAAGTAGTGTATGCGACCAGTCAAAAATGGCGGCTAAATGTTTAGATAGAAAATGTAAATCTATGAAAAAGGAAATACATAAATTTCCTTTTTCATAAATTGTGGGTTTATGTCATTTATCATTGATACACGGAAAATTTTGTATTTTAATGTATTTAGATATGCACAAACAAACATATACTCCATACACTTGGTCTTTTACTGTATTATATAGAGGGGAATACAGCAGATTACTTGTAACCTTATTAATTAAGGAGAATACTTATAAAAAGAATAACTGCAATACAGTACTTGTAGTAGAAATAATTATAACAAAGTATTTGTTGCAAGAACAGTTATTATTATTATTATTATCATTATTATTATTATTATTATTATTATTATTATTATTATTATTATTGTTGTTGTTGTTGTTGTTATCATTACTTGCTCAGCTACAACCCTAGTTGAAAAGAAGGATTCTATAATCCCAGGGGCCCCAACAAGGAAAATAGCCCAGTGAGGAAAGGAAACAAGGAAAAGCAGAATATTTTAAGAACAGTAACAACATTAAGATAAATATTTCCTATGTAAACTATAAAAACTTCAACAAAACAAGAAGAAGAGGAATTAGAATAGTGTGGCCGAGTGTACCCTCAAGCAAAACAAAACAAGAAGAGAAATTAGATAGAATAGTGTGTCCGAGTGTACCCTCAAGCAAAACAAAACAAGAAGAGAAATTAGATAGAATAGTGTGTCCGAGTGTACCCTCAAGCAAAACAAAACAAGAAGAGAAATTAGATAGAATAGTGTGCCCGAGTGTACTCTCAGGCAAAACAAAACAAGAAGATAAATTAGATAGAATAGTGTGCCGTAGTGTACCCTCAAGCAATCAATATAGAATACTGAGTAGTATTGAGAAATCCACAGAATATATTCGAAAAAAAAACTGTTGGTCTCAGAAGACTAAACCAGAATAAGAATGTGTTTACCTTTTAGTGTCAAAAAGATGAATAATTTACTGTTTTAATTTATTAATTTGACGCTTCTCTATATTGATCCTTGTAGCATAACACACTCAAGTCTCGCTACATCCTTTGATGACGTCATTGGACGTTTCCCGGAATTCATCCCCTACTTCTGTTTTCCCAGAATCCCTTTATGTCCTGTCTATTAGATTTCTAGGTCAAGTAGCACTCTTTACTCTACCTAAGTATTTTTATGTGATAGTTATTTCGTATTAATTAATGAAGTATATATATATATATATATATATATATATATATACATATATATATATATGTGTGTGTGTGTGTCTGTGTGTGTGTGTTTATATATAAATATAGATAGATAAATAGTGGATGGATGGATAGATATATAGATAGATAGATACTGTACATTAGACGATTTACTAATTAAAGTAAATACACACTCACACACACACACACACACACACACATATATATATATATATATATATATATATATATATATATATATATATATATATATATATACATATATATATATATATATATATATATATATATATATATATATATATATATATATATATATATATAACATTATTTCATTGAAAAGCCGTTTGGGAACACTATCTCTCTCTCTCTCTCTCTCTCTCTCTCTCTCTCTCTCTCTCTCTCTCTCTCTCTCTCTCACGGTCTTGAATATTGAATTAAAATTCACTATAAATCTCCCCAAACTTTTTACCTAAAAATAAATAAAATCAGATTGAAACCATCAGATCGACTAAAAAAATTTTAGTTATTTTTGTCTAATTTTATTTAAATTTAATGTAGAGTTTAGTTATGCATCGAATACATTCGACTCATCGTCATCTCCTCCTACGCCTATTGATGCAAAGGGACTCGGTTAGATTTCGCCAGTCGTCTCTACCTTGAGCTTTTAATTCAATACTTCTCCATTCTTCATCGCCTTCTTCGCGTTTCATAGTCCTCAGCCATGTAGGGCTGGGTCTTCCAACTCTTCTAGTGCCTTGTGGAGCCCAGTTAAACGTTTTGTGAACTAATCACTCTTAGGGAGTGCGAAGAACATGCCCAAACCATCTCCATCTACCCCTCACCATGATCTCATCCACATATGGCACTCGAGTAATTTCGCTTATAGTTTCATTTCAAATCCTGTCTTGTCATTTAACTCCCAAAATCCTTCTGAGGGCTTTGTTCTAGTGCAAAGTAATTCAAAATCTAGAAATTTATGTTTCTTAAGTGATTTCTCGGAATTTGACGTCATTTGTCATCAAAGATTGGTTCCGAAACTAAGACATAGATGGAGCCAATATTAAAACAAGGACGCTAAAGCTAAGACACCAGTTGTGTATGTCTGCTTCGTTGGTTTGTGGTCCTTGTTCTCTGGGTGGTGAACCAAAGTCGGCAGACATTTTTGCTACGAATTTCAGTCTACTCTCAAAGTGTCATCGGGTTCGTTTCTACTATTAGACTTGTGAGTTTTGTTTTAGTGTTGTAAAAATATTTTCTATTGTTGTTAATGTTGTGATTTTTTTTTTTCTGTTTGTGTATATTTTTTTTTTTTTTAAGTATTTTAGTTGTGGTGCCTCAAACCTAACTATATCTATAAGCCAAGTGATCTAGGCGAACATTTTCTCGAGAAACTTCAATCTGGTGTTAGTGACATTGAAATAGTTTTTAATACAAGCGAGTGTTGTTAGTGTTGTTTAAATGTTTTTTTTCTTGCCGTGTTTAGTGTCGTAAGTTTGTTTAGAGATTTTCGTTTCTGTTGAAGTGTTTTGCATCAATTCTAATTAAAATTTATAGCGCTTGACGTGGAGATTGGTTTCTAATGCGACTTTTTGTTGCGTTCTTCACAAATATATGGGTAATACTACCCTTTTCATAATGACCTCCCAATTCTTATAATCAGAACTATAATTGATAAGTGCTCATTTTCTTGTACAGATTTTTTACCCATCATTCATACTTGTTTTCGTGAAGGCTAATATCAGTAAGTAATCTTACCTGTTTCTGCATATTGTGAACATTTTAAATTTTAAGGGCTTTTTTCAATATTAAACTTACCCGATAATCATGTAGCTGTCAACTCTGTTGCCCGACAGAATTCTATGGAGGGATACGCCAGCTATCACAATACTAGAAGGGGGTGTTCTTACCAGCGCCACCTGTGGCCAGGTACTCAAGTACTTCTTGTTGACACCTCCTCAATTATTCCTCTGTCGTGCTTCTGACAAGACGTTCTGGGATACGCTTATGTTCTTGGAGTATTTTCACGACTTTGGTGAAGTATTTCTCTTTGATTTCGGCTGTCGCTTTACTGGAAACTTCTATTTTAGCTTAGTTAGCTTTTGGAATTAATTTGATTATTTTTGGTGACGAAGAGAGTATGAACTCTCGTTCACCTTTCAATGGCCGACCCTTCCCTTAGACGGAAGTGTTGGTGTCTAAGAGAGTATAGACTCTCTTTCTTAATTTTGCTTAACAAAAGTTATAGATTTATTTTATATCTCTCCGCCTCTTATAGGCCTCTTCGATTAACTTCCTTTTATTATAAACTTATTAAAATTAATTTTTATATTTGTTTGTATTCGACCTTCCTAATAGTAGGCGGTCTTTTCTTGGTACCGAAGTTAATTATCGTGAGCCCGTCATTTCGGTTTTACCTGTTAACATATTATGCTATTTTAAGGTCTTTGAAAGAATTTCTTTGATAGTCTCGTACTTTTTCAAAGTTGAACTAACGTTTTGTTTGTCTCGGCAGTTGTTGACGTTCAGAACGTTTCAACTTGCACTCTATCGTTACGATAGAGAAAGAATGTTCACGGTTTCACATTGCAGTAAAGAGTAACCGTTTCTAGCGTTTTGTTCATTCTTTCTTAACTTAATGGTTTTGATCCTAATAAGGAACTTTTCTTTTTGGGAAATATTTCAGTTTTTTCCTTTAACAATAATATGTTTTAACGATATATATGATTGGGCTCTTCTCTCAGGTTCTAAGTCATGAGAGAGAGAGAGAGAGAGAGAGAGAGAGAGACGGAGGGAGAAAGAGGATAAACGTTTCCCTCAAGCCTGCCAGGCGTACGAGTAACGTCGTTATCGTTTTGCTCTTATCCCTAGTCTCTTTAGGGGAAGAAACTAAACGTTTCTAGAGTGATCTAGTGTTTAGTCTCTTTCCAGCCACTGAATTTTCTTTCATTAGATTTTTCTGTTACATTGTAATTCTGTTTTCGCAATTACTAACTTTTGAGAAGGATAGAATTGCGTGTTTCAGGTACAAACCACTTAAAGTTTCGAGTTCAGTGAAATAAGTGCAAACAGAAATCAAAGTGATAAGTGATTAGCGCAAAGTATGTCAGTGTTATGCGTGAGGGTACTTTTGTGCGCGCCAGTCGTCCTCCCAGTCCGGGACCTCTTGCAAGCTCCCAAGCCCAGGGGAGAAGCAATGTCGAAGGGCATAAGGGTTCGGCAGGCCTTGATCGGCGCACAGAAGTATCCTCGGTGGTTGTGGGCGTGTCTTACCGAGACCGTCACTCCCACCCGCAGACGATTGAGCCCTTATTTTGCTCGTCTGCAGAAGAGATTTAGAGGAGAAAATAAAGGCAGAGTTACGCTGGTCTCACGTCTCAAGACCTCTTAAACGTAAAGTCCAGACCTATGCCAGACGTACGAAGTAAAGTTCAACAACCCGGATGCAGTCATTGGGTTAGCTCTGTCTCTCCTCAGTCATCAGTTTGTCGGGCTGAGAGTGCGCCTACACTCCCCCCCCCCCTATGCTCGCTCCGCCTGATCGCAGTACCACCTGCCAGGCGTACGATGTTGTGGACTCTACTACAGTCCATGCAAGCACAGCTTTCGGACCTGATGCGTGAGTGTCGTGCTGAGAGTGTTGCACCTCCTCCTCCTCCTGCACCGGTGGTGCACCAACCGCCTGCACCCGTTCAGCCTGTGCTGCACCCGCCTGCACCGGTGGTGCACCAACCGGCTGCACCCGTTCAGCCTGTGCTGCACCCGCCTGCACTCGCTGCACCCAGTCGCAACACCATCTGCCAGGCGTACGATGTTGTAGACTCTACTACAGTCCATGCAAGCACTGCTTTCGGACCTGTTGTGTGAGTGTCGGGCTGAGAGTGTTGCACCTCCCCTGCACCCGTTCAGCCTGTGCTCAACCCGCCTGCACTCGCTGCACCCAGTCACAGCACCATCTGCCAGGCGTACGATGTTGTAGACTCTACTACAGTCCATGCAAGCACAGCTTTCGGACCTGTTGTGTGAGTGTCGGGCTGAGAGTGTTGCACCTCCCCTGCACCCTTTCAGCCTGTGCTCAACCCGCCTGCACTCGCTGCACCCAGTCGCAGCACCATCTGCCAGGCGTACGATGTTGAACCTCTTTCTGTGTTCGCTGTTCCCAGTGTTGTTCAGCCTCAGCCTTCTTTAAGGCAACCTTCGGTTTGGGATCAGGAGGATTACCCCACTCTTCCTCCTCCTCCCCTGGCTGCTCCACCGGTGGTGCAACTCTCGGTGGAGGTACAACCTCTTCCACCTGTGAGTCAGTCTCCTCAGCTGCTGCACCGAGCTCAACCCGTGCACCCTGATCCTGCGCCTCAGACACCTCTGCTTGCGGGAACTTTACCTTGTTCTGCGCAACCTCGGTCTCTTCACGCTCCACTCATACCACAGGAACAGGAACTTTCTGCACCTTCCACTGTTGTTGTTCCAGCTCGTTCTGACTCTGCTGTTCAGCATACCTTACCTCCTTTTTCTAACCATGGCAAAAATATGAATCATGAGTTATGAATGTAAGGTAAACATTATGTTGATTTTTAAACCCCATGCAAGCATGCATAAAGCACTCTAGCACTGGTCATGGAATTTCTGAGAAATGTTAAACGCCATGCACACGCTCTGCTTTCCTTACAGCAGGCTCTGCTTACAGCAGGCTCTGCTTACTACATGCTCAGCATTCAGCATGCTCTGCATTCAGCATGCTCTGCATACAACATGCTCTGCATACAGCATGCTCTGCTTTCAGCATGCTATGCATACAACATGCTCTACATACAGCATGCTCTGCATACAGCATACTCTGCATTCATCATGCTCTGCATACCTTACCGCATGCTTCTCAACATATCTTGGGTTGTTGCCAACTCACTAGACTGTCAAGCAGTTTCATAACGTTGCCTTCTAGTCTGCTGCTTTTGCACCAGTGAACCCTCACTCAGAGAACTTAGCTTTTCTAGGATAAGGTCCCTGTAGATGAGAAAGTTCTTTTCTCCCTCCTTCTGCTATTCCCTTGAGGACTCTGTCATTTGGAGGGAGCCTTTAGCTGCATAACCTCTTATGGACTTTTATTTAAGCATAACATGCTTACAGGGAAGGTAATGGTTCCACTTCAGCCGCTAATCCCGTCTGTTACCACACCTGCTCCCATAGACCTTGAGCTGTGTTGCATGACATGCAGTCCAAGCTTAGTCCTTGTTAGAGGATTTTTGTTTACGGAGTCAATGTGTCACGGGGAAGACGTTCAACAACCAACAGAAGGGACTTGTTGTGACGCAGTGCGGCAACCTCAGCAACCCGGTAAGGAGTTGTCTGTACGACCCAGATAGTCTAGACAGATTCGGGTTGTCACTGTACTTCCTCGCTTGCCCATGATTGTCAGTTTACAGACTGTGCAGCAGTATCGTGATCTTGTGTCCGGCTCCGTCAGACGACTGGCTTTTAAGAGCTCCCACAAGTCGTCGCTGTCTGGAGATTTTCAAATGGACTATGGATCTGACCAAGGAACTGGGCCTCCTGGTCAATTTTGAGGAGTCTCAGCTCGTTCCATCCCAGACCATTGTTTCCTTGGGTATGGATCTTCAGAGTCGAGCTTTTTGGACTTGTCCGTCGGCCCCAAGGATCTTCCAAGCCCTAGAATGCATCCAGAGCATGCTGAGAAGGAACCGATGCTTAGTCAGGCAGGGGATGAGTCTAACAGGGACACTTTCATCGCTGGCCCTGTTCATCGAGTTAGGGAGACTCCACCTCCGCCCCCTTCAGTATCATCTAGCTGCTCACTGGATAAAGGACATGACGCTAGAGACGGGCTCAGTTCCTGTTTCCGAAGAGATGAGGTCTACTCTAACGTGGTGGAAGAACAGCATTCTTCTCAAGGAAGGTCTACCTTTGGCTGTTCAGACCCCCGACCACCGTCTCTTCTCGGACGCATCGGACACGGGCTGGGGTGCGACACTGGACGGACAGGAATGCTCGGGAACATGGAATCAGGAGCAAAGGACACTTCACATCTATTGCAAGGAGTTGTTGGCAGTTCATCTGGCCTTGATAAACTTCAAGTCCCTCCAGCTTACAAGGTGGTGGAGGTGAACTCCGACTACACCACAGCCTTGGCTTACATCTCCAAGCAGAGAGGGACTCATTCGAGGAAGTTGTTCAAGATCGCAAGGGACCTCCTCATTTGGTCAAAGATCGAAAGCTCACGCTGGTAACGAGGCTCATTCAGGGCGATATGAATGTCATGGCAGATCGCCTCAGCCGTAAGGGTCAGGTCTTCCCCACAGAGTGGACCCTTCACAAGAATGTTTGCAGCAGACTTTGGGCCCTGTGGGGTCTGCCAACCATAGTTCTATTCGCTACCTCGATGACCAAGAAGCTCCTCTTGTATTGTTCTCCGATTCCAGACCCAACAGCAGTTCGCGTGGATGCCTTTCTGCTGGATTGGTCCCATCTCAACCTGTATGCATTCCCGCCGTTCAAGATTGTCAACAGGGTACTTCAGAAGTTCGCCTCTCACAAAAGGGACACGGTTGACGTTGGTTGCTCCCCTCTGACCCGCGAGAGAAGGGTTCACCGAGGTACTGCAATGGCTGGTCGACGTTTCCCAGGACTCTTCCTCCTAGAGTGGACCTTCTGCGTCAACCTCACGTAAAGAAGGTACACCCAAACCTCCACGCTCTTCGTCTGACTGCCTTCAGACTATCGAAAGTCTCTCAAGAACTAGAGGCTTTTCGAAGGAGGCAGCCAGAACGATTGCCAGAGCAAGGACGACATCCACTCTCAGAGTCTATCAGTCTTAATGGGAAGTCTTCCGAAGCTGGTGCAAGGCCAATGCAGTTTTCCTCAACCAGTACCACTGTAACCCAGATTGCTGACTTCCTGTTACATCTAAGGAACGTAAAATCCCTATCAGCTCCTACGATCAAGGGTTACAGAAGTATGTTGGCAGCGGTTTTCCGCCACAGAGGCTTGGATCTTTCCTCCAACAAAGATCTACAGGACCTCCTTAGGTCTTTTGAGACCTCAAAGGAACGTCGGTTGTCCACTCCAGGCTGGAATCTAGACGTGGTCCTAAGGTTCCTAATGTCATCAGGATTTGAACCGTTCCAATCAGCCTCTTTTAAGGACCTCACATTAGAAACTCTTTTCCTCGTGTGCTTAGCAACAGGTAAAAGAGTAAGTGAGATCCACGCCTTCAGCAGGAACATAGGTTTCACATCTGAAACGGCTACATGTTCCTTGCGGCTCGGTTTTTTTGGCTAAAACGAGCTTCCTTCCCGTCCTTGCCCTAAGTCGTTCGAGATCCCAAACCTGTCCAACATGGTGGGGAACGAACTAGAGAGAGTACTTTGCCCTGTTAGAGCTCTAAGTACTATTTAAGAAGGTCAAAACCATTACGAGGACAATCAGAAGCCTTATGGTGTGCTATCAAGAAGCCTTCTCTACCAATGTCTAAGAACTCAGTTTCTTACTACATCAGGCTTCTGATTAGAGAAGCAAATTCTCATCTGAAGGAAGAAGACCTTGCTTTGCTGAAGGTAAGGACACATGAAGTGAGAGCTGTGGCTACTTCAGTGGCCTTCAAACAGAACCGTTCTCTGCAGAGTGTTATGGATGCAACCTATTGGAGAAGCAAGTCAGTGTTCGCATCATTCTATCTCAAAGATGTCCAGTCTCTTTACGAGTACTGCTACACCCTGGGTCCATTCGTAGCAACGAATGCAGTAGTAGGCGAGGGCTCAGCCACTACATTCCCATAATTCCATAACTTTTTAACCTTTCTCTTGAATACTTTTTATGGGTTGTTCGGTCGGCTAAGAAGCCTTCCACATCCTTGTTGATTTGGCGGGTGGTCAATTCTTTCTTGAGAAGCGCCGAGGTTAAAGGTTGTGATGAGGTCCTTTAGTATGGGTTGCAGCCCTGTATACTTTAGCACCTTTGGGTTGATTCAGCCTCCAAGAGGAACGCTGCGCTCAGTAAGGAAGACTAACTTAAAAAAGAGACAGAGTAACGGTTCAATTCGACTTCCTTACCAGGTACTTATTATTTCATTGTTATTTGAGATAACTGTTATATGAAATATGGGATACTTAGCTATCCTTTAATCTTGTACACTGGTTTTCACCCACCCCCCTGGGTGTGAATCAGCTACATGATTATCGGGTAAGTTTAATATTGAAAAATGTTATTTTCATTAGTAAAATAAATTTTTGAATATACTTACCCGATAATCATGATTTAATTGACCCTCCCTTCCTCCCCATAGAGAACCAGTGGGACCGAGGAATAATTGAGGAGGTGTCAACAAGAAGTACTTGAGTACCTGGCCACAGGTGGCGCTGGTAAGAACACCCCCTTCTAGTATTGTGATAGCTGGCGTATCCCTCCATAGAATTCTGTCGGGCAACAGAGTTGACAGCTACATGATTATCGGGTAAGTATATTCAAAAATTTATTTTACTAATGAAAATAACATTTTTTCTTTCTTTTTTTCGTGTGCAAGTGAAATGGTCGTCTTATCGGTTTAATCCTATATTATTTTGAAAACCGTTTTGCTATATTGGTAAATATCAGTAAGTGGTTGGGTTGCTTTAATCTTGTAATTATTTTATTTGTCTATTAATTTGTGCTGTGTACGCAATGTTCGGATCGGTTTCTCTATTATGGAGTATTAAGATTTTAAGATTTTAAGCTTTGTGTACGTAAATGTCAGTTAGGATTTAGTTATATGGGATGTTAAACATTCATATTTTGTACCTTAACATCGGTAAATATTCGAAACACTTTAAAACCTACTATAGAACTTTGGAAGTTTTCACATTCGCGAAAAAGTTTGGAAATGTAGGAGCCTATTACAGAATATTAAAAATTACTAAATAATTTCCCATTATACCGATAGCAAAAATATGTATATATTTAAATAAAAAATAAAAGAATAAAAAAGACCTTAAAAAGGCTTCTTATACCACTATAAACTACTCCATCACGGAATGCATTGAGTAGAGGCCACGTGCTGACATGAAGCTAGCTTGATGTAAAATTTAAAGCCTTAACTGAACACGGTTATAAGCTCAAAAACCTTTACTTTAGTTGCAGTATAAATTACAGGAACTCATAGCTTTTTTGCAGTGTAAATTACAGGAATTCATAGCTTTTTTTCATTGTAAATTGCAGGATTCATAGTTTTTTGCAGTGTAAATTACAGGATTCAGTTTTTTTGCAGTGTAAATTACAGGATTCAGTTTTTTGCAGTGTGTAAATTACAGGAATTCATAGCTTTTTTTGCAGTGTGTAAATTACAGGAATTCATAGCTTTTTTTGCTGTGTGTAAATTACAGGAATTCATAGCTTTTTTGCTGTGTGTAAATTACAGGAATTCATAGCTTTTTTGCTGTGTGTAAATTACAGGAATTCATAGCTTTTTTGCAGTGTGTAAATTACAGGAATTCATAGCTTTTTTGCAGTGTGTAAATTACAGGAATTCATAGCTTTTTTGCAGTGTGTAAATTACAGGAATTCATAGCTTTTTTGCAGTGTGTAAATTACAGGAATTCATAGCTTTTTTGCAGTGTGTAAATTACAGGAATTCATAGCTTTTTTGCAGTGTGTAAATTACAGGAATTCATAGCTTTTTTGCAGTGTGTAAATTACAGGAATTCATAGCTTTTTTGCAGTGTGTAAATTACAGGAATTCATAGCTTTTTTGCAGTGTGTAAATTACAGGAATTCATAGCTTTTTTGCAGTGTGTAAATTACAGGAATTCATAGCTTTTTTGCAGTGTGTAAATTACAGGAATTCATAGCTTTTTTGCAGTGTGTAAATTACAGGAATTCATAGCTTTTTTGCAGTGTGTAAATTACAGGAATTCAGTGTTTTTTGCAGTGTGTAAATTACAGGAATTCAGTGTTTTTTGCAGTGTAAATTACAGGAATTCAGTGTTTTTTGCAGTGTAAATTACAGGAATTCAGGCTTTTTTGCAGTGTGTAAATTACAGGAACTCATAGCTTTTTTGCAGTGTGTAAATTACAGGAACTCATAGCTTTTTTGCAGTGTGTGTAAATTACAGGAACTCATAGCTTTTTTGCAGTGTGTGTAAATTACAGGAACTCATAGCTTTTTTGCAGTGTGTGTAAATTACAGGAATTCATAGCTTTTTTGCAGCGTGTAAATTACAGGAATTCATAGCTTTTTTGCAGCGTGTAAATTACAGGAATTCATAGCTTTTTTGCAGCGTGTAAATTACAGGAATTCATAGCTTTTTTGCAGCGTGTAAATTACAGGAATTCATAGCTTTTTTGCAGCGTGTAAATTACAGGAATTCATAGCTTTTTTGCAGTGTGTAAATTACAGGAATTCATAGCTTTTTTGCAGTGTGTAAATTACAGGAATTCATAGCTTTTTTGCAGTGTGTGTAAATTACAGGAATTCATAGCTTTTTTGCAGTGTGTGTAAATTACAGGAATTCATGGCTTTTTTGCAGTGTGTGTAAATTACAGGAATTCATGGCTTTTTTGCAGTGTGTGTAAATTACAGGAATTCATGGCTTTTTTGCAGTGTGTGTAAATTACAGGAATTCATGGCTTTTTTGCAGTGTGTGTAAATTACAGGAATTCATGGCTTTTTTGCAGTGTGTGTAAATTACAGGAATTCATGGCTTTTTTGCAGTGTGTGTAAATTACAGGAATTCATGGCTTTTTTGCAGTGTGTGTAAATTACAGGAATTCATGGCTTTTTTGCAGTGTGTGTAAATTACAGGAATTCATGGCTTTTTTGCAGTGTGTGTAAATTACAGGAATTCATGGCTTTTTTGCAGTGTGTGTGAATTACAGGAATTCATGGCTTTTTTGCAGTGTGTGTGAATTACAGGAATTCATGGCTTTTTTGCAGTGTGTGTGAATTACAGGAATTCATGGCTTTTTTGCAGTGTGTGTGAATTACAGGAATTCATGGCTTTTTTGCAGTGTGTGTGAATTACAGGAATTCATGGCTTTTTTGCAGTGTGTGTAAATTACAGGAATTCATGGCTTTTTTGCAGTGTGTGTAAATTACAGGAATTCATGGCTTTTTTGCAGTGTGTGTAAATTACAGGAATTCATGGCTTTTTTGCAGTGTGTGTAAATTACAGGAATTTGTGTGTGTAAATTACAGGAATTCATGGCTTTTTTTCAGTGTGTGTAAATTACAGGAATTCATGGCTTTTTTCAGTGTGTGTAAATTACAGGAATTCATGGCTTTTTTGCTGTGTGTGTAAATTACAGGAATTCATGGCTTTTTTGCTGTGTGTGTAAATTACAGGAATTCATGGCTTTTTTGCAGTGTGTGTAAATTACAGGAATTCATGGCTTTTTTGCAGTGTGTGTAAATTACAGGAATTCATGGCTTTTTTGCAGTGTGTGTAAATTACAGGAATTCATGGCTTTTATGCAGTGTGTGTAAATTACAGGAATTCATGGCTTTTTTGCAGTGTGTGTAAATTACAGGAATTCATGGCTTTTTTGCAGTGTGTGTAAATTACAGGAATTCATGGCTTTTTTGCAGTGTGTGTAAATTACAGGAATTCATGGCTTTTTTGCAGTGTGTGTAAATTACAGGAATTCATGGCTTTTTTGCAGTGTGTGTAAATTACAGGAATTCATGGCTTTTTTGCAGTGTGTGTAAATTACAGGAATTCATGGCTTTTTTGCAGTGTGTGTAAATTACAGGAATTCATGGCTTTTTTGCAGTGTGTGTAAATTACAGGAATTCATGGCTTTTTTGCAGTGTGTGTAAATTACAGGAATTCATGGCTTTTTTGCAGTGTGTGTAAATTACAGGAATTCATGGCTTTTTTGCAGTGTGTGTAAATTACAGGAATTCATGGCTTTTTTGCAGTGTGTGTAAATTACAGGAATTCATGGCTTTTTTGCAGTGTGTAAATTACAGGAATTCATGGCTTTTTTGCAGTGTGTGTAAATTACAGGAATTTGTGTGTGTAAATTACAGGAATTCATTGCTTTTTTGCAGTGTGTGTAAATTACAGGAATTCAAAGTTGCTTTTTTGCAGTGTGTGTAAATTACAGGAATTCATGGCTTTTTTGCAGTGTGTAAATTACAGGAATTCATGGCTTTTTTGCAGTGTGTAAATTACAGGAATTCATGGCTTTTTTGCAGTGTGTGTAAATTACAGGAATTTGTGTGTGTAAATTACAGGAATTCATGGCTTTTTTTCAGTGTGTAAATTACAGGAATTCATGGCTTTTTTGCAGTGTGTGTAAATTACAGGAATTCAAAGTTGCTTTTTTGCAGTGTGTGTAAATTACAGGAATTCAAAGTTGCTTTTTTGCAGTGTGTGTAAATTACAGGAATTCAAAGTTGCTTTTTTGCAGTGTGTGTAAATTACAGGAATTCAAAGTTGCTTTTTTGCAGTGTGTGTAAATTACAGGAATTCAAAGTTGCTTTTTTGCAGTGTGTGTAAATTACAGGAATTCATGGCTTTTTTGCAGTGTGTGTAAATTACAGGAATTTGTGTGTGTAAATTACAGGAATTCATGGCTTTTTTTCAGTGTGTGTAAATTACAGGAATTCATGGCTTTTTCGCAGTGTGTGTAAATTACAGGAATTCATGGCTTTTTTGCAGTGTGTAAAATTACAGGAATTCATGGCTTTTTTGCAGTGTGTGTAAATTACAGGAATTCAAAGTTGCTTTTTTGCAGTGTGTAAATTACAGGAATTCAAAGTTGCTTTTTTGCAGTGTGTGTAAATTACAGGAATTCAAAGTTGCTTTTTTGCAGTGTGTGTAAATTACAGGAATTCAAAGTTGCTTTTTTGCAGTGTGTGTAAATTACAGGAATTCAAAGTTGCTTTTTTGCAGTGTGTGTAAATTACAGGAATTCAAAGTTGCTTTTTTGCAGTGTGTGTAAATTACAGGAATTCAAAGTTGCTTTTTTGCAGTGTGTGTAAATTACAGGAATTCAAAGTTGCTTTTTTGCAGTGTGTGTAAATTACAGGAATTCAAAGTTGCTTTTTCGCAGTGTGTGTAAATTACAGGAATTCAAAGTTGCTTTTTTGCAGTGTGTGTAAATTACAGGAATTCAAAGTTGCTTTTTTGCAGTGTGTGTAAATTACAGGAATTCAAAGTTGCTTTTTTGCAGTGTGTGTAAATTACAGGAATTCAAAGTTGCTTTTTTGCAGTGTGTAAATTACAGGAATTCAAAGTTGCTTTTTTGCAGTGTGTAAATTACAGGAATTCATTTGCAGTGTGTAAATTACAGGAATTCATTTGCAGTGTGTAAATTACAGGAATTCATTTGCAGTGTGTGTAAATTACAGGAATTCATTTGCAGTGTGTGTAAATTACAGGAATTCATTTGCAGTGTGTGTAAATTACAGGAATTCATTTGCAGTGTGTGTAAATTACAGGAATTCATTTGCAGTGTGTGTAAATTACAGGAATTCATTTGCAGTGTGTGTAAATTACAGGAATTCATTTGCAGTGTGTGTAAATTACAGGAATTCATTTGCAGTGTGTGTAAATTACAGGAATTCATTTGCAGTGTGTGTAAATTACAGGAATTCATAGTGGGTTTTTTTTTGCAGTGTATTTTTTGGCAGTGTCAATTACAGGCTTTCATAGCGTTTTTTTGCAGTGTAAATTACAGGTTGTTCGGATGAGTAGAAGACTATTACAGAACTTTGAAAATTTGACTTTGGGGAGGGGGTTCTTCGAATTCAGTGGTAGTTTATTATAAACTTTTCCAAATCTTAAAGTATACTCTTAGTTGCAACGCGAACTATTAGTTTAAAGGTGTCTGATTTCAGTTAGTTTCATCAGAATAGATACTCGCCAGAACGTCAACTGTAGTGCTCAATCACAGCAGTGGTTTCCCCAGTAAATAGCTTATTACTTCCTGATAAATAAGCTCAGTGTTTTATTTTTCTGAAGGTTTTGGTAGCACTTCTGTAATAAGTAAGCTAACAATGTTTAACAAGGTTTTGGTAGCACTTCTGAAAAAGAAACTGATCTAGTCAAAATAGTTTGAAAATTGCGCGAGCTCCTGGAAATTGCTTCTCGGGAATACCAAGCTGTCAGTGGGTTTCTATTTTAATTAAAAAAATTTTCTTTCAATAAAGAAAGCAATACTGTTATGTACCTATTAAGTAGAAAATGAAAATTGTTAAATTCTACTGATTTTAAACAGTTGATCACCTCTCAGGAACTTTAAGTGCAGTTCTTGCCTATCCAGATAACACTTTTCAAGTACTCTTCACAGTGAAAGCTGTTGGTACCCCCTCAAGACCTGTCGCGTGCGTTTTCAGCCTGTCCATTGAACACTATGGCAAGCAGACTGTTGAATCTCTGCTCTTGGTGTCCCTTCAGAAGCTTTGAGCAATTTCAGCTTGACAGTTCAACACTTGTTAAGCATTTTTCAGTGGTAAGTATTCTAAAATCTTCCTGTCTAACGTGTATATGATTAACTATTCCATCAGTTTCTAGTGTTATTTTTTAAATTTACTCTGCATTAGTCTTTAATAGCTTCAAAGGTTTAATTTGTATGAAATCTAAAGCAAAAAGACAAACTATTTCAAAACAATTTTCGTAGAAATTAATGTAAAGTTTTCTTTCAGGTGTTTTAATCTAAACTTCTGTCTGCTAACCTGCAAGCTTTTCATGTTACATTGACTTTAATCTATGGATAGTGGCTTTTAAGCCCCTGGACTGCTTTATTCATCTAAAAGACTTGGCACATGGGAGCCTAGGACTTACGTAGACTTTCTTCTAAAAACTGTCCCTGGTATGTCCATGAGTTTTTAATTCGGCGTAGTTTTCTAAGTATGTTTGGGTTAGGTCAAACTGAAGGTTTTATTTGAAATTTATCTGTTCTTTAGATTATAGCGTTTGTCTTTAACATTACTTCAATTAAAGTAATTGTTCTTATAGTTTAAGAAATTTCCATTGAAACTGGTATTCAGCGTAATCGGTTAAATTGGTTGAGAACCTAGTAACCACTAATTTTAAAAGTAAACTTCTTTTTAAAGGAAATTTTAACCTTGATAGATATATAGCTTACCCTTTACGTAAATTGTTCCTATTGTAACTTTTGGTATGTTCACTATTGCCAATTTTTGTTAAACTAAATATTTTGGTCCTAACTCCAGTTAAAAAGGACTGAAAAATGTGATACAAAAAGCCTGAAAAATGTGATACAAAAAGCCTTCAAGAAATAACTTTTAATATAATAACTTTGATTCTTCAGATTCTCTTTTGTCTGAAGTTTAAAAAAAAAGCCTTTAAGAAATTCATTTTAATATAATAACTTTGATTCTTCAGATTCTCTTTAGTCTGAAGTTTAAAACCAAATTGCTAGTAATTTTACTTTGAAAACAGAATTAGTAACTTTTACTAATACCTAATTTATGCTGTTTGTCCCCCTGCAGGAGCTATTGAGTACAGTGCCAACTTCACCATTGAAAAATTACCTTGGCAAGCTTACGCTGTTTGTCCCCCTGCAGGAGCTTTTGAGTACAGTTACAGTTTTTTCATTAAGAAGATTACTTTGGCAAGCTTTCTTCAAAATTATTCCTGCTGCTCTCAAACTTTGAGTTCAGTTCCATTGAGCCAATCTTGGCAATAGTTTATCGAAATCCGTGGTAAGTATACTGATATTAGTCTTGCATCGTTTGAGTTTATTTTCTTTGATATTATTTGTTAGTTTATAATTCTTCTTAATCTTCACTATAACATTAAACTTTAATGTGACCTGCAAAGCATAGGAACCTAAAACATTTTAACTTTTTTAATGTAGAAATTAATGCAAACTTTTCTTTCAGGTGACAAGTTGATGTCTACCACTTAATACTAACCTGCGAGCTTGTCAAGATTTGCATGAACTTTGGAAGAAGTGGCTTCAAAACTCTGGTCTTCTCCACATTCAACCTAACTTTATACAAATCTGCTTGGGACTTGAATCGAAAGACTTCGTCCAAGGCTGCCTGGCACTTAAATCGAAGGACTTCGTACATGGCTTAAGAATTAAAGCGAAGGACTTTATACATGGTTACCTAAGACTTTGATCTAAAGAGTTCGCGCATGGCTGCCTAGTTCATGTGTAGTTGTCCTAGGAACTTAGTACATGGCTGGCTGAAAAAAAAGTTTCTTGAATTATTACTTCACCTCGATTGTACCTCTGTTGTGCTGCAGAATTATTCCTCTTGGTCGTCTTTGTCAGAATCTTCTTACTAAAGATAAAATTTTATTTATGTTATGCTTTTGTTTTCTAGTATGATTCGTTGTCATAAGTATGTAGTTTTTTAATGTTAATCTCTTGAATCTTTTGAATAAAGTGTACATTTTAAAGGTAATTGTTCTTTAGACTTGAGTCCAGTACTTTGGTGCCTGGAATATTAATTAGCTTTCCTTAAAACTGAATTACCAGCCTATTTTGATACAAATCCTGATTGTGTAATTGTTGCCTTCATACCCCATTTAGTCTGCAAAAATGTCCAGTATGCTATGTTGTTTCCATTGTATGGCTTGAACCTGTTACTTTTATTAATGTGAACAAAAATCATTGGAGTTTGTGCCTTTAAGAAATATTTTGTTTGTTGTATTAGGATATTTCTTTAGGGTTTCATAGAAAGAAAAAGAAATTACCTTTTTGCTTGGGTGTTTATTTCTACCTTATTAAACCAAGTGTTCAGTTTCCAAACTACTTAGTACTAGTTGGTAGATATTTAGTTTGAGAAGGTAATGTGTAGTTGCTGCTATTTTATTAGTTTACCTCTGAAGTTTAATTACAATAAGATCTTTCTAAAAGTGTATTAAGAACGTATCCCTGGTATTACAATTTGGTCACAATACTGCTGGCCAAATTATATTTTATATAAGGTAATAATGTCAAAAGGGGCTTTTTAACTTTAATTATTCAACAATGAAGGTGTCTTAACATTTGGGCAATGCTTACCCAAATGTGTACAGAAAATAACCCCATACTGTGTGAAGGTATAAACTAAACACTATTTTTAGGAGTTTGGAAGTATCTTATACAATGTGAAGTATGTTTTACATTTATCATTAAGAATAAAAATATAAACTTGTGGACCTCTCAAGGGAATAGAATGTTAAGGTTTATCTTGATGTATGCACGCAAATGTCCCAAAAACAGAACTCTTCCTGTAAGGGATCACTAACCAAGGCAGCTAGTATCTGGCTACCGAATGAAGTTTCAAGTAAATATGCCTGAAGAGTAACTTTGCCTAACTATGCAAAAAAACAAAATGTGAGAGAAAGCTGTAGACTTTTCGTAAAGGTCGATACAGGCTGAATAATTTTTTGTTCCAGTAAGACTTTTTTTTTTACTTGTGGGTGAATTGTCTGACTATATAATCATTGGTAGAAGTAGATTTGTTCCAAGCAATGTAGTCAAAATTAGCCTCTTGCTGTTTGTGATTTCCAGCTGAGAAGTGACAGTTGATAAATAAGGAAAGTGTAAAACTTGACTGGAAATCAATTTAGTTAGTTAATTTGTAGAGTTCACAACTAAATTTATTTGTCTGTGAATAACCTAATTTTCAAACTACTGGCATTGGTCCAATTAGGGGTAAAGGAATCGAGAAAGCCATAAGGCAAAGTTTTTACTTTGAAAGTCTGTCCACACAATCGAGCAGTGCCCAACTCCCATATTGTAAAACAACGGAGTTCTTGATTATTTAAACTAGATTTAAGTTGTTAAGGTTAACAAATTGATGCCATACGGTTGTCTGTCATGGTTTCTACTCCGTTCACTAGTCGAGAAATAGCGGACTATGTTCGAAGCTGATTACCAGTGCCAAAACACTGGTATCAACGACTGTTTAGTCAGACACTAGGAAAAGGTATCTTGATAGTTTTCAGCTTCAAGTGCTGTGTATAATAAATTGAAACTAAACCAATGGCAAGTAATGATCGAAGCTGATGTCTGATGCCAACACTCTTTTATCTACATCAGTGTTCGGTCTGTGCTAGAGAGAGAGAAGTATCTTGTTAGTTTTCAGCTCTAAAAGTGTGGTGTACCATGAAGTAAAACTGAACCACGGGCGTGCAATATTCGAAGCTGATGCCTTTGCCAACACGCAGGTATTTACAAAGGTATTTAGTTTGTGCCAAAGAGGTGTCTAGTTTGAACCATAAAGTGAAACTAAACCAAGGGCAAGTAATGATCAAAGCCAATACCTGGTGCAGAGACACTGGTATTTAGGTCAGTGTTATTAGTCTGCTTTCAGAACTAGTTTTCAGCTCGCATTATGGTGTACCATAACTGAACCAAGGGCGAGCAAGGATCGAAGCTGATACCTGGTGCAGACACACTGGTATCTACGTCAGTGTTATTAGTTTGCTCTCGGAACTAGTAGTAGTTTTCAGCTCGTAGTGTGGTGTACCATAACTGAACCAAGGGCGAGAAGAAATAGCAGATGTCCGGTGCCAACACGCAGGTATTTACATTAGTGTTTAGTCTGCGTCAGAGAAAATGGTCTTGGTAGTTTCCAGCTCAAAGTGACGAGTCATTTAGTAAAACAAAACCAAGGGCCAGCAATGATCGAAGCTGAACCCGGTGCTAACACAAATATTTACGTCAGTGTTGTTAGTCTGTGCTCGAGAAAAGTATCCTAATTTTTAGCTCTCCAGTGGGATGTAGGCTACCATATGTAAAACGGATTTAAGAAAATTGTACGATGCAGAATGATAATTGCTGCCCTTTTTGAAGGACGTGAGAATGGGGCATGGGACTAGGTGCAAAGACTTTAGGTAGAAACCTTTAGAAACTACGTACAGATGGACCAAAACGCGCACTGCATTTTATCCTGAAACCTTATATAACTTAAGTAGGACATATGTATGAGAGGGACATTTCATCCAGCGAGAGACGTCTGGGGACAATATGGAATCACCTATGCATAATCTAGAACATTAACTCGTCGGTGAAATAATGACGATATTGTTATTAACATGTATAGCCCGCATAATTCCAAGAAAACTCATGTTGGTTACTGTTCACACTTAACATTCTGTGCTGTTAAGTAAATTTAAATTTTCGGTGATAAAAAGTTCATGAATTTGCTTGTCATTCTCGAATAGCATTATGGTATTTAATGTGGAGTAATATAGGTAAGTACTACTGATTATTGGTCTTCCACTTTAGCTCAATAAACCAAAAACCAGATAAAATTATACGAGATTTATTGTCTTTCATCAGCATAAAATTATACGATATTTATAGACTGTCATCATTCGTTACGTTAAAGATTTACTTTTTACTTTAAGGAATGCTGTGTGGTCTTGTACTGCAAGGGAACTCTACTCTCTACAGGACTTTTCACAGTTCATTTTATCGTGTAGCCATGAAATAGATAGATAGATTAATAGATAGGATATGTCGATAGATAGATATATATAGATAGAATATTACAATGGTCATCAGTAAGGTAACTTGCACAAGACGTAAATGATTAATATTCTGACATATTCTCGCCTTCGAGGTGAATTCATATTTTTGTTGAAACATTTTCCGGTAATTATTTTTTTCACTAAACGAGTAAAGATTAAATATGGTTGCATAGAATACTAAAACTATAATCCTATTTAGAATGTCAATAAAACTTATACCAATTGTCATTTAATATATCAAACTTTTCAATGTAAATTTATTTATAATAATGGGAAAAAAATTTATATTTATATTTTCCATTCTTAAGTAATTGGTTAAAAATTAATCGTATATATTATCATAGACATATGATACTTTTCATTACTAATTTTTAGAATTTGATACTATATCCTTGAAATTGAAATAGAATCTGTAAAGTTTTTAGGTTTAATATACTTTAGTCTCCCTTTTAAACGTTTTCTTTAAATGTTTTGTTACGTACGTTTTCTTTTACTTTAATTATATACTAATGTAAACATGACTGTAGCGAGGAGAGTATGAGGGATTTTAAAAATAAAAAAGGAGAGGAGTTAATGATGATATACAAAGATGACATGGATATAGAAATGTAAAAATTACATTCGAATAGTTTATATATATTAGATTTAAAATGGAATATCCTTAAAAAGAAAATGAGACTTATTGTAGTATATATGGATTGTAGCGGGGATAGGGAAGGTAAAGAAAGAAACTTAGTGATACGAGCAGAGTTAGAGAAAAATAGAGGAAGTAGAGGAAGATGAAGCACTAATTATAATGGGAAATTTTAATGGCCATCTAGGTTTCTTGGGATACCAAGAGGAGAATGAAAATGGAAAGAAAATACTCGAGGTTATAAATAATAAAAACCTTATATTATTAAATATAGATGAGAAAGGCTAAGAAACATATACATGGGAGAGAGGCAATCAGAAAGTGCCATAGATTTGGTGTTGGTAAATAAAGAAATGTATGAATACTTCGATGAGATGAACATAGCTGAAGAAAACGATAAAGTAGATATATCTGACCACAATCTGGTTGAGGTAGAGGTCAGCATGAAAGCGAAGATAGAAAACTACAAAAAGGGATTTTGGAAAAAGTATATATTACAAAACAGGCGAAGAAAGTCTCAGGGAATATAGGGAAGAAGTAAAAAATAATTTAGAGAGCAGAGATATTACAAGGATGGATAGATTTGATGAAGTTGTAGAAGAGGCAGCAAAAAGAAAACTAAGAGCAAAGTACAGACGGAGAACAACTAGAGAAGAGAAAGCAAAGATAGAACCAAACTGGATGACCAATAAAATCAGAGAGGAAATAAAAAAAGAGGAAAAAACTTAACAGAGAAAAACGATACCTGACAGGAGAAGAAAGGGAAAGAGCGTCTCTGCTGTATAAACAACAAAAAGAGAGGACACAGATCGTAATAAAGGAAGCAATGTGGGAAAATGAAAAGAAGAAGGCTAATGAAGTAAGGAAGGATAGGAACAAAATATTTAAAAAATATTGACAAACTAAAAGGTAAAAAGGAAAATGAAGAAGAAATGCAATTATATGACGAAAATGGAGAAAACTATCAATAAAAGAAAATAAAAAGACAGATGGTCCAGATGAACTGAAACCAGAATTATATAAAACTATAGTAAATGACAGCAAATGTTTGGAAATCATTACCAAGTGCCTTCAAAATGAAACAAAGGAGAAGAACAAGCCCGAAAAGTGGAAAAAAAGTAAAAAACAAAAATGATAAAAAAAAAGGTTTAAGAAACCCACAGTAAAAGATTTAAGACCAATTGCCCTTACAAATGCTTCATACAAAATATTTATGGCTTTGGAGATGAAAGAAACTCAAGCCGAGTTTCACAAAAGGAGGAAGAGTAGAAGATAACATATTTATTTTACAATACTGTGTAGAAGAAAGTTACAAAAGGAAAAGAAAGTTTTGTAGTAATTTCAATAGATTTTAAAAAAGCTCATGATTCAATAAAGAGGGAAAAAAATAATAGAAATTGTGAAAGAATATAGAATACACCCAAATGTAATAAACACAGGATATGAATTAGAAAAAGACTTTGATGTAACAAGTGGGATAAAACAGTGATACACAGGGTCAACTACTCTATTTAAACTAATTACATATAAAATAATAAATGAATTAGAAAGAAAAGGAGAAGGCTTTGAAAACAAAATAATAAAGATTAAGGCACTGTTCTTTGTAGAAGAAAAGAAGAAGATAATAGGAAAAGTATTGTTTAAGAAAGAATTAATAGAGAAAAGAAAAGAATATATTCATCAGGTGTGGAAAGAAAGAGAGAGAAGAAAATAAAATAACTAGAATACAGAAGAGAGAAGAAAATAAAAGAACTAGAATAAAGAAGAGATAAGAAAATAAAAGAACTAGAATAAAGAAGAGAGAAGATAAATAATAGAATTACAGCAGCCGTGCGAAGAAAAGAAGATATTATGAAAGGTGCTGTTTAAGAAAGAAGGAATAGAGAAAAGAAAAGAATATATTTATCAGATGTGGGAAAAAGAATAGAGAAGAAAATAAAAGAATTAGAATAGAGAAGAAAACCAAGGAGGTGCCGATGGAAAGGTCAGTCCCTCCGCCTAACTACTAAAGTGAACTGAACTGAACGAAAACGGAAAGTAGATCTTTATTTTACTAAAAACAAAGTCAATTTTACGTACCAGTGCTTCATATAGACAAGAAATTGATAGGTAAGATTAATATAAATATTTGTAATACTTTATAAAAGTAATTTATGTTATATATATAAAGATTATATACTTAAATTCGTTGATATATTGTTGAATCTTGGGCCCCCAAGATCTTTGTCCCGGTTTCGATCATATCAACTTTTGGCCCAAAAGAGGTGTTAATTACTAATATAATTTGATAATTTGCTGTGAGTATAATAGATTAGTCTTATCTATGTTAATATATAATTATTATTGAATATTTTATCTTTAGCAAAGCCAGTAGTTGAGTCTTGATTGAAAACAGTCATTCGGAAGTAGGCAGGTTCTCAAATGTAGCTTACGCTATATAATAATAATAGATAAATATTCTTATATATTATGTTTCGGTTTTATTATAGTTATATGCAGTATATGACCAATCTGTTATAAATAGGGAACAGGTACAAGCATTATTTTCATATTACTGGCTTATATTTACCCTTGCACCGTTACCCCCAATGTAGGAAGGTAGCTATACCTCGGCACCCCCAATGACTTGATATCAGTTCGGTGACTCCGTTCCTACTCGCCACACCATTAAGCGTCTCGGAACACTGCGCTGATGAAGGGTGTATGTATGATAGCGGCCACATGTATATATGATGATGGCTGGCTAAGAATAGGGCAGAGTAAGGGAGGTCGCATAGGCCGTTAACCCCCCATTAGTTAAGTAGGGGGGTGTATGTATGATAGCAGCCACCTGTATGTATTATTATATCTAACTTAGAATATGGCAGTATTAATGTCCCCCCGTTAGGTAAGTAGGTGAGGACACAGCTTGTAGGTTAGGTTAGGGAGGAAAGTTTAGGTTAGTTGATGTCCATTCTTGATGAACTTGTGAGGAACTGGCCGCTGATATACAAAGGCTCCAGTAAGGACACGGCCTTTAGGTCAGGTTAAGGCAGGGGAGTTTAGGTCAGCTGGTGTCCATTTACTATGCACTTGGGAAGAATTGGCCACTGTTATACAAAGGCTCCAATGGTATAGTTAAACTGAAGGATTTTCAGGGTAAACTACTGAGGCACAAATTAATGTGTGGTTTACTGTGTAGAATGTTGGGACAGTCCCTTTTAAATGTTGCATTTTTTCATGGTTTTTGCGACACTGACATACGTTAATGGCGAACATGGTTGTTTTTTTTAGAATTATTACAACAGGTTTGGGGGGCAAATACACAAAATACAATTATTGTGGGGTTTTGTGTATACAATGATGGGACACCCACATACAAAATGTGCGTTTTCCTGTGTTTTTCCGATATTTTTGCTGCTTATGCTGGAGCATTGTGTTTTTTTAAATGTTTGTTTTGTAGGAAAACAGCATCAGTTTTGGGGTAATAACTACACAGGTTGGGTTTTCTGTGTACAATAATGGGACAGTTATGTACAAAATGTGCATTTTCCTCTGTTTTTCTGATATTAGATGCTGTTTAAGTTGGAACTTTTTTGGAGCAGTCTGAGTGGCGACTACCACAACTCATTTCGCCAGTTTTCGTCATTAGAAACGTTCAAAGCATCTAAGTTTGAACTTGCAGAATATATAATGTTTTTATGTTGAACAGGTTGATATATGTCTATGTATAGTTTATGTATGAAATGTTTTAATGTTTTTAATATCTTTTATTTTAATTTATTCATTACTTATACTGTTTATTCATTTTCTTATTTCCTTTCCTCACTGGGCTATTTTTCCCTCTTGGAGCCCTTTGGCTTATAGTATCTTGCTTTTTCAACTAGGTTTGTTGCTTAGCTAGTAATAATAACAAAAATAATACACCCTTGTATCCATCTTTCTATGTCAGAAAGCAATTCACTCATTTTTTTTTATTAAGACGACAGCACCCACCAATATGTAGACCTTCCAATGATGTCGGCGTCAGAACATTTATACTTCGCTTTGAAAACAATCAAGATTTTATTTGAAGCTTAACGAGCTCTCCCTTATCGAATATACTCACCAGAAATTGGGACTTTTGTACTTTTAGATGTTGGCTACCCCCAAAATTGAGGCAAGGGCCTTGCTGAATAGAAGCTTATTGAGCTCTCCCTTAATCGAATATACCCAACAGTAAATGGGACTTTTGTTCTTCTTTTAGATGTCGGCTACCCCCAAAATTAAGGCAAGTGCCTTGCTGAATAGAAGCTTATTGAGCTCTCCCTTAATTGAATATACCCAACAGAAAATGGGACTTTTGTTCTTCTTTTATATGTCAGCTACCCCCAAAATTGAGGCAAGTGCCTCGCTGAATAGAAGCTTATTGAGCTCTCCCTTAATCGAATATACTCAACAGAAATTGGGACTTTTGTACTTTTAGATGTCGGCTACCCCCAAAATTGAGGCAAGTGCCTTGCTAAATAGAAGCTTATTGAGCTCTCCCTTAATCGAATATACCCAACAGAAAATGGGACTTTTGTTCTTCTTTTAGATGTCGGCTACCCCCAAAATTGAGGCAAGTGCCTCGCTGAATAGAAGCTTATTGAGCTCTCCCTTAATCGAATATACCCAACAGAAAATGGGACTTTTGTTCTTCTTTTAGATGTCGGCTACCCCCAAAATTGAGGCAAGTGTCTTGCTGAATAGAAGCTTATTGAGCTCTCCCTTAATCGAATATACCCAACAGAAAATGGGACTTTTGTTCTTTTAGATGTCGGCTACCCCCAAAATTGATGCAAGTCCCTTGCTGAATAGAAAAGTAAACTTCAGTTTGTTTTCAAACAAGAAAAAACACCCTGGTGGTAGATTTATTACAGTACTTCAGGATACTATGTTTTAACTTGCCTTCTCCTTCTCTGTTTCTGTACCAAAGATTGATATAAATGTTGTTCCATCAAGAATAATCATCATCTCACTTTGTTTACATCCGTGAATCTGAAGTTTTAATATTATTATTACCAGCTAAGCTGCAACCCTAGTTCGAAAAGCAAGATGCTATAAGCCCAAGGGCTCTAACAGGGAACAATAGGCCATTTAAGGAAATAAATAAACGATATAAGAAGTAATGAACAATTAAAATGAAATATCTTAAAAACAATAATAACATTAAAAAAGATTTTTTAAACATAAAACTTACCCGCTGGTTATATAAGAATGGCTTAAGTCTCTGGACGCCCGGCAGAAATTCAAAATCTCGCGGCGATCGCAGATATGCCAGGTGTATACTAGCGCCCTTGCGGTAGACAGGCCGAACTAATCCAACCAATTTAGACCTTCTCTGCCGCCATTGCTGGCTGGAACGATTGAAATTCGCTCACAACTTACTTTGATTTGGACGGTTTATTTGGTGATGTACACTATCTTTTGGTTTTGGGCTTTCGCATTAGTGATTTCTCTTTCATATTTTCTTGAAATCTTTATTGTTTTGGGTTTATTGAGTTAGTTTTGACCCTTGTTGTTGTTTTGATCTCTCTCGTAACTTTTCTATATGGCCGACCCTTCCCCTGTATATAGGAAGTGTATTAAAGGATGTCATACTCGTCTTCCTAAAGTTTCTATTGATCCTCATACAATTTGTGTAAAATGTAGGGGTTAAACTTGTACTTTTTGGGATCGGTGTGAAGAATGTTGTTCTTTAGCCGAAAGTGAGTGGTTAGCTTATGATCGCTATACTCAGAGATTAGAGAGAGACAGAATTAGACGCAGTTCTTCTCGTTCTGTAGAATTACCTGTATCCAATGTCATTGATCCTATTCCTTCCCCCGTAGTGGTAGATCAGGAACCGAAGGAACCTACAATGAAGAATATGTTGTCCGCTATCCAAGCTCTCGGTGTAAGAGTTGAATCGTTAGCGGCGGACAAGAAGCAAATTATGGCCAAAATTAATTTACTTAAAAGTGGTCGCACAAGCTACCTATCAAGTGTGAAAAGTTTGGCTAATGTGTTCAGTGTTGTGGAGGGTGCGTCTGTGCGATCCTGTCGTTCGCCTAGCCTAAGACCTCTGTCAAGCTCCCGAACCCATGGGAGAAGTTACGTCGAACGGCGAAAGGGAAGGAGAGGCGTCATCAATCGCACAGACGTCCCCTCGAGCGTTCCTGCTGTCGTATGACAGGTTGCTCACCCTCACCGCAGGAAAGGTGAGGTTAGTGCTTTATCTCCTTCTTCGGATGAAGGCTCACGTGATGAGGTCTGGCGTCAAACCTCTAGGCCGCTTCAGAGAAAAGCGCACGCAGTGGAACAACGGCGCGATTCCTCTTCGCAACAACCAGGCTGTAGCCATTGGGATAAACCTGAGCGTTTTCAGTTCCTTGACGAGTGTTCGCCTACGAAACGCTCCGACGTGGGTTCCGAAATGGATAAAGGTTTGGTACACTCAGATTTGGAGCTGATCCCTGGTTCTGGTGTTACGGTTCATGCTCCGCCGCTTCCATCAGACTGGTGTTCGTCTCCCGAAAGTGGGGAGCGGTTTGGAAACGATGAGGAAGGCGAATTCGCATTGGAAGAAGCGGTACACGTATCGTCTAAAGATGATCACAAATGGTCTATGTTGTTGGGGATGAAGCAACAACTCTCGTCGCTTATGCGGTCTTATCGTCCTGCGGTTGGCAGTGCGGCTGGGCGTCAGTCTTCTGTTTTAGACCCGTTGTCGCACAGGCGGCCTGTTGTCTCCGGTACTGACGCGTTATCGCACAGGCGATCTCCCAGTCGCAGTGTTCAACGGCAGGTTGAGGTGGATGCATCTCGTCAGAGTTCTGCTTCTCATCATCAATCGATCGCGCATACCGCCGATCGTCAGTCTTCCAAACGTGACGACGTTCGTCAAGTAGCGGAGCGGGCCGCTAAGTGGCAGGACAGAAGCGGACACGATACGGAGCGTCAGCGTCAGCATGACAACACACAATCCATGACACTGCGGAGCATCAGCGTCAGCATCAGCCAGACGCTACGCGTCAGCGTGACAACATACGCCAGTCAACCCATGACACTGCGGAGCGTCAGCATCAGCGGCAGGCAGACGTTACGCGTCAGTCAACCCATGATGCGTCGGAGCGTCAGCGTCAGCGTCAGCCAGACACTACCCGTGACACCGCACGTCAGTCTGCCCGCGACGGCACTCGGCAGTCAACCCATGACTCCACGCATCAGCCAATCCATGACGCTACACGTCAGTTGACTGTGGTCGCCTCGCGTCAGTTGGATGCTATTTCACAAACCGATCGTGACAACAACCGCAAGGCTAGTGATTGTCAGACGGATGGGAATATTGAACAGCGCAAGCGCACCCATGTCAGCACTGACGCATCTCCACAGGAACGCCGCCTCTCTGAACAGGGCACAACTGCAGCGGCTGAATTTTCAGGGGAAGAGCCGGATGAGGGTTTCTCCCAGGAGGAACAGTTGGATGATATTTGTCCTGCCTGCAGAAGTTATCGGTGTGATAGTGTTTATAAGTGTAGTGAGTGTAGGGAGTGGTCTTCCTCCCAGTGGGAGAGGTTTGCGCGACGGCGGAAGTAGTAGTCCAAGCAGGATATTTCTCCTTCAAAGGTTTCTTTGAAGGAAGAAAAACCCAAAGCATTTTCTTCCGTCGCCCAACCTAACTCCAAAGCTCCTACTAGTTCGGTCTCTTAAGAGAGACTGTCGAGTAGTAGCGTAGACCAAGTTATTATCAACCAACCCTGGGTCTCGAGAGATGATGTTGCTTCCCCTAGCAAAGCAGCCCCACCTCTCCCCCCAGGTGAGGCCTTGTCACTAACTCCCCTCTTACAGATTTGGTCTTTCTTGGGGCTTACGGGTCCACCCTCTAAGGAAGCCTTGCTGCAGTTCATCCGCACGGGTGCTTCTGTTAAGCAATCATCATCGCCGTCAGAGGTAGATCCCCTGACCCTTGTCGACGTGGTTGTGTCAGAGGTGTCTCATGCGGTTTCATCTATCTCCTCTGCCACTCCAGACTCTACAGCGGTTGCTGCCGACTTAGTTTCCCCCGTTCCTGATCATCCTCCGAGGGAGAAACTAAATTCAACGTCTGTCTCTCCTGCAAGTGTTTCTCTCCCTCGGGGAAGTTCACTTATAGAAACTCCTCTTCGGAGGACTGCTGCGGCGCACGGTCAGTTTGCTGATCCAACGGCCCCCAGAGGGCACATCCGTCGGAAAGGCTTCGCACCAGCGCTCTCCTGCGCGCCGGCATGTGCATCCTTCATCGCCCGCACGCCAATGAATACCTGCGGGCCATCATTCTCCAGCGCACAAGTCTGTAGGTGAGACAGCAATCATATTGCAGCCCTCACCTACGCACCAACTCTCACCGGCGCGCCAGCGCTCTCTTGAACATTCGCACTCACCTGCGCGTCAACTATCTCCCGCCCGCATGCACAGAGACGCGCGCACACCAACTCTCACCTACGCACATGCGCCAACACTCTCCCCTGCGCGCACGCGCCAAGATTCTCCTGCGCGTGCGCTCACCAGTATTCTCCCACGCGCGAGCACCAATATTCTCCCTCGCGCGATCGCCTATATTCTCCCTCGCGCGATCGCCTATATTCTCCCTCGCGCGATCTCCAATATTCTCCCGCGCGCGAGTAAACACACCAACAGACACGAGCGCAGAATCTTCACCCATCATTGTCGCCATCGCCTCATTCCCCTTCCCGCAAACACAGCGGGAGAAGGGAAACAAAAACAAGCAGAAGGGTTCAGGATCCCTAAACTGTCTTCTAAGGTGGACCCACCTGTTACAGTGACTCCTCGTAGGGAACCTTCTGTCCCTTTCCCTTCAGGGGATCTGTCTGACAGTGCATCCGTCATTCAGCAGCCTTGGTTCAGTGCCTTAGTCAGAGCCGTAACACAGGCTTTCAAGCCAGTCCTGTCTGATCGCTCATCAGAGCGACCTATAGCTCTAGACCTAAGACACGGAACCATGGCTTCCTCTACCCCTTTGAAGAGGAAAAGTGGAGTTTCTGACGCGGTCACTTCCCCGAAGGCGAAGCTGACTCCATGCAGACCATCAAGACAAGTTCCTCCAGTTTCTCAGAGAGACTCTCCTTCTCTGTCGGACGAAGACCTTCCGCCACCAAGGGAACCGCGCGAGGAGAGACACTTTTCCATCGCACCAATGGAGGAAACACCTCTTCACGCGGAGAGTCCCCCGCAATCTGAGACCAGGAGGGACATGACACACAGGTCTTCGATGTTGGAGTCTTATCTCCTTCCTCAGAAGGAGACCAAAGACTCCAAAACTCTGCCAAAGTCCTCCACTAGGGCTAGAACGGAGACAGCCAGCCACTCAGGGAATGTCCGCGACTCACCCCAGGAAGAGCTCTTGCGGATAGAAGGAGACTTCGCCGCAAGTCCTACAGCAGGAGGAGACCAACAAGAATCAGAGCATGCATTCTGGCAGGTTATGACTCTAATGAGGGTTCTCGATGGGTTGTCCGACCCAGAGATCCCTCCTCAAGAGGGCAAAGACACAGTCTTAGACCGCATCTTTGGTACTCAGAAACCCTCAAAGACCAGTGCAGCCCTGCCCTGGTCTCAACTCGATACCCCTATTCCAGCAATAGCGGAATCCTCGAGTATATACAAGAGGAAAAGAACCCCTATTCAGTTTCGACAGATAAAGATGATCACTCAACCTTGATCCTTCACCTTCAAACTGAAAGAAAGGGACATCCTCTCATCAATAGACCTTTCCTAACTCATACGGACTTACAACTTGCCTTTCTCCAGTCGGAACCAGGCAACAAATTTTCTCCTGATTTAAGAAGACAATGTTCCTACACACTCGGACAGCAACCATACGAGTCAAGGTGCTTCATGGTGTCTCTTTCAACATTTCCCATTATTGAGAAGGGCGAAAGACAATGTTCAGTTTCGTCCCTGAGTATGTTGCCAGACACAGTCTCCAGAGATGACGGATCCTACACAAGTCTCCACTCGGTAACGGATGATCCAGATCATCCGTTACAGTACCTAGGGTTAGGTATGAGACTTTACCTAAAGAAAACGGCAACAGCCCACCCGGGTCCCTTCTCTAGTCATCAGCACTTAGAGGAGGATCACCGAAACATCATCTCAACATGACGACTCACAGTGTTAGGGGCATAGCTATGCCCCTGGTCCTTCTTAGCAGATTACTCTGTGACGCAGGTTTTACAAGAAAGGATGTGAATGCTCCAGGTGACTTTCACAATCTTTCTCCTGCAAGACGTGACTCACAGGAACTCAATACAGTCTCTATCGGTCCGGTGGTGGCTGCACAACAGCTGGTTGTATACCTCAAGCTCTTTATTGGACAAGTAGCAGAAGGTTGAGGGTACTGTTACCCGGTTTTAGTCTGCATGTATTAAAAGATTTGACTGGCTCTTATTCTTTTCTTCATCCTACCCTCTCGTGGGGAAAGCAGCATCCTGGGTTCTCTGCATAAGCTGACCTCAAACCACTGCAGGTAAACCATGCTCCCTTATGTACCTAGTATTAAGCTAATACTGTTGCGTCCCCATACCCTGGCAACGTGGTATTGGGGAAGTCTTGGTTACATCAGGTTTTTCCTATATAGACTTGGAATATCTTTACCTAGACAGTCACCCTTCTGCATGTCTCAACACACAGCTTGCGTAGCAAGGTTTTAGCGAGGGCAGGGACTCCTTATTTTTGAGTACTAACATACTCAGATAAGGAGCCCCCGGGCAAAGCCAAAAGTCAGATTGGCAGGGACGTCCACCCTTCCTAATGGGTGAGTCACCCCTAATAAATAGCGTGGTTTGTATTCCAGTTACAGAACAAATGGCAAATTCATAGATAATTTGTATTTTTCCTAATTGTACAAACGTTAGTTATTTATACAAACTTGCCCGCCATCCTTATCCCCCTTGAAGTCCTACCTTCAAGCAAAGTGACTAAATCACAGGTGTGTGAACGGGAGTGGTAGCAAGCTACCCCCCCCCTATCCCCGCTAAGTAGCGGTGTGAGTAGTTAACCCTCGCAAAATTTTAATGGCTTGTCATTTCAGCTCCGCCGAAAGTATAACCCCCTAATAAATAGCTAAGGTTTGTATAGTTAGGAAAAATACAAATTATCTACGGATTTGTCATATTTAATCTTGTTTTCTGTCGTCTCTATCTCGCTTCCATTGTGGCTCGGCTTGACGAGATGTTTCAGTTTCATGTTCTGTTTGCACACACATTACGTTCCTGTGTGAGAGCACCATCGGACGTACCGGCAATAATACGCATTCTCAAACCGAACGTGCTTCTCCCATTTTGCGTGTTCCTAAAACACATATGGTCATGCAACGTAATAATAATTCCCCAGCTTCTAGATCTTTGCCATCTTCAAGGAAGCTAGTCAATCATTCCACAGTTATTCACAGGTCAAGACCAACATATATTAATGAAGAATCCTTGGTTTTACAGGTTAGACTAACTCATCAGAAAAGGAGTGCTGAACCATATACCCAGTACTATACTCCTTTCCCTAGAGTTGACCCTCCTACTTATTCTTATGACCAACCAGCTCACAAGCATCGGAGACTAAGGGAATTTCAGTTGGATTGCTTAGAAGGTCCTGATTATCACAGATATGAGGATAGATTACAGAATTCAACTTATTACTATGCCTTGGCTGAAAAGGAAGCCAAACCTTTGTTGCCAGCACTTTATTCCGACCAGGTCTCACCTGATCGTAATATTTCAAATTACGATCAATCTCCATCTGTAGCCTCTGCTCACACATCAGAGACTATACAATAAATCTCCTTACAAATTTCAAACTATACTAACTTATATTGTGCTGTGACCGCTGTGAATGCGGGAGACAATCTGATTGGCTATGACGTCATTAGGGGGATGGTCTCATTTCGCCAGGAATCTCTGCTGCCACTATAGTCGGCAATGAAAAGATATTCCGGAAAGAGTAGAGAGTTCCGGGGTAATTTCAAAACAAGAACTCCTGTTCCTCCTTTTTCTTTAATAGTTATAGAAGAATCACCAGAACAGGTGGATGAAGCAGAACCCACAGAGATACAGTGTTGTTCTCTTAAAAGTCTCAACTTTGGGCCTGAGAGAAGCCTTGCATTTCATGGAAACAATGAACGTTATTAGACGTATTGACGATCTTTGAGAATCTACATGTGCGCAGGTGATTGTTAGACGCAACGTAATTGATGATTTATTTTCAGAAGTTTGATGTACCCCTATTGAATCAAGCTAGACATCCAATGGGATTACTTTACCCTATGGTGATTCTGGTTGTGACAAAATTTCTATCAGGCTTATGATTTGCAAAGAATTTTGTGTGTGAGTAATGACGTTATGTGTCAATGTAGCGCCATTAACAAAGTAACAAATATAGAAACACCCCAAAAACTGTTTGTTCCGTAACAGGAATACAAACCTACGCTATTTATTTAGGGGTATTACTGTCTGCAAAGCTGAAATGATGATCCATTAAAATTTAGCGAGGGTTAACTATCCACACCACTAGTTACGGGGGATAGGTGCGGTAGCTTGCTACCGCTCCCACTCACACACCAGTGATTTAGCTCACTTTACTTTAGGCTTGGATGGAGACCGGTTGTATCCACTCTTCCTCCTCGCCTATTTTAGACTGCCATTAATTTTTGTCTTTTAACTTACTTTTTCTTATATATATATATATATATATATATATATATATATATATATATATATATATATATATATATATATATATATATATATATATATATATATATGAAAACATTCTTAATGTTTATGTATATATATATAGAAAAGTTGCAAGTTTCCTGTTCGGTGTTTGTGCTGTGCGTGTGATACGTATATGACAGGTTCTCAAGATACTTGCGCAAGGCTGGAGAACCTTCTCTTCCAACCTCTCCTCTCCCCCCCTTGTCCATCGGTCTTCCCGTCGGCGGATAACCTACCTTTGACTCGGCTTTCCGCAGGAGAATCGTCATCATTTGGACCCTCCTCGTTCAACTGTTGTCTTCGCCTTTCCCTCTTCCTACGGGAAACATATGGATTACTGAGCGAAGGGAGTGTGGCCTCTCAGAGATTGACTACGGTCTTTCTCTTCTCAAGGCCGTTCACCTTGCATTGGCCTCCGACAGTGTACTAACAGGGGGAGCACCTTTCCCGTTCGCAGGTTAGGTTGCGCTTCCGAGTTTTTCTCAATTATTTAAGTGAAATTATAATTGTTTGTAATTTAACTTTTCAGCTTCTTCTCTGTAGGGAACACTTCCCTTCGGAAGATCAGTGGTTCTTCCTATTAGAGAATATTTTTAGCTGATTTAGATAATTGTAATTCATGTTTTATTATAGTTCCTCTCCGCTCCCCTTCTGCTGTCGATGTCGACTGGGGAAGGGAGGGCGCAGTACTTATTTTATGTTTGTTCCCTCGGTGGTCTCCCTTCCCGTCACGGCCGAGGTGTTCCTCCCGAGGGAATTTTCTGTTACATAATTTATTTTATTTTTCCTCAGTTAGCGATGCAGTTTTCTTCGTTCGACTAAGAGTGCCGACGAAGCAGAGCTGTCCTGTTCATGCCTGGGGAATCTGTTGTCACTGCCGTCCCTCAGAGGACGTCATCATGGGCGTAATCTCTTCTTTTAAAAGTATGCCTGTGGCAACACCTGATCAGCACTTCATCTTCGAGGAACTAGCTCCGGCTACGCTCCCTCAGGTAGCGCTCTTGTCAGATCATCTTAGAGCACTACCAGGAGGTTCACCTCCAGGGGTTGGACAACTTTCCCTTCCAAGGGAGAGTTTTCCTCCCTATGTGTGAGGTTGTTCTCCTGGTCCACTGGCCCTCATGGGCGTCATCTGTTCCTGGACCTTCTCCTGACGACGCTGCAACTAGTCCTGGACTCTTCTGTGGATCGTTCGCTATCTCCATCGGTGGATGTTCACCCTTCCAAAGGGCACATCGCAGTTCCTGAACGTCCTACCAGCTGACCTGCCGACCTACCAGTGCAACCTCGCCACAGAGAGCCACGTTTGCCTACTCACCAGCCAACCTACGATCGCCGGGGCAACAGAGCTCACCGAACCTCAGCGTTCACCCGCGCAACTTCGGTCTCCTGCTTGCCCAACGATCTCCTGCATGCCAGCGCTCTCCTACGCGCCAGCACTCTCCTGCGCGCCAGCGCTCTCTTACGTGCCAGCACTCTCCTGGGCGCCAACAATCTCCTGCACGCCAGTACTCTCCCCACAAGGATTTCCTTTCCCTCCAGGATCGGAAGGCTATTGTGTTTACTCTCAATTTAGACCCCACAGGAACGTTCAGACCTTTTCCATTGGTTGTGCGGTGGTCGCACAACAAATGGTCTATACACCCCAGGCTCCGTGATGGACAAGTAGCAGAGGGTTGAGGGCTGAGGTTATCCGGGTTAGTCTGTGGTGAATGAGTAAGAATAACTGGACCCTTTCTTCCTTTCACCTTTTCCCCTCTGGGGAAAACAGCTCCGAAAGCCTCAGCATGGCTGACCTCACCTCGCTTGTGCCTCCTAAGAATAGAATAATACTTTGTTACTCCCCAATACCATGGTAAGGGAAGGTATTAGGTAAGTCTTAAGAACAATAGGTTTTGTACTCTAGTTCCTATGTTAAAGACAAGCCACACTGTTAGTTCCACTCACACACAAGCTTCTGCAGGCTGCTATCAGTGTACCCTGTTTTCCTTCTACCATTCATAGAAATGCTGTCTTTTCATGCTTATCTAATGCCTTGATCTTCAAGTGCTTGCTCCCTATTTCTAGCTTTTGAGTTTGCCCAAATAAAATTAGGGGGAAAGGATGTACTCTAGGGGATCTCTTCTCTTACGCCTGATGTTATGATGTCCACCACAAGGTCAAAATTGTAGGGACTATTATTATTATTATTACTACTACTATCCAAGCTACAACCCTAGTTGGAAAAGCAAGATGCTATAAGCCCAGGGGCTCCAACAGGGAAAAATAGCCCAGTGAGGAAAGGAAATAAGGAAATAAATAAATGAAGAGAACAAATTAACAATAAATCATTCCAAAAAAAAGTAACAACGTCAAAACAGACATGTCATATATAAACTATTAACAACATAAAAAAACAAATATGTCATAAATAAACTATAAAAAGACTCATGTTCACCTGGTCAACAAAAAAGCATTTGCTCCAACTTTGAACTTTTGAAGTTCTACTGATTCCACACCCGCAACTTTTCTGTACTTCCCACGCTCTTATCTTTAAGGTTGCCTTTGTATACTCATCTTGTACTGCTTTAACATACTTTTTCAGAAATTGCCTTCTCTCTCATTTATCTCCATACCTCTTGCCTTAGTACCTGGTCACTTTTTCCAAATCAAATAATATTAAGTGTAGTTCTTTCTGGTCTCTTCTGCTTCTCCAGTGTATGTCTCAATGCAGAAAAAAATTGCATCTACTGTATCCATCCCTTGCAATAACTTAAGTTGACCCTTACTTATTGGAGTTTACTTCATTATTTCTTCCATAATTATTCCAATAAATCATTATCGTGTAGAATATCAGGTTTATTCATTATTATTTAGAGTAGTCATGTAAACTTTGATATTTGTTTTTACACAAATACAAACCCTTTGATAGGAATGTGCTTTCAGTGAAACTGGATTTAGATATAAAAAACTTTAATGAAGTAACTAGTTTTAGGTGACAAGGAAGCCCACCCACCCGACAGGACACTGAGCTCTCTCTTTTCCGCCGCTGGTTATACAGACCTAAGACTGACTCTCTCAGCTGACTGCTTTAACCCTTTTACCCCCAAAGGACGTACTGGTACGTTTCACAAAAGCCATCCCTTTACCCCCATGGACGTATCGGTACGTCCTTGCAAAAAAATGCTATAAAAATTTGTTTTTCATATTTTTTGATAATTTTTTGAGAAAATTCAGGCATTTTCCAAGAGAATGAGACCAACCAGACCTCTCTATGACAAAAATTAAGGCTGTTAGAGCAATTTAAAAAAAAATATACTGCAAAATGTGCTGGGGAAAAAAATAACCCCTTGGGGGTTAAGGGTTGGAAATTTCCAAATCCCCCGGGGGTAAAAGGTTAATATTATAGATAATTAGTTGGTAGATCGTAATGTACAAGGGCTGTAAAGAAGAAGAAAGTTTTGAAGTTTCCCCGATAGCTGCAGCTGACTAACAGTTATCAGGGCATTCTGTCGGATCTACATTCTTGTTCCCGTTACAGATTTACTTTAGCGCAAAAGCTGTTCCACTTTTCTTCATATCCTTATGTTAGTTTCTGAGCAACCAGCCCTTTTTAACTTTCAAAGATGAAATTCTGATTCCTGCTTTCAGAAAGCACTGTATGAAAGTAAACTAAAATGTTTAATAAGGAGTTTTCCCTTTTCCCCCCAACAAAGAAATGCTAATCTAGTTTATTTTTATGAAGGAGAACTTATGACATTCATAATGTCTGTTATATACTTGATCAATTAGCTTCTAGTTAGGCAATTCGTAGATTCCCTAAGAAGATTGTGAGAAGTCGTGTAGTGCAGAGATAAACTATCATAACATTAATGCTTTCTTTTGTGAAATAGGCTTTTGCGTTTTTTTTTTTCAGATTATAAAAAAAGCGTAATTTAATATTTTCAGATGTTGATAGCGGTTTACATTCAGTTTACAATTTTAGATTATAAATACTGAAATTTTCTCTTCCAGGTGTGTATAGCGGTTTACATGAAAACTGCTATGGCGAATAAGACATTTAAATTGCGTTACTTTCAACCGAAGGAAATAGAAGAAGTGGAGGATTTTCTGAAGTTGAACTTAGGGTGAAAGTAGAACCTAAAGAGAATGGATTTTAAAACTTAAAAATTAAGGTGAGTTGAAACGCAAGTAATTTTCTAAACACTAACACCAGTTCGGGTAAAAGAAGAGTAGAATAGAGGGGTGCTCAGTAGAGCACAGACCTCCACCATGACAGCTTATTTCTTGACCTTTACCTTAACCTTTAACATTTACCTTGACCGTTAACCTTGGATGTAGAACTTTCAAAATTGAATCACTTCTCTATGAGTGGCCAGAAAGTTGTTCACAAGCAAACATGAACAATTAAAATTTAATATTTTTATGAATAGAACTTACCTGGCAGTTATATATATATAGCTGAGTCTCTGACTGCGGCAGAATTAAATCGAAAATCGCGGCAACCGCCTTGTGGTGGTTGTGTGGTTAGATGGTTAACAACCCTTACAGGGTGGTACTTGGAATCATTCCCATTTTCTGTTCCTCAGATTATCTCTGCCGGCCGGATCGACAACATCGTTGGTCCGCCTTTCAGAGTTTTTTCGGATCGCTTTCCCTTCATCGCCTTTTTGGACTTCGTTTTTGGTGAAGTACACTGTGTTGGGATTTGGCAATCGTGTTGTTTTTGTTTTTTGTCTTTTTTCCTATATTATCATGAGTGAGAAAATTCATTATCGTGTTTGTGCGAATGATATTTGCAAGGTGAGGTTGCCGAAACTTTCGGTTGACCCTCACACTATCTGTATGGGTTGCAGGGGGTTTGAATGTGCTTTAGATAATAAGTGCAAGGAATGCGAGGTTTTAAGTGATAATGATTGGTTAGCTATGCAGCGCTATGTGCGCAAACTCGAGATTGATAGAGGTAGAAGAGCTAAATCAAAGTCAAAGTCTGCTAGTGAGCCTAGCTTAGATTTATCTATTGACCCTTTGCTTGTAACCCCTTTGGAAGGTATTCCTTCCCCAAATGTAGTGACTCCTGCCCCTTCTACAGGACCTGTGCCTACGGATGACCCTGGGTATGCTAAATTAGCTGCTGAATTGGAGGCCATTAAAGCACAGTTGGAGGCCTTTAAAGGTAAGGGTGTTGGTGAAATTAGTGCTTGTGAAAGTGCAGTGGAGGTGGCGACTGATCGAATCTGTCATACCCCTAGGTCTAGACCTCTACCAAGCTCCCAGGACCAAGGGAGAAGGTACGTCGAAAGCCGAAAGGGGGTGAGAGGTGCTTATCCTCGGTCAGTCGTCGCCTCAGACAGTCCTGTTGCGATCTCCCAGGCTGCTCTTGACCGCCGTAGGAAAGGCGTGTCGGACACGTTTGTGTCTTCGCCTGATCGTTCTCCCAGACGTAATTGGCGTTACGAATCAAGACCAATGAAGAGAGGGTGGAACCGGGACGTGCAGTCTCGCTCTCCCTCTCCTGGTTCGAGTAGCAGAGACCCTGATTCTTCGGAAGACGATTTCGATGTTCCTGTTAAAAGGGCGAAACAGAGAGTCCTTAGCCCAGTTAATCCTGCTAGACTCCCTGCTTCTTCTGCCAGTGCTCCCAGTCAAGCCGTACGACAACTGCCGTCTTCGGCACCGCGAGAGCCAGCGGAGGTTGCTAAAGCTTTCATGGTTGTTATGCAGGAACAACTTTCATCGTTAGTTAAAGCTTTCAGCCACCCTTCTCAGTCCGTCAGACGTAAGGACGTCTCTTTGCCTGTTAAGAGATCTTCTTCTAAGAGAGTTTTTAGTATCTCTCCCAAGAAACCTCTGCGCACTTCGTCGGCCGTACGACAACGTGCACCCTCCTCATCGGCACGCTGCCAGAAATTTCCTTCCCCCCCCTCCCGCCGCCAGGACGATACTGCCTCTCGTTCTCGGCGCCGCGACGATTCCGTTTCCCTTTCGAAACACCTGGACGTTACTGCTTCGTTTCTTAGGAAACAGGATGAATGCAGTCTGCATTTTCAAGGCGACGGCAGCCTGCATCTTCAGGACGCTTCCGTTTCTCGTCATCGTGACGATACTGCCTCTCGTCATTGTGACGATACCACTGCTCGTCATCGTGACGATACCGCCTCTGGCCGACTGGATGTTAGCGGCGCTCGGCGCCAGGATTCAAACAGCTCTCGCTGCCAGACTGCTGGCAGACCAACTCTTCGGGATGTTATCCTTGAGCAGGACCTTGAAGATATTTCGGAAGAGGAAGAAAAACCTGCCGACTCTTCTAGCGATTACAAGGTTCTTTCTCGCTCTCTTTTGGAACTTTATGGGGAGGAATTTCAACCTTCGGCCCCTCGTTCTCCTCAGTCTCAATTTACCAGGAAGAAAGCTACTAAGTCTTCGGCCTTCATCAAAATGAAACTTTCAATTTCGGCCAGGAAAGCTCTCGCTAAACTTGATGATTGGATGAAGGAACGGAGACAAGCTGTCAAGACCACCTTTTCTTTTCCACCGTCTCGGCTCGCTTCCAAGGCCGGTATGTGGTATGAGACAGGGGAACCTTTGGGGTTAGGAGTGCCTTCATCCTCCCAAGGTGACTTCTCGGCTCTTGTGGACTCGGCAAGAAGGCATGCTTTAAACTCTGCCAAGGTGATGTGGTCCATGTCGGAGCTTGATCACCTCGTCAAGGGAATTTTCAGGGTTTTCGAGGTTTTCAGCTTCCTGGACTGGTCTCTCGGGACTCTGGCCAGGAAGTCTGAACTCCTGGAGGACACGAAGGACCTAACGAGTATCATGTCCTGTATGGACAAAGCTCTAAGGGATGGAGCTAATGAATTGGCTTCCCTTTTCTCAGCAGGGGTCTTAAAGAAGAGGGCCCTTTTGTGCTCCTTCACCTCTAGATCTGTGACTGTTGCCCAGAAGTCGGAGCTACTTTGCGCCCCTTTTTCACGTCATCTTTTTCCTGAAGCTCTGGTCAGAGATATCTCCCTTTCTCTGGCTCAGAAGGCTACTCAGGACCTTTTGTCTCGGTCGGCTAGAAAGACCTTACCTATTGCTCCTGCTCCTCTGAAGAAGGAGGAGAAGAAGTTTCAACAGCCCTTTCGGGGCAGGATCTCCTCGAGAGCGGATTTTAGGGAGAGAAGACAAGAGTCAGGGCCAAGGACCAGCAGGGGTGCGTTTAGGCCCCGGTCCAAAAAATGAGATAGAAGTCCTCCAGACACCAGTAGGGGCAAGACTGTTTCGTTTTTGGCAGTCTTGGAAAAGGAGAGGGGCGGACACCTGGTCCCTCTCAGTCGTCAAGGAAGGTTACAAGATCCCCTTTTTAAAGAAACCACCTCTCTCACACTCTCCCCTAGCCTTAGTGGCTCAGTACACCGACGCGGGGAAACGAGAGGCTCTTCTGGAGCTAGTCGACCAGATGTTGGTCAAGGGAGCAATAGAGCCAGTTCAAGACCTCGCCTCCCCAGGCTTTTACAATCGCCTGTTTCTGGTTCCCAAGAACTCGGGTGGATGGAGACCAGTCCTAGATGTCAGCTCTCTGAACGCCTTCGTGGAGAAAACAAAGTTCTCCATGGAGACGACTCAGTCAGTGCTGGCTGCAGTTCGTCCAGGAGACTGGATGGTTTCTCTCGACCTGCAGGACGCTTATTTTCACGTCCCCATTCATCCGTCTTCGGGGAGATATCTGAGGTTTGTGTTCCAGGGCAAGTGCTTCCAGTTCAGGGCACTTTGCTTTGGTCTCAGCACAGCTCCCCAAGTTTTCACCAGACTAATGGCGAATGTGGCAGGCTGGTTACACCAGGAGGGGATAAGGGTCTCCTTCTATCTAGATGACTGGCTGATCCGGTCACAGTCGAAAGAGAAATGTCTGGAGGACCTAATGAAAACTTATACGATCACTCAAGACCTGGGACTCATCGTCAACTGGAGGAAGTCTCAGACCGAGCCGAATCAGACTATTCTCTATTTGGGGATAGTTCTGAATTCAGTTCTTTTTCAGGCTTCTCCCTCCCAGGAGAGGCAGACCAGGTGCCTGGACAAAGTCAAAGACTTTTTGAGGAAGCAGGAATGCTCAGCGAAGGAGTGGATGAGTCTGCTGGGAACTCTATCCTCCCTGGAGCAGTTTGTCCCTTTGGGGAGACTGCACCTAAGGCCTCTGCAACACTTCCTCGCAAAGGTTTGGAACAGAAAGATCCAGGAGGACACTTTTTCTTTTCCCATTCCGACAGAGATCAAGGATCTTTTAATGTGGTGGCTGGACCCAGCTCTGTTGGGTAAAGGGATCTCCTTGTTCAAGAAGAACCCCGACCTAGTGTTATTCTCAGACGCGTCCGAGTCAGGCTGGGGAGCAACACTAGGGAACAAAGAGGTCTCAGGTATTTGGGAAGGGAGTCAGGTCAGTTGGCATATCAACAGGAAGGAATTGATGGCCATTTTGTTAGGGCTCAAGGCCTTCAAAACCTCAGTGGGAGACCTTTAGAGCTTGGTGCAGGAGGCGCAAGGTTTCCTCGTCCTCTACCTCTCTAAGCCAGATTGCAGACTTTCTTTTGTACCTCAGGCAGGATGCTAAGCTGGCTGTATCTACCATTAAAGGATACAGGAGCATGCTCTCAACCGTCTTTAGGCATAGAGGCTTAGAGTTATCTCAGAATAAGGACTTGCAGGACCTCATTAGGTCTTTTGAGACAACGAAGCAGGTGCACTTAAGACCCCCTTCTTGGAACCTGGATGTGGTGCTTAAGTTTTTGTGCTCCAGGAAGTTTGAGCCTATCTCGCAAGCTTCTCTGCGATATGTGACTAAGAAAACCCTCTTCCTTTTGTCTCTAGCGACTGCCAGGAGGATCAGCGAGGTCCAGGCAATCGAGAAGCGTGTAGGCTTCACCCTAAATGGAGCGGTTTGTTCCTTGAGGTTCGACTTTCTCGCCAAGAATGAGAACCCTTCGAAACCCTGGCCTAGGACTTTTGAAGTCCCTAACCTCACGAATCTAGTAGGTCAGGAACAGGAAAGCCTCCTCTGCCCGGTTAGGGCTCTCAAGGCTTATTTGGCCCACACTAAGAGCGTGAGGGGTGCTTCCAACTCCTTATGGTGTTCAATGAAGGATCCTCAAAAACCCCTGTCAAAGAATGCTTTGTCCTTTTTCCTGAGGGAAACTATTAGGGAAGCCCACCTCTTTTGTGAGGAAGAAAACTTCGCCCTGTTAAAAGTACGGGCTCACAAAGTAAGGGCCATTGCTGCTTCGCTGGCATACCGGAAAAATATGTCAGTTAAGCAGATCATGGACGCAACGTTCTGGAGGAGCAACTCTGTCTTCGCTTCTCATTACCTCAGAGAGGTAAGAGTGGACTATGACAAGTGTTATACCTTGGGCCCATACGTAGCTGCGGCTTCTGTATTAGGCAAAGGAGTTACTACCCCCACTCAACCTTAGTTTATGTACTTGTATATGGGTTTGTGTTTTTTATGGTTGTCTGAGGTCCTCGTCCTGTGGTACGGTTCCCTCAGTCCAGATAGATAGTTTATATCTATTTCTGCAAGGTTAGATGGTTAGCTTTAGTAAGGTTGCAGGTTTTTTATATGAGAAGGTAGTTTTCTGAAGTCTAGTCAAGTTGTTGGTCCTACCCCTTTGACAGACTCGATTGAGTTGTTTGCAGCGTAGCAGGTCTACTCCTGGCTGAACACTCCTAAGGGAAAGCGACTCTAGAGGCAGTTACCTTTGAAGTCAGCTACCTTAGCAGGTAAGGAATCAAGGTGTTTGTTCTCCTACAACTCTTTTGTTGTTTCCCCAACTATGTTTTTCTGTGTGTTTCCCTCCTCCAAATGTGTGAATCAGCTATATATATATAACTGCCAGGTAAGTTCTATTCATAAAAATGGAGTTTTTATGATAAAACAAAGTTTTGTGAATACTTACCTGGCAGTTATATATATATTTTAAAGCCCACCCACCTCCCCTCAGGGTACAGGTCGGGCACAGATAATATGAGGAACAGAAAACGGGAATGATTCCAAGTACCACCCTGTAAGGGTTGTTAACCATCTAACCACACAACCACCACAAGGCGGTTGCCGCGATTTTCGATTAAATTCTGCCTCAGTCGGAGACTCAGCCAGCTATATATATATAACTGCCAGGTAAGTATTCACAAAACTTTGTTTTATCATAAAAACTCCATTTTCAGCTTTTTCTCTGTGGGGAACACTTCCCTTCGGAGGATCAGTGGTTCTTCCTATTAGTGAATACTTTTAGCTGATTTGAATAATTGTAACTCATGTTTTATTACAGTTCCTCTCCGCTCCCCTTCTGCTGTCGATGTCGACTGGGGAAGGGAGGGCGCAGTACTTATTTTATGTTTGCTCCCTCGGTGGTCTCCCTTCCCGTCACGGCTGAGGTGTTCCTCCCGAGGGAATTTTCTGTTACATAATTTATTTTATTTTTCCTCAGTTAGCGATGCAGTTTTCTTCTTTCGACTAAGAGTGCCGACGAAGCAGAGCTGTTCATTTCATGCCCGGGGAATCTGCTGTCACTGCCGTCCCTCAGAGGACGTCATCATGGGCGTCATCCCTTCTTTTAAAAGTATGCCTGTGGCAACACCTGATCAGCACTTCATCTTCGAGGAGCTAGCTCCGACTACGCTTCCTCAGGTAGCGCTCTTGTCAGATCATCTTGGAGTGCTACCAGGAGGTTCACCTCCAGGGGTTGGACAACTTTCCCTCCCAAGGGAGAGTTTTTCTCCCTATGTGTGAGGTTGTTCTCCTGGTCCACCGTCCCTCATGGGCGTCATCTGTTCCTGGACCTTCTCCTGACGACGCTGCAACTAGTCCTGGACTCTTCTGTGGATCGTTCGTGATCTCCATCGGTGGATGTTCACCCTTCGAAAGGGCACATCGCAGTTCCTGAACGTCCTACCAGCTGACCTGCAAACCTACCAGTGCAACCTCGCCACAGAGAGCCACATTTGCCTACTCACCAGCCAACCTATGATCGCCGGGGCAACAGACCTCACCGAACCTCAGCGTGCACCCGCGCAACTTCGGTCTCCTGCTTGCCCAACGATCTCCTGCATGCCAGCGCTCTCCTACGCGCCAGCACTCTCCTGCGCGCCAGCGCTCTCTTACGTGCCAGCGCTCTCCTGCGCGCCAACAATCTCCTGCGTGCCAGTACTCTCCCCACAAGGATTTCCTTTCCCTCCAGGATTGGAAGGCTATTGTGTTTGCTCTCAATCTAGACTCCACAGGAACATTCAGAACTTTTCCATTGGTCGTACGGTGGTCGCACAACAAATGGTCTATACACCTCAGGCTCCGTGATGGACAAGTAGCAGAGGGTTGAGGTTCCCCGGGTTAGTCTGTGGTGAATGAGTAAGAATAACTGGACCCTTTCTTCCTTTCACCTTTTCCCCTCTGGGGAAAACAGCTCCGCAAGCCTCAGCATAGCTGACCTCACCTCGCTTGTGCCTCCTAAGAATAGAATAATACTTTGTTAGGTCCCCAATACCATGGTGAGGGAAGGTATTAGGTAAGTCTTAAGAACAATAGGTTTTGTACTCTAGTTCCTATGTTAAAGACAAGCCACATTGTTAGTTCCACTCACTCACAAGCTTCTGCAGGCCGCTATCAGTGTACCCTGTTTTCCTTCTACCATTCATAGAAATTCTGTCTTTTCATGCTTATCTAATGCCTTGATCTTCAATTGCTTGCTCCATATTTCTAGCTTTTGAGTTTGCCCAAATAAAATTAGAAGAAAAGGATGTACTCTATAGTCCATTTCTATTAGCGATGCATATTTGCACCGACTCGCAGCGGTGCCCTTTTAGCTCGGAAAAGTTTCCTGATCGCTGATTGGTTAGAATTATCTTGTCCAACCTATCAGCGATCCAGAAACTTTTCCGAGCTAAAAGGGCCCCGCCGCGAGTCGGTGCAAATATGCATCGCTAAAAGAAATGGACTATAGGGGATCTCTTCTCCTACGCCTGATGTTATGATGTCCACCACAAGGTCAAAATTGTAGGGACTAAGAGCTATTCCACACCCGCAACTTTTCTGTACTTCCCACACTCTTATCTTTAAGGTTGCCTTTATATACTCATCTTGTACTGCTTTAACATACTTATCAGAAATTGCCTTCTCTCATTTATCTCCATACCTCTTGCCTTAGTACCTGGTCATTTACTTTTTCCAAATATAATAATATCAAGTGTAGTCCTTTCTGGTCTCTTCTGCTTCTCCAGTGTATGTCTCAATGCAGAAAAAAAAATTGCATCTACTGTATCCATCCCTTGCAATAACTTGAGTTGACCCTTACTTATTGGTGTTTACTTCATTATTTCTTCCATAATTATTTCGATAAATCATTATCGTGTAGAATATCAGGTTTGTTCATTGTTATTTAGATTAGTCATGTAAACTTTGATATTTGTTTTTACACAAATACAAACCCTGTGATAGGAATATGCTTTCAGTGAAACTGGATTTGGATATAGAAATCTTTAATGAAGTAACTAGTTCCAGGTGGCAAGGAAGCCCACCCACCCGACAAGATACTGAGCTCTCTGTTTTCAGCCACCGATTATACAGACCTAAGACTGACTCTCTCAGCTGACTGCTTTAACCCTTTTACCCCCAAAGGACATACTGGTACATTTCACAAAAGCCATCCCTTTACCCCCATGGACGTATCGTTACGTCTTTGCAAAAAAATGCTATAAAAATTCATATTTTTTGATAATTTTTTGAGAAAATTCAGGCATTTTCCAAGAGAATGAGACCAACCAGACCTCTCTATGACAAAAATTAAGGCTGTTAGAGCAATTTAAAAAAAATATACTGCAAAATGTGCTGGGGAAAAAAATAACCCCTTGGGGGTTAAGGGTTGGAAATTTCCAAATCCCCCGGGGGTAAAAGGTTAATATTATAGATAATTAGTTGGTAGATCGTAATGTACAAGGGCTGTAAAGAAGAAGAAAGTTTTGAAGTTTCCCCGATAGCTGCAGCTGACTAACAGTTATCAGTGCATTCTGTCGAATCCACATTCTTGTTCCCGTTACAGATTTACTTTAGCACAAAAGCTGTTCAACTTTTCTTCATTTCCTTAGGCGAGTTTCTGAGCAACCAGCCCTTTAACTTTCAAAGGTGAAATTTTGATTCTTGCTTTCAGAAAGCACTGTATGAAAGTAAACTAAAATGTTTAATAAGGAGTTTCCCCTTTTCCCCCCAAACAAAGTTATGCTAATCTAGTTTATTTTTATGAAGGAGAACTTATGACACTCCTAATGTCTGTTATATACTTGAACAATTAGCTTATAGTAAGACAATTCGTAAATTCCCTAAGAAGATTGTGAGAAATCGTGTTGTGTAGAAATAAACTGTCATATCATTAATGCTTTCTTTTGTGAAATAGGCTTTTACGTTTTTTTTTTTCAGATTATAAAAAAAGCGTAATTTAATATTTACAGATGTTGATAACTGTTTACATTCTGTTTACAATTTTAGATTATAAATAGTGAAATTTACTCTTCCAGGTGTGTACAGTATAGCGGTTTACATGCAAACTGCTATGGCGAATAAGACATTTAAATTGCGTTACTTTCAACCGAAGGAAATGGAGGAATGTCTGAAGTTGAACTTAGGGTGAATGTAGAGCCTAACGAGAATGGATTTTAAAACTCATTAAAATTAAGGTGAGTTGAAATGCAATTAATTTTCTAAACACTAACATCAGTTCGGGTAAAATAAGAGTAGAATAGAGGGGCGCTCAGTAGAGCACAGACCTCCACCATGACAGCTTATTTCTTGACCTTTACCTTAACATTTAACATTCACCTTGACCGTTAACCTTGGACGTAGGACTTTCAAAATTGAATCACTTCTCTATGAGTGACCAGAAAGTTGTTCACAAGCAAACATGAACAATTAAAATTTGATATTTTAAAAACAGTAACATCAAAGCAGATATTTCATAAACTATAAAAAGTTATGTCAGCCTGATATCTGATACAGTATTGAAGATTTATTATTTGTGGATATTGGTTTTCCATTTTATGATATTTTTTTAGGAAGTGGAGTCTTTAGATTAGAATTTAAGTGATAGGACTCACTCAACCTGTATTTAATCAAAGAATCTCCTGCATGCCAACGATCTCCTGCGCGCCAGCGCTCTCCCCACAAGGATTTCCTTTCCCTCCAAGATCGGAAGGCTATTGTGTTTGCTCTCAATCTAGACTCCACAGGAGCATTCAGACCTTTTCCATTGGTCGCACGGTGGTCACACAACAAATGGTCTATACACCTCAGGCTCCGTGATGGACAAGTAGCAGAGGGTTGAGGTTTCCCGGGTTAGTCTGTGGTGAATGAGTAAGAATAACTGGACCCTTTCTTCCTTTCACCTTTTCCCCTCTTGGGAAAACAGCTCCGCAAGCCTCAGCATAGCTGACCTCACCTCGCTTGTGCCTCCTGAGAATAGAATACTACTTTGTTACGTCCCCAATACCATGGTGAGGGAAGGTATTGGGTAAGTCTTAATAACAATAGGTTTTGTACTCTAGTTCCTATGTTAAAGACAAGCCACACTGTCAGTTCCAGTCACACACAAGCTTCTGCAGGCCGCTATCAGTGTACCGTGTTTTCCTTCTACCATTCATAGAAATTCTGTCTTTTCATGCTTATCTAATGCCTTGATCTTCAAGTGCTTGCTCCATATTTCTATCTTTTGAGTTTGCCCAAATAAAATTAGCAGAAAAGGATGTACTCTAGGGGATCTCTTCTCCTACGCCTAATGTTATGATGTCCACCACAAGGTAAAAATTGTAGGGACTATTATTATTATTATTATTATTACTTTCCAAGCTACAACCCTAGTTGGAAAAGCAAGATGCTATAAGCCCAGGGGCTCCAACAGGGAAAAATAGCTCAGTGAGGAAAGGAAATAAGGAAATAAATAAAGGAAGAGAACAAATTAACAATAAATCATTCCAAAAAAAGTAACAACGTCAAAACAGACATGTCATATATAAACTATTAACAACATAAAAAACAAATATGTCATAAATAAACTATAAAAAGACTCATGTCCGCCTGGTCAACAAAAAAGCATTTGCTCCAACTTTGAACTTTTGAAGTTTTGAAGTTCTACTGATTCCACACCCGCAACTTTTCTGTACTTCCCACGCTCTTATCTTTAAGGTTGCCTTTGTATACTCATCTTGTACTGCTTTAACATACTTTTCAGAAATTGCCTTCTCTCTCATTTATCTCCATACCTCTTGCCTTAGTACCTGGTCATTTACTTTTTCCAAATCAAATAATATCAAGTGTAGTCCTTTCTGGTCTCTTCTGCTTCTCCAGTGTATGTCTCAATGCTGAAAAAAATTGCATCTACTGTATCCATCCCTTGCAATAACTTAAGTTGACCCTTACTTATTGGAGTTTACTTCGTTATTTCTTCCATAATTATTTCAATAAATCATTATCGTGTAGAATATCAGGTTTATTCATTATTATTTAGAGTAGCCATGTAAACTTTGATATTTGTTTTTACACAAATACAAACCCCTTGATAGGAATATGCTTTCAGTGAAACTGGATTTGGATATAAAAATCTTTAATGAAGTGACTAGTTCCTGGTGGCAAGGAAGCCCACCCACCCGACAAGACACTGAGTTCTCTGTTTTCAGCCGCCAGCTATACAGACCTAAGACCGACTCTCTCAGCTGACTGCTTTAACCCTTTTACCCCCAAAGGACATACTGGTACGTTTCACAAAAGCCATCCCTTTACCCCCATGGACGTATCGGTACGTCTTTGCAAAAAAATGCTATAAAAATTTGTTTTTCAATATTAAACTTACCCGATAATCATGTAGCTGTCAACTCTGTTGCCCGACAGAATTCTATGGAGGGATACGCCAGCTATCACAATACTAGAAGGGGGTGTACTTACCAGCGCCACCTGTGGCCAGGTACTCAAGTACTTCTTGTTGACACCTCCTCAATTATTCCTCTGTCGTGCTTCTGACAAGACGTTCTGGGATACGCTTATGTTCTTCGAGTATTTTCACGACTTTGGTGAAGTATTTCTCTTTGATTTCGGCTGTCGCTTTACTGGAAACTTCTATTTTAGCTTAGTTAGCTTTTGGAATTAATTTGATTAATTTTGGTGACGAAGAGAGTATGAACTCTCGTTCACCTTTCAATGGCCGACCCTTCCCTTAGACGGAAGTGTTGGTGTCTAAGAGAGTATAGACTCTTTTTCTTAATTTTGCTTAACAAAAGTTATAGATTTATTTTATATCTCTCCGCCTCTTATAGGCCTCTTCGATTAACTTCCTTTTATTATAAACTTATTAAAATTAATTTTTATATTTGTTTATATTCGACCTTCCTAATAGTAGGCGGTCTTTTCTTGGTACCGAAGTTAATTATCGTGAGCCCGTCATTTCGGTTTTACCTGTTAACATATTATGCTATTTTAAGGTCTTTGAAAGAATTTCTTTGATAGTCTCGTACTTTTTCAAAGTTGAACTAACGTTTTGTTTGTCTCGGCAGTTGTTGACGTTCAGAACGTTTCAACTTGCACTCTATCGTTACGATAGAGAAAGAATGTTCACGGTTTCACATTGCAGTAAGAGTAACCGTGTCTAGCGTTTTGTTCATTCTTTCTTAACTTAATGGTTTTGATCCTAATAAGGAACTTTTCTTTTTGGGAAATATTTCAGTTTTTTCCTTTAACAATAATATGTTTTAACGATATATATGATTGGGCTCTTCTCTCAGGTTCTAAGTCAAGAGAGAGAGAGAGAGAGAGAGAGATAGAGACGGAGGGAGAAAGAGGATAAACGTTTCCCTCAAGCCTGCCAGGCGTACGAGTAACGTCGTTATCGTTTTGCTCTTATCCCTAGTCTCTTTAGGGGAAGAAACTAAACGTTTCTAGAGTGATCTAGTGTTTAGTCTCTTTCCAGCCACTGAATTTTCTTTCATTAGATTTTTCTGTTACATTGTAATTCTGTTTTCGCAATTACTAACTTTTGAGAAGGATAGAATTGCGTATTTCAGGTACAAACCACTTAAAGTTTCGAGTTCAGTGAAATAAGTGCAAACAGAAATCAAAGTGATAAGTGATTAGCGCAAAGTATGTCAGTGTTATGCGTGAGGGTACTTTTGTGCGCGCCAGTCGTCCTCCCAGTCCGGGACCTCTTGCAAGCTCCCAAGCCCAGGGGAGAAGCAATGTCGAAGGATTAAAGGGTTCGGCAGGCCTTGATCGGCGCACAGAAGTATCCTCGGTGGTTGTGGGCGTGTCTTACCGAGACCGTCACTCCCACCCGCAGACGATTGAGCCCTTATTTTGCTCGTCTGCAGAAGAGATTTAGAGGAGAAAATATAGGCAGAGTAACGCTGGTCTCAGGTCTCAAGACCTCTTAAACGTAAGTCCAGACCTATGCCAGACGTACGAAGTAAAGTTCAACAACCCGGATGATACACTCCCCCCGCCTATCTCGCTCCACCTGATCGCAGTACCACCTGCCAGGCGTACGATGTTGTGGACTCTACTACAGTCCATGCAAGCACAGCTTTCGGACCTGATGCGTGAGTGTCGTGCTGAGAGTGTTGCACCTCCTCCTCCTCCTGCACCGGTGGTGCACCAACCGCCTGCACCCGTTCAGCCTGTGCTGCACCCGCCTGCACCGGTGGTGCACCAACCGGCTGCACCCGTTCAGCCTGTGCTGCACCCGCCTGCACTCGCTGCACCCAGTCGCAGCACCATCTGCCAGGCGTACGATGTTGTGGACTCTACTACAGTCCATGCAAGCACAGCTTTCGGACCTGTTGCGTGAGTGTCGGGCTGAGAGTGTTGCACCTCCACCTGCACCCTTTCAGCCTGTGCTCAACCCGCCTGCACTCGCTGCACCCAGTCGCAGCACCATCTGCCAGGCGTACGATGTTGTGGACTCTACTACAGTCCATGCAAGCACAGCTTTCGGACCTGTTGCGTGAGTGTCGGGCTGAGAGTGTTGCACCTCCACCTGCACCCGTTCAGCCTGTGCTCAACCCGCCTGCACTCGCTGCACCCAGTCGCAGCACCATCTGCCAGGCGTACGATGTTGAACCTCTTTCTGTGTTCGCTGTTCCCAGTGTTGTTCAGCCTCAGCCTTCTTTAAGGCAACCTTTGGTTTGGGATCAGGAGGATTACTCCACTCTTCCTCCTCCTCCCCTGGCTGCTCCACCGGTGGTGCTACTCTCGGTGGAGGTACAACCTCTTCCACCTGTGAGTCAGTCTCCTCAGCTGCTGCACCGAGCTCAACCCGTGCACCCTGATCCTGCGCCTCAGACACCTCTGCTTGCGGGAACTTTACCTTGTTCTGCGCAACCTCGGTCTCTTCACGCTCCACTCATACCACAGGAACAGGAACTTTCTGCACCTTCCACTGTTGTTGTTCCAGCTCGTTCTGACTCTGCTGTTCAGCATACCTTACCTCCATTTTCAAACCATGGCAAAAATATGAATCATGAGTTATGAATGTAAGGTAAACATTATGTTGATTTTTAAACCCCATGCAAGCATGCATAAAGCACTCTAGCACTGGTCATGGAATTTCTGAGAATGTTAAACGCCATGCACACGCTCTGCTTTCCTTACAACAGGCTCTGCTTACAGCAGGCTCTGCTTACTACATGCTCAGCATTCAGCATGCTCTGCATTCAGCATGCTCTGCATACAACATGCTCTGCATACAGCATGCTCTGCATTCAGCATGCTCTGCATACAACATGCTCTTCATACAGCATGCTCTGCATACAGCATACTCTGCATTCATCATACTCTGCATACCTTACCGCATGCTTCTCAACATATCTTGGGTTGTTGCCAACTCACTAGACTGTCAAGCAGTTTCATAACGTTGCCTTCTAGTCTGCTGCTTTTGCACCAGTGAACCCTCACTCAGAGAACTTAGCTTTTCTAGGATAAGGTCCCTGTAGATGAGAAAGTTCTTTTCTCCCTCCTTCTGATATTCCCTTGAGGACTCTGTCATTTGGAGGGAGCCTTTAGCTGCATAACCTCTTATGGACTTTTATTTAAGCATAACATGCTTACAGGGAAGGTAATGGTTCCACTTCAGCCGCTAATCCCGTCTGTTACCACACCTGCTCCCATAGACCTTGAGCTGTGTTGCATGACATGCAGTCCAAGCTTAGTCCTTGTTAGAGGATTTTTTGTTTACGGAGTCAATGTGTCACGGGGAAGACGTTCAACAACCAACAGAAGGGACTTGTTGTGACGCAGTGCGGCTACCTCAGCAACCCGTTAAGGAGTTGTCTGTACGACCCAGATAGTCTAGACAGATTCGGGTTGTCACTGTACTTCCTCGCTTGCCCATGATTGACAGTTTATAGACTGTGCAGCAGTATCATGATCTTGTGTCCGGCTCCGTCAGACGACTGGCTTTTAAGAGCTCCCACAAGTCGTCGCTGTCTGGAGATTTTCAAATGGACTATGGTTCTGACCAAGGAACTGGGCCTCCTGGTCAATTTTGAGGAGTCTCAGCTAGTTCCATCCCAGACCATTGTTTCCTTGGGTATGGATCTTCAGAGTCGAGCTTTTCGGACTTGTCCGTCGGCCCCAAGGATCTTCCAAGCCCTAGAATGCATCCAGAGCATGCTGAGAAGGAACCGATGCTTAGTCAGGCAGGGGATGAGTCTAACAGGGACACTTTCATCGCTGGCCCTGTTCATCGAGTTAGGGAGACTCCACCTCCGCCCCCTTCAGTATCATCTAGCTGCTCACTGGATAAAGGACATGACGCTAGAGACGGGCTCAGTTCCTGTTTCCGAAGAGATGAGGTCTACTCTAACGTGGTGGAAGAACAGCATTCTTCTCAAGGAAGGTCTACCTTTGGCTGTTCAGACCCCCGACCACCGTCTCTTCTCGGACGCATCGGACACGGGCTGGGGTGCGACACTGGACGGACAGGAATGCTCGGGAACATGGAATCAGGAGCAAAGGACACTTCACATCTATTGCAAGGAGTTGTTGGCAGTTCATCTGGCCTTGATAAACTTCAAGTCCCTCCAGCTTAACAAGGTGGTGGAGGTGAACTCCGACTACACCACAGCCTTGGCTTACATCTCCAAGCAGAGAGGGACTCATTCGAGGAAGTTGTTCAAGATCGCAAGGGACCTCCTCATTTGGTCAAAGATCGAAAGCTCACGCTGGTAACGAGGCTCATTCAGGGCGATATGAATGTCATGGCAGATCGCCTCAGCCGTAAGGGTCAGGTCTTCCCCACAGAGTGGACCCTTCACAAGAATGTTTGCAGCAGACTTTGGGCCCTGTGGGGTCAGCCAACCATAGTTCTATTCGCTACCTCGATGACCAAGAAGCTCCTCTTGTATTGTTCTCCGATTCCAGACTCAGCAGCAGTTCGCGTGGATGCCTTTCTGCTGGATTGGTCCCATCTCAACCTGTATGCATTCCCGCCGTTCAAGATTGTCAACAGGGTACTTCAGAAGTTCGCCTCTCACAAAGGGACACGGTTGACGTTGGTTGCTCCCCTCTGACCCGCGAGAGAAGGGTTCACCGAGGTACTGCAATGGCTGGTCGACGTTCCCAGGACTCTTCCTCCTAGAGTGGACCTTCTGCGTCAACCTCACGTAAAGAAGGTACACCCAAACCTCCACGCTCTTCGTCTGACTGCCTTCAGACTATCGAAAGTCTCTCAAGAACTAGAGGCTTTTCGAAGGAGGCAGCCAGAACGATTGCCAGAGCAAGGACGACATCCACTCTCAGAGTCTATCAGTCTTAATGGGAAGTCTTCCGAAGCTGGTGCAAGGCCAATGCAGTTTTCCTCAACCAGTACCACTGTAACCCAGATTGCTGACTTCCTGTTACATCTAAGGAACGTAAAATCCCTATCAGCTCCTTCGATCAAGGGTTACAGAAGTATGTTGGCAGCGGTTTTCCGCCACAGAGGCTTGGATCTTTCCTCCAACAAAGATCTACAGGACCTCCTTAGGTCTTTTGAGACCTCAAAGGAACGTCGGTTGTCCACTCCAGGCTGGAATCTAGACGTGGTCCTAAGGTTCCTAATGTCATCAGGATTTGAACCGTTCCAATCAGCCTCTTTTAAGGACCTCACATTAGAAACTCTTTTCCTCGTGTGCTTAGCAACAGGTAAAAGAGTAAGTGAGATCCACGCCTTCAGCAGGAACATAGGTTTCACATCTGAAACGGCTACATGTTCCTTGCGGCTCGGTTTTTTTTTTTTTGGCTAAAACGAGCTTCCTTCCCGTCCTTGCCCTAAGTCGTTCGAGATCCCAAGCCTGTCCAACATGGTGGGGAACGAACTAGAGAGAGTACTTTGCCCTGTTAGAGCTCTTAAGTACTATCTAAGAAGGTCAAAACCATTACGAGGACAATCAGAAGCCTTATGGTGTGCTATCAAGAAGCCTTCTCTACCAATGTCTAAGAACTCAGTTTCTTACTACATCAGGCTTCTGATTAGAGAAGCAAATTCTCATCTGAAGGAAGAAGACCTTGCTTTGCTGAAGGTAAGGACACATGAAGTGAGAGCTGTGGCTACTTCAGTGGCCTTCAAACAGAACCGTTCTCTGCAGAGTGTTATGGATGCAACCTATTGGAGAAACAAGTCAGTGTTCGCATCATTCCATCTCAAAGATGTCCAGTCTCTTTACGAGTACTGCTACACCCTGGGTCCATTCGTAACAACGAATGCAGTAGTAGGCGAGGGCTCAGCCACTACATTCCCATAATTCCATAACTTTTTAACCTTTCTCTTGAATACTTTTTATGGGTTGTTCGGTCGGCTAAGAAGCCTTCCACATCCTTGTTGATTTGGCGGGTGGTCAATTCTTTCTTGAGAAGCGCCGAGGTTAAAGGTTGTGATGAGGTCCTTTAGTATGGGTTGCAGCCCTGTATACTTTAGCACCTTTGGGTTGATTCAGCCTCCAAGAGGAACGCTGCGCTCAGTAAGGAAGACGAACTTAAAAAAGAGACAGAGTAACGGTTCAATTCGACTTCCTTACCAGGTACTTATTATTTCATTGTTATTTGAGATAACTGTTATATGAAATATGGGATACTTAGCTATCCTTTAATCTTGTACACTGGTTTTCACCCACCCCCCTGGGTGTGAATCAGCTACATGATTATCGGGTAAGTTTAATATTGAAAAATGTTATTTTTATTAGTAAAATAAATTTTTGAATATACTTACCCGATAATCATGATTTAATTGACCCTCCCTTCCTCCCCATAGAGAACCAGTGGGACCGAGGAATAATTGAGGAGGTGTCAACAAGAAGTACTTGAGTACCTGGCCACAGGTGGCGCTGGTAAGTACACCCCCTTCTAGTATTGTGATAGCTGGCGTATCCCTCCATAGAATTCTGTCGGGCAACAGAGTTGACAGCTACATGATTATCGGGTAAGTATATTCAAAAATTTATTTTACTAATAAAAATAACATTTTTCATATTTTTTGATAATTTTTTGAGAAAATTCAGGCATTTTCCAAGAGAATGAGACCAACCAGACCTCTCTATGACAAAAATTAAGGCTGTTAGAGCAATTAAAAAAAATATAATGCAAAATGTGCTGGGGAAAAAAATAACCCCTTGGGGGTTAAGGGTTGGAAATTTCCAAATCCCCCGGGGGTAAAAGGTTAATATTATAGATAATTAGTTGGTAGATCGTAATGTTACAAGGGCTGTAAGGAAGTAGAAAGTTTTTTAAGTTTCCCCTATAGCTGCAGCTGACTAACAGTTATCAGTGCATTCTGTCGAATCTACATTCTTGTTCCCGTTACAGATTTACTTTAGCACAAAAGCTGTTCCACTTCATATCCTTATGTGAGTTTCTGAGCAACCAGCCCTTTAACTTTCAAAGATGAAATTCTGATTCTTGCTTTCAGAAAGCACTGTATGAAAGTAAACTGAAATGTTTAATAAGGAGTTTTCCGTTTTCCCCACCCAACAAAGAAATGCTAATCTAGTTTATTTTTATGAAGGAGAACTTACGACATTCATAATTTCTGTTATATACTTGATCAATTAGCTTATAGTTAGGCAATTCGTAAATTCCCTAAGAAGATTGTGAGAAGTTGTGTAGTGTAGAGAGAAACTATCATAACATTAATGCTTTCTTTTGTGAAATAGGCTTTTACGTTTTTTTTTTTTTTCAGATTATAAAAAAAAGCGTAATTTAATCATTTCAGATGTTGATGGCTGTTTACATTCAGTTTACAATTTTATGTTATAAATAGTGTAATTTTCTCTTCCAGGTGTGTATAGCGGTTTACATGAAAACTGCTATGGCGAATAAGACATTTAAATTGCGTTACTTCCAACCGAAGGAAATAGAAGAAGTGGAGGAATTTCTGAAGTTGAACTTGAGGTGACAATAGAGCCTAACGGGAATGGATTTTAAAACTCTTGAAAATTAAGGTGAGTTGAAACGCAAGTAATTTTCTAAACACTAACACCAGTTTGGGTAAAAGAAGAGTAAAATAGAGGGGAGCTCAGTAGAGCACAGACCTCCGCCATGGCAGCTTATTTCTCGACCTTTACCTTAACATTTAACATTCACCTTGACCGTTAACCTTGGATGTAGGACTTTCAAAATTAAATCACTTCTCTATGAGTGGCCAGAAAGTTGTTCACAAGCAGACATGAACAATCAAAATTTAATATTTTAAAAACAGTAACATCAAAGCAGATATTTCATAAACTATAAAAACTTATTTGTTCCGTAACTGGAATACAAACCACGCTATTTAATAAGGGGGTATTACTTTCGGCATAGCTGAAATGACTAGCCATTCATTTTTAACAAAGGTTTACTACCCACACTGCTAGTTAGCGGGAGTAGGGGAGGGTAGTTTGCTAACCCCCCCCCCCCCCACCCATCTGTGCTTGAGCTCACTTTGCTCTCGGCTCGGATGGTAGTCGGACATGCCCGCTTTCATCCTCGCTGTCATTTGGCAGCCATTTAATGGGTTTTTTTTTTATTTTACTTTTCTAGCTTTGTGTGTGAGGTTGGCCTCTGCGATAATGCGCACCTGCCCTTGGTTTCCCGACCGCCCCTGTGGAACATTCATGTCAGCAGTCGAGGCCGATCTTCATGCCCCTTCCCCTTCTTGTAGGGGCCAACAGTGTGATAGCAATAACAGGTGTAGTGAGTGTAGGGAGTGGTCTACCTCCCAGTGGGAGAGGTTTTCGCGACGACGGAAGAAGAAGTCCAAACGGGATATTTCTCCTTCAAAGGTTTCTTTGAAAGGAGAAAAACCCAAGGCCTCTTCTTCCGTTGCCCAAACCTCCTCCGAAGCTCCCACTCGATCGGTCTCTTTCGAGAGACCGTCGAGTGCTAGCGTAGACCGATGTACTGTTTACCAACCTCGGGGCTCGAGAGATGACGTTGCTTCCCCTAGCAAAGCAGCTCCACCTCTCCCCCCGGGGGAGGATATGTCAGTAATCCCCCTTTTTCAGCTTTGGTCCTCCTTGGGGCTTGAGGGTTCGCCCTCCAAGGAGGTTTTACTTGACTACATCCGATTGGGTGCCGCTGTCAAGCAGTTGCTGTCAACGACAGAGGTTGATCCTCTTGTCTCTTGTCGATGTTGTGGTGTCAGAGGTAACCAATGCGGTATCACCCATCACCTCTGCCTCTTCAAACCCTATGGTAGCTGACGGCTTAGTTTCTCCCGTTCCTGTTTAACCATCGAGGGAGAAACTAAGTCAACCAGTCTCTCTTGCTAGTGTTTCTTCCCCTCGGGGGATTTCACTTACAGAGACTCCTCTTCGGAGGACTGCAGAAGGTCAGCACGCTGACCCTACGGCCCCCAGAGGGCGCATTCGTCGCAAGGCTCACCTTCCTCTTCCCCAGAGAGGCCTTCCTTCACCTGCGGTGAGGAGGCACCTCTTCAGTTCAACATTTTCGATGCAGTCCCCCGCAGAGGAGCCTCGACATCGATCACCGATCACTGTTTCTGCATTGGTCCTGGACCTTTCTGCAGATCGTTCGCGACCTCATTCGGTGGGTCGTCCTTTTAAAGGACACGTCGACCTTCCACCCGACAGACCTGCCGTCACCGTTCTTATATAAACCTAGCAAGGTTTCATCTGAGCACGCTAAGGCACGCCAACCAGATACGCGCTATGCGCCAATGAAACCTGACGAGCGTGCTATAGTAGCTCGTCAGGCCCCGTCAAGAAAGCCTAACACAGGTCATCAAGGGCATATGCGCCAACACGTACATACGTCCCAACAGGAGCCCAGCTCTTCTACGTGCTATGCACGCACTCATGCACATACGCGCCCACGTTCTCCTGCGCGCCAGGCCTTGCCTGACCCTAAGCATACGCGCCCATGTCCAGCTGCGCAAGAATCTTCACCTGCGCGCCGTCAACCTCTTGCGCGCCAGCGCTCACACCCAGCAGTTATTTCTCCTGCGCACCCACGATCTACTGATCTGGGCACTATTGGGAAGTCAACTAGAATGACTTCTCCCACGTTCCAGCGCTCGCCATCGCCCGCACAAATCCGCGAGATACGCGCGCTCGCCCAGCGAGCACTCGCCCATCCTCTCCTACGAAATTCACGCCTACATTCTGATGCACACCCACGAGCAGCACAGGCTTCAACTGCGCGCCTGCGCTCTAGGGGTCTTTCTCCTGCACGCGCACACCCTACATCTGGTACAGGCACGTGCGAACAGTCTCCCGCACGCGCTCCTGTGTGCCCACAGTCTCCCGCATGCGCTACTGTGCGCCATCAGTCTCCCGCATGCGCTATTGTGCGCCATCAGTCTCCCACGAGCACGCCCGCAGTCTCCCACGCGCGATTCCCGGTATTCTCCCTTGCACGAGCACCATTACTCTCCCTCGCACGAGCACCATTACTCTCCCTCGCACGAGCACCATTACTCTCCCTCGCGCGAGCGTCAATATCCTCCTGCGCGCAAGACTGCTGAACTACGAACGGCAAGGTCGCCATCGCCCTCATTCCCCTCCCCGCAAGCGCATACCAGCGCGCATTGTGGGAGAAGGGAAACATCTAGAGGGGTCCAGGTTCCCAAAGCCTTTTCAGGCGAACCCACCAATGATGAGAACTCCTCCTAGGGATCCTTCAATCCCTGTCCCTTCAAGGGGTATGTCTGACAGCGTGTCTGTCAGCCAACAGCCCCAGTTCGGTGCACTGATCAGAGCCGTAACACAGGCATTCAAGCCTGTCTTCTCTGAATTGGGGCACAGATTCTTGGCCCTTTGAAGAGAAAAAGAGGAGTTCCAGACGCGGTAACTTCTCCAAGGGCAAAACTGACTTCACACAAGCCTTCGAGGCAGGTTCTTTCTTTCCCCCAGACTGTCTCTCCATTCCTTTCGGACGAAGATTTTCTGTCCTCAGGGGAATCACGCGAGGAGAGACTTTCCCCCATCGCACCAATGAGGGAAACCTCTCCTCGCATCGAGATGTCTCCTCACGTGGGGACTGAAAGGAACATGCCATCCTCGTCAATGTTGGAGTCCTACATCCTTCCCAGGAAGGAATCTAAGGACTCTAAAACATTACCGAAGTCCTCTACTAGGACTAGGATGGAGCCAGGTAGCCACTCGGAGAACGTCCGTGACTCTCCCCAAGAAGAGCCTTTGGGGACAGGAGACTTCGCTGCAAGTCCTACATCAGGAGGAGACCAGCAAGAGTCAGAACATTCGTTTTGGCAAGTTCTGACTCTAATGAGGGCTCTCAACGGGTTTTCCGCCCCAGAGATCCCTCCTCAAGAGGGTAAGGACACGGTCTTGGACCTTGTCTCTAGTACTCAGAAACCCTCCAAGACCAGTGCAGCACTGCCCTGGTCTCAGGGAGTTAAGAGTACAAGGGACAAGATTTCTTTACAGCTCTCCGAGATGTCCTCCTCCAACCGTTCCAGTGCCACCAACAAGCTCCTTCCACCTCCTCGCGTACAGCATAGGAGGTACTTCAAGATACTTAAGGAGCCTTGTGTAGCTCTTCCCCTTCACCACTCGCTGGGAGAGCTTACCAGGGGAGTCCCTCTTGAGAGACTCTCCAACCGGCAGGTCTCATTCTCGGCAACCGAGATCCTTAACCAGGAGAAAGTCGCGGAGTGCGCTATGCAAGCCCCTTCGTGGCTCGACATCTGGTTGGGGACCTTAGGTATCCTGATACGTTCTGAGGATTTCTCCAAAGAACGTACCAGGATAGCTATGGAGACCTTTCTTCTCTCAGGTACTCGCACGATCGAGTTTCTGGCCCACCAAGTCTCGAACTTGTGGGCAAATACCATTCTGAAACGTCGGGATGCAGTAGCTGAGAGATTTCATCAGAAGGTCCCTAGCACCGAGATCAATAGGCTCAGACATTCCTCTCTAGACGGATCCATCTTGTTTGAGCTTAAGGATGTGGAACAGGCCGCTGAGAGGTGGAGGAAGTCTCATCAAGACTCCCTCCTTCATAGGGCTTTAACATCTAAGCCCTATAAGCCTCCAGCACCGCAGCAGTCCCATCCTGTCAAGACCGCTAAAACGACGACAGCAGCGAAGACCGTGGTGTCTAAGCCCTTTCCTGTCAAAGGAAGGGAAGACAAAAAGTCCTCTAGGGGAGGCAAGAATCCTGGAGGGAGCAGCCGAGGCCCCAAACGCTAGGATAGGCAGTTCCCCTACATGTCCACCAGTGGGGGGATGCCTACAAAGTTGCTCAAACAGGTGGAAGCATCTCGGGGCCGATTCCTGGACAATCTCTATGATCAGTCTAGGATATCGCGTCCCGTTCATAACATCTCTACCTCCCCTGACAATGAATCCAGTGTCATTGAGCTCCCTTGCCATGGGATCAGCAAGGGGGCAAGCCCTTCGGGCAGAAGTCCAGATCCTGTTGAAGAAGGGCGCTCTCCAAGAGGTCCTCAACGAGTCTCCAGGCTTCTTCAGTCAACTCTTTCTTGTAAAGAAGGCGTCTGGAGGCTGGAGACCAGTCATTGACCTCTCAGCTCTGAACAAGTTTGTCAAACAAACTCCGTTCAGTATGGAGACTGCGAACACGGTCAGACTAGCAGCAAGACCGCAAGACTTCATGTGCACACTGGACCTAAATGACGCGTACTTCCAGATCCCAATCCATCCGTCTTCAAGGAAGTACAGTACTTAAGATTCAGCCTAGACAACAGAAAGTATCACTTCAAGGTGCTGTGCTTCAGTCTCTCCACAGCACCATAAGTCTTCACCAGAGTGTTCACCCTAATATCATCTTGGGCACACAGGATTGGCATACGTCTCCTCCTTTATCTAGACGACTGGTAATCCTAGCAGACTCGGAGTCATCCCTTCTTCAACACCGAGACAAACTTCTGAGACTTTGCCAAGATCTGGGGATCATGGTAAATCTGGAGAAGCCCTCACTGCTTCCCACTCAAAGACTGGTATACCTAGGCATGATTATAGACAACAATCTCCACAAAGCCTTCCCATCAGACGACAGGATAGCAAGGCTGAGGAAGGTCGTAAGGCCTTTTCTCAGACGAGAAGAACTTCCAGCCCAATCGTGGTTACGTCTCCTCGGTCACCTTTCACCGCTGGCTCGTCTAGTTCCCAACGGTCGCCTCAGGAGGAGATCCCTCCAGTGGCGACTCAAGTCCCGGTGGAATCAAGGGTACGATTCCCCGGACATCCAGATCCCCATGGGACCTGCAGAATTGTCGGATCTCCAGTGGTGGGTTACAGACGAGATCCTACGAAAAGGAGTGGATCTTCTCGTCCTCCCTCCGGATTTGATGCTGTTTTCGGAAGCTTCAAAAAAAAAGGGTAGGGGACCCACGTGCTGCACCACACGACCTCAGGCCTCTGGTCAGAGTCAGAAAAGTACCTCCATATAAATCTCCTAGAGATGAAGGCCATCTTTCTGGCCCTTCAACAGTTCCAACAGTACCTGGCAAGTCACTCTGTGGTGGTGATGAGCGACAACGCCACAGTAGTGGCCTACATCAACAAACAAGGAGGTACTTTTTCGCAGCAACTATCCCATCTAGCAGTAGAGATACTGAGATGGGTCGAAGTCCACTCGATACCACTATCGGCACACTTCATTCCGGGCAAAAGGAATTTGCTTGCCGACAATCTGAGCAGAGCGTCTCAGATAGTGAGTACCGAGTGGTCTTTGGATCATCTAGTAACCAACAAAGTCCTGACTTTGTGGGGTTTTCTGACTATGGATCTATTCGCAACGGCCCTGAACTTCAGGCTTCCGCTGTACTGCTCCGCAGTCCCAGACCCCAAGGCTCTCTGGCAAGATGCTTTCCAACAACGGTGGGACAACATCGACGTTTACGCCTTTCCCCCGTTCTGTCTGATGAGGAGGGTACTCAAGAAGACCAGAACATTGGTCAATCTTTCAATGACCCTCATAGCTCCGCTATGGCATCACGCAGAATGGTTCTTGGACCTTCTGCAACTCCTAACGGAGCTACCAAGAGAACTCCCTCCACGACACAATCTACTCAAACAACCACATGCCAACACCTTCCAAAAAGCCGTAGGTTCACTACGACTTCACGCCCGGAGACTATCCAGCATTCCCTCTCTGAGAGAGGATTTTCGCAACAAGTTGCTGTCAGGATGTCTGGACACCTGCGAAAGTCTTCGGCAGCAGTCTACCAGGCAAAGTGGAAAGTCTTCTGTGGTTGGTGTCGTGGAAGGGGGGTATCTCCACTCGATGCCACTATTCCAACAATAGTGGAGTTCCTCGTGTATTTGCGGGAAAAAATGCGCCTTTCAGTCTCGGCAGTGAAAGGCTATTGCTTAGCCTTAAGTCTAGCCTTCAGGCTGAAAGGAATGGACATTTCTTCATTGCTAGAACTTTCTCTACTCATACGTAGTTATGAACTTGCCAGTCCTCAGTCGGACGTGAGACCTCCCCTATGGAACGTGGTTCAAGTTCTCAGGTCTCTTAAGAGACCTCCCTATGAACCATTACGCTAGGCATCAGATCATCACCTAACCTGGAAGACGGTATTCCTGCTAGCTTTGGCCTCGGCCAAGCGCAGTCAGCGAACTTCATGGTCTCTCGTATGTCATCGCCCATTCAAGGGGATGGGGGGAGGTAACGTTCAGCTTCGTCCCTGAGTTTATTGCTAAGACTCAGAATCGTGGAGTGGCGGATCCTCGATTCGACTCCTTCCGGATTTCTAGTCTCCATTCTGTAACAGATGACCCAGACTATCTCTTACTATGCCCAGGAAGGAGCTTGAGGCTGTACCTCAAAAGAACAGCTGCAGCCCGTCCTCATGTGCCAGCTCTATTCGTCAGCACAGGAAGGACTAAGAGGAGAGTCACCATGAACACCATCTCTGCATGGATTTGTAGGGTCATTGAGCTGGCCTTGAATCCAGACCCTCCTCCATCACGTCGCCCTAGAGCACATGATGTCAGGGGGCATAGCTACGTCCTTGGCCTTCAAAAGAAATTTTTCAGTGACGCAGGTTTTTCAAGCTGGGGTGTGGAAACGTCAAACAACATTCACATCCCACTACCTGCAAGACGTGACCCACAGGAGACTCGATACGTTCGCTATCGGCCCCGTGGTAGCTGCACAACAGCTGGTTTAAAACCTCAAGCTCCTTATTGGACCAGTAGCAGAAGGTTGAGGGCATTGTTATCCGGTTTTAGTCTGCATGAATGAAAAGGTTTGACTGGCCCTTATTCTTTTCTTCATCATCCCCTCTCTTGGGGAAGGTAGCATCCTGGGTTCTCTGCATAGCTGACCTCAAACCACTGCAGGTAAACCATGCTCCCTTTTGTTCCTAGCATTAAGATTAATACTGTTACGTCCCCATACCCTAACGAGGTGGTATTGGGAGAGTCCTAGTCTATAAGTTCCCATCTAAAGAACTTCAGAAGAACTTCCTAGGACAAGTCACACTTCATAACTTCACGCACAGCTTGCGTAGGCTGCAGTCCTTGCGTAGCAAGGTTCTAAGCGAGGTGCAGGGACTCCTTATTTCTTGGGTGCTTACACACTCAAATAACGAGCCCCCGGGCAAAGCCAAAAGCCAGACTGGCTGGGACGTCCACCCTTCGTAATGGGTGAGTCACCCCTATTAAATAGCGTGGTTTGTATTCCAGTTACGGAACAAATGACAAATTCGTAGATAATTTGTATTTTTCCTAACTATACAAACCTTAGCTATTTAACCCAACTTGCCCACCAGCCCTATCCCCCTTGAAGTCCTACCTCCAAGCAAAGTGAGCTCAAGCACAGATGTGGGGGGGTTAGCAAGTTACCCTCCCCTACCCCCGCTAACTAGCGGTGTGGGTAGTAAACCCTCGTTAAAAATCAATGGCTCGTCATTTCAGGTACGCCGAAAGTAATACCCCTATTAAATAGCTAAGGTTTGTATAGTTGGGAAAAAAATAAATTATCTACGAATCTGTCATTTTACTTTTAAGGTTTTTTCAGATTATAAAAAAAGTGTGATTTAATATTTACAGATGTTGATAACTGTTTACATTCTGTTTACAATTGTAGATTATAAATAGTGAAATTTTCTCTTCCAGGTGTGTATAGCGGTTTACGTGCAAACTGCTATGGCGAATAAGACATTTAAATTGCGTTACTTTCAACCGAAGGAAATAGAAGAAGTGGAGGAATTTCTGAAGTTGAGGTGAAAGTAGAGCCTAACAGGAATGGATTTTAAAACTCATAAAAATTAAGGCGAGTTGAAACGCAAGTAATTTTCTAAACACTAACACCAGTTCGGGTAAAAGAAGCGTAAAATAGAGGAGCGCTCAGTAGAGCACAGACCTCCGCCATGGCAGCTTATTTCTTGACCTTTATTATTTACCTTGACCGTTAACCTTGGACGTAGGACTTTCAAAATTGAATCACTTCTCTATGAGTGGCCAGAAAGTTGTTCACAAGCAAACATGAACAATTAAAATTTAATATTTTAAAAGCAGTAACATCAAAACAGATATTTCATAAACTATAAAAACTTATGTCAGTCTGATATCTGGTATTAAAGTTTTATTATTTGTGGATATTGGTTTTCTATTTTATGATAATTTTTTTAGGAAGTGGAGTCTTTAGATTAGAATTTAAGTGATAGGACTCACTCAAACTGTACAGTATTTAAGAATCATACATATTTGTTCCGACACAGATACAAACCTTCGCTATTTTATAGGGTATTACTTTCGGCAACGCTGAAAACCAGCGGGAGGGGTTGGGGTAGACTAGCTACCCCGCTCACTCACACCTGTCGGTTGAGTAACCACTTTTTGCTTTTGGCTCGGTAGAGTGCGGACGTGCCGTCTCTCTCTCCCGTTAAACAAACTGCCTTGACTTTAGTACTTTTTCTTTTTCTTTGTGTGTATCGGTGTGTGTATGGTTATTGGCCCTCTTTGCGGACATGTCCAGGGATTAAAGGCCGCCGCTGCGGCACCTTCATGTCGTCCGTGGAGACGGACCCACAATATGCCCGGCTTGCCGGGGAACTCAGTGTTCACGGGACAACACCTATTCCGAGTGTAGGGAGTGGCCTGCCTTCCAGTGGGAGAGGTTTGCGCATAAGAAGAAGTCTAAACGCGAATCTTCGCTTTCGGGGTCTTCCTCGAAATCGAAGAAATCACAGGCTTCTGCTTCCTCTATGCCCAAATCTCTGCCCGAAGCTAATCTTCGACCAGGCCCTTCCGGGGCACGGTCGAGCAGTAGCGCAGGGCTTGTGACTCCAGGTCAACCCTGTGGGATAGACGAAGGTGGCGGCTCCCCTAGTGAGTCGGCTCCTTCTCTTCCCCCAGGGAGCGTCTGTTCTTTTCCAGACCTTGTGTCTTTATGGCCATCGCCGGGCGTCAATGGTCTCCCTACGATAGAAGTTCTCCTCGAACTCCTCCAAAGGGGAGCAGAGAGAAAGCGGTCATCTCCTTCCTCTGCGGAGGTCGATCCTCCTCTTCTGGGTGCAGGCGCTGTTGCCCGTCGGTCAGGCCGAGAGTCTGGTTTCGACGCCGAGGAGTTAGCTAACCCACCAGGGGCGGTGGCAGGGCTCTTTCCAAGGCAAGCTTCCCCTTCGGTGGAACATATCTCTCGTTGGCGAGAGAAGATTGCCTCTGTGCATCGGCAATCTCCTTACGCTTTAGGTTCTCCTCCAGGGGCGGAAAGAGAACCTTGTGATAAGCATAGTTCTCCTTCGGGCGAACTCTCCTCCCCTGCGTAACAATTATCTGTTGACCTTAATCATTCTCCCCCTCGGGCGGAGTCTGTTGAACGTTCCTCTCCGGAGGTTCGTAGAGTGGAGGGGTGGGTAACCCCTCTCCACCACGGACGTTCTCCTCCTCGGGCTGTGAGGAGACGTCTTTTTGAACCTGCTGGTTCTCCTTACGTTGACCCTTCGTGGTCTCGTGACGATCACCCTTTGGGCTGCCGTGATCGTGAGCCTTTGGGCTCTCGTCATATTGATCCTGCGGGTTCTCACGACAGCAGGAGTCCTTCAGGTCTCTGTCGCGCAGAACCTTCGGGCTCTCACAACTTGAAACCTTTAGGTTTCTGTTATGCTGAACCCTCGGGCTCACGTAACGACAGTAATGTTGAACCTCCGGGTTCTCGTACTGTCAGTCACGTTGATCCTTCGGGATCTCGTGACAGAGGAACCTCGATTCTTCGTTACGTTGACCTTTCGGGGTCTCGTAACCTGAGTTACGCTGAACCCTTGGGCTCTCGTAACTTCGCGCTAACACTTCGGTGTATCGTGACAGAGAAACTCCTGTTTCTCGTTGCGTTGATCCTTCGGGTTCGCTCAACACAGTTCACGCTGAACTTTCGGGTTCTCGTGACCAGAGTCATTCTTTTTATGGCAGAGAGTTTTCAAACTCTCGTTGTGCTGATCGTTCGCGCTCACACAACACAAGCTATCGTAAACCTTCGGGTGAGCGTAGTGAGTTCTCTCACCAACCTGAGAGCTCTCGCGCGCACAACCAAGTTGGGGCGCACGATGTAGTGGTTTGCGGACTGTGGCCAGAAGTAGCACCCGAACTGCCTAATGTCCGAATGCCGACCACAACCCGACGTTCACTACACAACAAATATACAACGGTGGAATACCCAAAAAACCTAAGTAACAGGTCAAGAGAACAGAGCTCTGGGCACCACCCCTTGATTTATACTGGTCAAGGGGACCCAGCTTGAATCTTGTTGTTTAGCATACCTTTGCTTCTCTTGCCTTTAGCTTGCTGATTATAAGTAAAGGTATAAGAACATTAGGTGAAAGGGAATATTATAATTTATTTGAAAGATTAAAAAAACAGTGGCTGAGATAGGAATATCACAGTGTAAGGAACTGAAATGAAATGCTGTACCGTATTCCTAAAAACAAGCAAAAAAAAATATTTATTTGAAAATTAAACAAAAACTTTTATGAATACTTAAACAGTATTCCTTTACAATTCAGCATCAGGGTAACAAGTTGAACAAATTTTGAATGAAAATAGAAAATCATTCACATACTGGACATTCAGGTTTACTAAACCATTTCAAACCAACCACCCATAAGAAAATATAAATCTGAAAATTCAGTAATACAATTTTCCCTAAATCAATACTGTTCTCATCAATCTCCCATCCACCATCGGGATGCAAAGTCAGTTAAACAGTCCTAAATTCTGAACAGTACAGCCGCATACTATGCCGTACAGGTCTCTGCGGGCCCACTATAACAATACTCGAACACAGTCATTCCCCGCCTAATATGAATTCACTCCTTGGGCCTCTGACCAGATATGCCATTTCAATAGCTCCTGTTAACTATTAATGTTTATGACACACTCTCAAATAGCAACACAGTAGCTTACTTCTAGTTACAAGGCAAGTTATATGGATACAGCAGCATCACAGACTAGTACAGACTGGTAACAGGAAATATTCTAAATTCTCTCTCCCTTGCACTCCCTACTGAGTGTAGGGGGCTGCTGTCAATACCTTGATTATGCAGCTATCAATACCTGGAAATAAGATAAAAACGAATAAAAGCATTTTTTCTTTATATATATGGGCACAGAGGGATATAAATATATATATATATATATATATATATATATATATATAAATATATATATATATATACCGGTATAAAAAATGACTATGTTTCATAAAATACAAATCCACTAAGCTTTCTTAGATACAAACACATTTTATTCCAACGACCGAATTGGCGCGCACGGCCGAATTTGCTCGCACGACCGACTTGGCACGCACGACCATCTTGGCGCGCGCAAACATAATGGCGATCATGGCGCGCAGGTTCATCCTATAGTGCGCCATATGCGCGAACATCCTGTTGCTCGCCATGCGCGCGAACATCCTGTTGCGCGCTATGCACGCGAACAACCTACTGCGGGCCATGCACGCAAGCAACCTCATGCGCGCCAGGTGCGCAAACAACCTCATGCGCTCCACGAGCGCGAAAAAGGTGCGCGCAATCAGGAAGGGCGCGCGCACGAGAACCCTTCCACCTACCAACAGTTCGGCGCAAGAGTGCACGACCATCTTGGCGCTCACAATCAGTCTCTCGAGCCCCTTAGGCCTCTCAACAGAGACAACAGTCGCCTCCGTGACTGAGCCCAGACCCTATCCCTAAGGGTAGGCCTGTGCCGATCTTGCCTGTAGGGAAGCCTCCATCAGACAAGAGGGTTAGGAAACCTGCCCAGGTTCCTAAACCCAGGGAGCAGTTCTTTCCTTAGGACCTTCCCCTTAGTTCCTCAGGAGCCCATGACCCCCCGTGGCTTAGCACCTTATTCAATGTAATGCGCCAAGTCATGAAAGGAGTTGTTCCCCGCTCCCAGTCCTTAGGTGATACACCTAGGATTCCCTTGTCGCCTCCTCTCTTCCCAGGGTCCTCTCCTCCCTCCGATCCGAGGAGGAGTTCGGAAGATCCCGAACAGGCGGGTCCTTCTGGCAAGGGGAGACGGTCATCCTCGCAAAAGACCTCTGGAGGAGATTAGGCATGAACCTCAGGGTAGCCCCCTGCAGTTCAAGACGCCACAGGCCAGGCCAAGGGGGAAAAGGAAAAGGATTCGTCCTTCGCCCCCCCCAAGAAGGATAGGGTTACTTCCTATGGAGACTCCTTCCATCCTTTGCCGGTCGAGATAGTATCTAAGGAGGCATGACCTGCGACCGGACGGGACTCACCCCGTACGGCAACGGACTTACATTCCACCCGTAAGCTGTCGGAATCCTCTAGGCCCTTTGGGACAGAGGACCTCCGGCCTCGTGGGAGGGAACCGAAGGATTTGTTCACCATCCCCAAATCCTCGGCCAGGCTTCCTTCCTCACTGCCTCCCAGGCAGCCGGAAGCGAGCACCTCGCCGGTAGTCTCCCTATCCTCAGTCTATACAGTTGGCGACTTCGACCCACGCCGGGCTCGTATGGAGGAGAGCTCGGACGTGGAAGGGCAGAGCGATCTCGAGGACGACGCTCTGCCAGCAGCTGCTAGCCCTAAGCTTACGGAAGATGAGAGGAAGGAGTCGGAACACGCCTTCTGGCTGGTCCTAGCCTGCATTCGTTCCATCAATGGACTTCCAGATCCATCGGCAGCCCCTTTAGATGGAAAAGAAACAGTCCTTGACCAGTTCTATGGCACTCAGAAACCTCATAGGACCAGTGCAGCTTTACCCTGGTCAAAGGGGTTGAAGAGTGCCAAACAGAAGGCAGTGTCCCATGCAACTGGGTCCACCTCTTCTCTCCGCTCCAACTCGTGCTCCAAGCTCCTACCTCCTCCGTATGTGTTTCAGAGGAGATACTACGAGATCCTCGGGGAGTCTCTTCCAACGCTGCCTCTCGACCAATCTATAGAGGCACTCTCGAAGGCCACCCCCTTCGAGAAACTTACGGGACTTCCAGTCTAATTTTTGGCCTCTGAAATCCTAAACCAGGAGAAGGTGGCGAAGTACGCCATGCAGGCTACTTCAGGGCAGGATTTCTGTTTAGGATCCTTAGGACAACTGATGCGGTCTAAAGACCTGTCTTGGGAGTCCTCCAGGAAGTCTGGAAATTTTCCTATTGTCTGGCACTCGGGACATCGAGTTCCTCTCCCATCAGGTAGTGAACCTTTGGGCCAATACTATCCTGAAGAGGAGAGATGCCTTCATAGGCAAGTTCTACAGACATCTCCCTCAGGCCGAAGTAGCGAGACTAAGAAATGCTCCTTTCGAGGGCAGTTCTTTGTTCCATCCCGAGGATGTCGAGCGGGTGGCAGAGAGGTGGAGGAAGTCCAGTCAGGACTCCCTCATCCAAAAGGTCTTAACAGCTAGACCTTAACCCTCTCAGCCACAGCGGAAAGCACAGAAAAACCCGTAACCGAAAAGGGCTAGAAACCCAAAACAGCAGGGTAAAAAGGGTGCAAAGCAGGCCTTTCACAGCAAAAAGTCCTTTCGTGGAGGAAAGGGTAAGAAGGGATCTGGCCAAGGCCGGTCCCAATAAGACAGGCAATCCTCCCATTTGCCTACCTGGGGGGAATGCCTGCAAAGCCGCCGGCAGAGGTGGCTTCACCACGGGACCAAACCCTGGACGGTCGAGATGATTCGTTCAGGGTATCGTATCCCGTTCACGCTCTCTCTCCTTCCACTGACTCGAGTGCCGATTCCATCGAACTCCTGTGCGAAGGGATCCGCACAGGAGTTTGCCCTCAGGGCAGAAGTCCAGTCCATGTTGGAGAAGGACGCTCTTCAGGAGGTCCTCGACGGGTCCCCAGGCTTCTACAGTCGACTTTTTCTTGTGAAAAAGGTGTCTGGAGGCTGGAGACCAGTCATCGACCTCTCGGCCCTGAACAGGTTTGTCGAACAGACATCTTTCAGGATGGAGACGGCCGACACAGTCAGACAAGTGATAAGACCCCCGGACTTCATGTGCACTCTAGATCTGAAGGACGCATACTTCCAGATCCCAATTCAGCCGTCTTCCAGGAAGTATCTGAGATTCATGTTCAATCGGAAGCATTACCAGGTCAGGGTACTGTGTTTCGGTCTTTCCACAGCACCCCAGGTATTCACGAGAGTATTTGCCCTGGTATCATCTTGGGCTCACAGAGTCGGCATCCGTCTCCTAAGATATTTGGACGACTGGCTGATTCTGGCAGACTTGGAGGCGGCCCTTCTTCGCCACCGAGACAAGCTTCTAAGGTTTTCCCAGGATCTGGGGATCGTGGTAAACCTCGAGAAGTCTCAACTGCTCCCCTCTCAAGAACTGGTATACCTAGACATGCGATTAGACACCCTAAGGCACAAAGCGTTTCCATCAGACAAAAGGATCCAGAGACTGAGGGAGATAGCACAGGTCTTCCTCAGTCGGGAAGAGCTCCCGGTGCAGTATTGGCTTCGCCCTCTCGGTCACCTCTCTTCCCTGACCCGACTGGTCCCCAACAGTCGCCTCATGATGAGATCCCTCCAGTGGCGACTAAAATCCCAGTGGAACCAACACTCCGATTTCCGGGATCGCCTAGTCCGCATCCGCATAGGGCTAGAGGAACAGTTGGACCTCAGGTGGTGGCTGGCAGAGCCGAACCTCTGCAAAGGGGTCAATCTTCTCATCTCCCCCCCCCCCCGCAATTGATGCTTTTATCGGATGCATCAAAAGAAGGAGGGGGGGCTCACGTGCTGCACCATTACATCTCCGGCCTATGGTCCGAATCAGAAAGGTACCAGCACATAAATCTCTTGGAGATGAGGGCAGCCTTTCTGGCCCTCAAAGAGTTCCACCAGGTCCTGGCGGGGCACTCCGTCATGCTGATGAGCGACAACACCACGGTAGTAGCTTATCTAAGCAAACAGGGCGGTACCTTTTCGCAGCAGCTGTGCCATCTTGCAGTAGAGGTACTCAGATGGGCAGAGGACAACTCGGTGACTCCATCAGCTCGCTTCATTTCGGGCAAGCGGAATGTGCTAGCAGACAAGCTGAGCAGAGCGACTTAGATAGTTGGCACCGAGTGGTCTTTGAATCCTCTGATAGCCAACAAAGTCCTGACTTTGTGGGGTTCCCCGACTGTGGATCTGTTCGCAACGGCCCTGAATTTCAGGTTCCCGTTGTACTGCTCCCCAGTCCCGGATCCCCAAGCTCTTTGGCAAGATGCTTTCCAACAACGGTGGATAAACCTGGACGCTTACGCGTTTCTCCCGTTCTGTCTGATGAGAAAAGTCCTCAACCAGGTACGAGCAAGCAACAACTTGCAAATGATCCTCATAGCTCCCTATGGCATCATGCAGGATGGTTCCCGGACCTTCTGCATCTCCTCACGGAGATCCCGAGGGAGCTTCCTCCACAGTACGACCTCCTTAAACAACCACATGCCAACATCTTCCACAAAGCCGTAGCTTCGCTTCGACTTCACGCCTGGAGGCTATCCAGCACCTCCTCACACAGAGAGGGGCTTTTCGCAACCGGTTGCGAAAAGAATGGCTGGACACCTCAGGAGATCCACAGAGGCAGTCTACCAGGTGAAGTGATCAGTTTTCTGTGGTTGGTGTTGTGGAAGGGATATCTCTCCCCTCGATGCCTCTGTAACAACTATAGCGGAGTTTCTTGTATACCTTCGGGAAGAAATGCTTCTCTCGGTCTCGGCAGTCAAAGGCTACCGCTCAGCCTAGTCTCGCCTTTAGACTGAAAGGAGTCTATATTTCCTCCTCGTTGGAACTTTCTTTGCTCATAAGCAGTTACGACCTTACTTGTCCCCAGGCAGAGCTAAGACCTCCCCCTTGGAACGTGGTTCGGGTCCTCAGGTCTCTGAAGAGCTTCCCCTATGAACCACTACGCCAGGCCTCAGATCGCCACCTCACGTGGAAGACGGTGTTCCTGCTCGCTTTGTCTTCGGCCAAGAGAGTCGGCGAACTTCATGGTCTATCTGTTGATGTCTCCCACTCTAGGAGATGGGGGGAAGTAATCCTCAACTTCGTCCCCGAGTTTATAGCTAAGAATCAAAATCCGGGTGTGCCGAACTCCAGGTTCGGCCCATTTCGGATAGAGAGTCTTCGATCTGTAACCGAAGATCCAGACCAACTGTTACTATGTCCAGTATGGAGTCTGAGGTGTTACTTTAAAAGAACACCAAAAGCTCGCCCCCGTGTACGAGCACTTTTTGTCAGCACAGGGAAGGTCAAGAGGAGGGTCATGAGGAATACTATTTCCTCTTGGATAAAGAAAGTAATCGAATATGCTCTATATCCAGATCCTCCTCTGTCCAACCAACCCAGAGCTCATGAAGTCGGAGGCATTGAAACGTCTCTGGCGTTCAAGAAGAATTTTTCTGTGGCACAGGTATTGCAAGCGGGCGTGTGGAAGCGCCAGACGACCTTCACAGCCCACTACCTGAAAGACGTAACCCACAGGAGCATGGAAACCTTCTCCATTGGTCCTGTGGTGGCCGCACAACAAGTGATCTAATGCCTCAGGCTCCTTGATGGACAAGTAGCAGAGGGGTGAAGTTACCCGGGTTAGTCTAAGGTGAATGAAAAGAATGACTGGCTCACTTCTTTCTTTCTCCTTCTCCCCCCCTGGGGAAACAGCTCCGCAAGACCGAAGCATAGCTGACCTCACCCCTCTGCAGGTAAGATTCATTTCCCTTGTGCATCCTGAGTATGAATGAATACTTTGTTACGTCACCAATACCTCATGAGGGAGGGTATTGAATATGTCTTAGAATCCTCGAGTTCCTACTTAAAGACAAGCCACGAGTCTCTCTCACACAAGCTTCTGCAGGCCGCTATCATTGATTTACCTTGTAACTACTTTGATTTGAGCGAGGGTAGGGTTCCTACTAATTAGATCAAAAATCAATTAGAAGGAACCCCAGGTCATGACCAAGGCCAGTTGGTAGAACTTCCTCCCTCCTAAGAGTAAGTCACCCTATAAATAGCGAAGGTTTGTATCTGTGTCGGAACAAACAACAAATTTGGAAATAGTTTATATTATGCCAGAAAGCAAAAGTGGTTACTCAACCGACAGGTGTGAGTGAGCGGGGTAGCTAGCCTACCCCAACCCCCTTCCGCTAACTAGCGGATGGGGTAATTATCCCTCACTAAAATTGTCTTGGCTGGTTTTCAGCATTGCCGAAAGTAATACCCTAATAAATAGCTCCAGGTTTGTATGTTAGGAAAAATACAAATTATTTCCAAATTTGTTATTTTTTGCGGAATGATTTTCCATTTTAGTAAATCCCGTTAGTTGGAAAGCTCAGATTAAACTCATTATTTTCTTTTTTAAATTGTTTTAAACACAAAGTAAGTTTAGAGTTTAGTTCTATATCTCCCTTTAGGTGTGAAATAAGTTACCCACTTATAAACTTTTTATATGACAAAACTTAAATTAATCTGTTTATTTTTGGCAAAAGTTTTCAAGTTAGTGTGTGGAGCTGTAAACCATTTAACCCTTTTACCCCCAGGCTATTTGGAACTTTCCAACCCTAAACCCCCAGGCGTTTTTTTGTTTTTTTTTTCAAGCACATTTTGCAATATATATTTTTTAAATTGCTCTAACAGCCTTAATTTTCTTCATAGAGAGGTCAGGTTGGTCTCATTCTTTTGGAAAATGCCTGAAGTTTCTCATAAAGTTATCAAAAATATGCAAAAAAAAAAATGTAAATAGCAGTTGTTCCGTAACCGAAATACAAACCACGCTATTTACATAGGGTTTACTTTTGGCGTAGCTGAAAGGACGAGCCATTAGAATTTAAGGAGGGTGTATTACCCCCGCGCTAGTTAGCAGGGGAGTAGGGGAGTGGTAGCTAGCTACCACTCCCCCCCTCACACCAGTGAACTTCTTCACTTTTGGCTCGGACAATGAACAGACGTCTCTGTCCCGTCCTCGCATGGCAGCCATTAATGTTTTGTCTTACTAATTACTTACTTTTCTTATACATACATATACCAAAGGCACTTCCCCCAATTTTGGGGGGTAGCCGACATCAACAATGAAACAAAACAAAAAGGGGACCTCTACTCTCTACGTTCCTCCAGCCTAACCAGGGACTCAGCCGAGTTCAGCTGGTACTGCTAGGGTGCCACAGCCCAACCTCCCACATTATCCACCACAGATGAAGCTTCATAATGCTGAATCCCCTACTGCTGCTACCTCCGCGGTCATCTAAGGCACCGGAGGAAGCAGCAGGGCCTACCAGAACTGTGTCACAATCGCTCGCCATTCATTTCTATTTCTAGCACGCTCTCTTGCCTCTCTCACATCTATCCTCCTATCACCCAGAGCTTTCTTCACACCATCCATCCACCCAAACCTTTTTTTATACTTAATATATATATATATATATATATATATATATATATATATATATGTAAACATTCTTATGTTTATGTATATATTGAGTATAGAAATACAGTAAGTTTCCTTTTCAGTGTTTGTGCTGTGTGTGTGTAGGAAGTCCACTCATTGTACGACAACTCCGTGTGGTCTCAGGCCACTACGGTGACTTTTCATGGGTCGCGATCTCTCCCTTGGTCCTTCGGTCTCCCTTCGGCGGGCGCCGTGGGGAATCGTCATCGCTGGACCTTACTTATTAATCTGTTTCTCCGCTGTTCCTCCTTCCCTACGGGGAACTTGGTCTATCAGCGTGGGGAACTTGGGAGTTTTGTTTGACTACGGTCTCTCTCTCTCTCCTTGAGGTCGTTCACCTTTTTATTACTACTACGTATTACGGTAGCTTCCTTCCCGTTGCGGGATGAGTTGCTTCTCCGTTTCTTTTGTCTCAATTATTTTTTTAATTAAATCTAATTGTATATGTTAACTTTTCAGCCTCTGTGTAGAACGCTTCCCTTCGGGGTTCATTCGTTCTTACTATTAGTAACATTCTTAGTTGAATTACATATTTATAATTGTTATAATTCTGTTTTGTTACAGTTCTCCGCCTTCCCTCCCCCCCTTCCCGTGAATGTCAGTGGGGGAGGAGGGCGCATTCCTGTGCGTAATTCTTATGTTCTTTTCCCGTAGGGGTTCCTTGTCGGAGTTCCCCTCGGGGAATTAATGTTAACTAATTGTTTTATTTTCATAGTTAACAATCTAGTTTTTCGTTTGCCTAATGTGCCAACGAAGCAGAGCTGTCCTGTTGTCCTGTTGGGGCCTGGGGAGTCTGCCGTTGCCGCCCCCTCTATGACTTCGTCATGGGCGTGACCCTTCTAGAAGTTCTCCCGGGACAACTGTCAGCTCCTTAGTTCATATAGAACGCTCAGGAGGTTCGCCTCCTTGGGTGGGTACTTCCCTTCCGAGGGAGGTTCCCTTCCCAGGTATGAGTTTTTCCCTCTTCAGGGGGGTGTTCTTCTCTTACCTTAATATTTTCTGGTCCTCGGGCAGTTATGCTCTTGGTGCTGAGCTACCGCTTTTTGTAACCATGCTCAAGGAGCTGAGCGGTTGCAAGGCCGGACCATGGAGTTCGTGCGATTATGCTCTTGGTGCTGAGCGGTCGCACTTGCAGCTACGCTCAAGGGGCTGAGCAGCTGCAGGAGCTCCTCTTTGGAGGGTTGCTCTTTATGGTCAGCTTGCTGATCCAACGGCCCTAAGGGGCGCCTTCATCAGTTCTTCCTGTCTCTCCTACGAAGTGTTCATCTCTCTCGTTCGCGAGAGAGGACACTCATAGAGACTCCTCTTCGGAGGACTCCCCTGCTGTTGTTGCTGAAGGCTCAGTTCCCCCCTCCGAACATCTTTGAGGGGGCAGCTGAGTCCAACAGTCTCTCCTGCAAGTGTCTCTCCCCTTCGGGGGAGTTCACTAACAGAGACTCCTCTTCGTAGGACTGCTGATGGTGCTCCTGTTCGTGGTCGTCTTCATCTTCAGCCGCAGAGGATCCTCCTCGACAAGAACAGACAGTTGCAGCTGCTTTTCTAGACCTGTCAGCAGTTCTTTCGCAATCTTCGACACCTGCCAGATCTTCTTGTCTTCCTTCTCCATTCCTGGACGCAGTAGCGCTGGGGGCGCCTCTCCACCCCGTTTTCCAAACGGGCACCGGTCCCTTCGGGACTAAGGGCTTCTCACATGTGATTAAGCCCTTTAGTGCCAGGTTTTTTTTACCTGTGCAACCTCGTTCTCGCGCAGTAGTTCGCAAATGCTCTCCTGCTGTGGACCAGACTTCTGCTGAATCAACTCCTGATCGCCAAATCTTCTGAGACCTTCTGTGCGGCTACGCGCCATGCGCGCCTACAGTCTCCTGAATGCCCACGATCGCCTGCTCGCCGGCGCACATCTGATCACCCTTTCCTGATGTGCGCAATGCGCGCCAACGTTCGCCCTCGCGCCCACGATCTCTGGATCTGGGCGCAAGTCTCCTGCTGTGGACCAGACTTCTGACGCGCCATGCGCGTCTACGGTCCCCTGAACGCCGGCGCACATCTGATCACCCTTTCCTGATGTGCGCAATGCGCGCCCACGATCTCCGGATCTGGGCGCAAGCAGGGAGGTTTTCTTCACTGAACTCCACGTGCACCTGCTCGCCAGCGCGCATCTGCGCCCCCTTCCTGATGTGCGCATACGGGCCATCGTTCGCCCACGCGCCCATGATCTTCGGATCTGGGCGCAGGCAAGGAGTTATTACTTCGCCTCCTCGCCGACGATCTCTCATAGGTCTGGCCGCACATTTCTCCTGGCCACGCAACTACGCTCCTACGATCTCCTGGTTCCTGCCTCGTCTCGCAGTTCAAGAACTTCCTACGCTAGCCCACAGGCGCTCACAAGTTCTTCTGGACTCGCAGCGCCTCCACTTCACCGCGCCGCCCAGGAGACACCTAAGCTAGCGCACAGGCACTCACAGGCACCCCTGGGCTCTCCTTACGCACCAGCGATCTCCTACGCGCCCGCGCAATTTTTCGCCTGCGCGCAAGCGTTTTCAACGCACCAACGCTTCAATCGTCGTAGGTTTGCTACACGCCCACGCGTTAACTCTCCTGTACGCGATCGGTCGCTACGCGCCACCACTCGCCAACACGCCATCGCTCGCCAACGCGCCTTCGCCCGCCTACTGAGGGAGATAGCACAGGTCTTCCTCAGTCGGGAAGAGCTCCCGGTGCAGTATTGGTTTCGCCCTCTCGGTCACCTCTCTTCCCTGACCCGACTGGTCCCCAACAGTCGCCTCAGGATGAGATCCCTCCAGTGGCGACTAAAATCCCAGTGGAACCAACACTCCGATTCCCGGGATCGCCTAGTCCACATAGGGCTAGAGGAACAGTCGGACCTCAGGTGGTGGCTGGCAGAGCCAAACCTCTGCAAAGGGGTCAATCTTCTCATCTCCCCCCCCGCAATTGATGCTTTTATCGGATGCATCAAAAGAAGGAGGTGGGGGCTCACGTGCTGCACCATTACATCTCCGGCCTATGGTCCGAATCAGAAAGGTACCAGCACATAAATCTCTTGGAGATGAGGGCAGCCTTTCTGGCCCTCAAAGAGTTCCACCAGGTCCTGGCGGGGCACTCCGTCATGCTGATGAGCGACAACACCACGGTAGTAGCTTATCTAAGCAAACAGGGCGGTACCTTTTCGCAGCAGCTGTGCCATCTTGCAATAGAGATACTCAGATGGGCAGAGGACAACTCGGTGACTCTATCAGCTCGCTTCATTCCGGGCAAGCGGAATATGCTAACAGACAAGCTGAGCAGAGCAACTCAGATAGTTGGCACCGAGTGGTCTTTGAATCCTCTGATAGCCAACAAAGTCCTGACCTTGTGGGGTTCCCCGACTGTGGATCTGTTCGCAACGGCCCTGAATTTCAGGCTTGTACTGCTCCCCAGTCCCGGATCCCCAAGCTCTTTGGCAAGATGCTTTCCAACAACGGTGGATAAACCAGGATGCTTATGCGTTTCCCCCGTTCTGTCTGATGAGAAAAGTCCTCAACCAGGTACGAGCAAGCAACAACTTGCAAATGACCCTCATAGCTCCGCTATGGCATCACGCAGGATGGTTCCCGGACCTTCTGCATCTCCTCACGGAGATCCCGAGGGAGCTTCCTCCACAGCACGACCTCCTCAAACAACCACATGCCAACATCTTCCACAAAGCCGTAGCTTCGCTTCGACCTCACGCCTGGAGGCTATCCAGCACCCCCTCACACAGAGAGGCTTTTCGCAACCGGTTGCGAAAAGAATGGCTGGACACCTCAGGACATACAGGCAGTCTACCAGGCGAAGTGGTCAGTTTTCTCTGGTTGGTGTTGTTGAAGGGGTATCTCTCCCCTCGATGCCTCTGTTCCAACTATAGCAGAGTATCTTGTATACCTTCGGAAAGAAATGCTTCTCTCGGTCTTAGCAGTCAAAGGCTACCGCTCAGCCTAGTCTCGCCTTAAAACTGAAAGGAGTCAATATTTCCTCCTCGTTGGAACTTTCTTTGCTCATACGCAGTTACGAGCTTACTTGTCCCCAGGCAGAGCTAAGACCTCCCCCTTGGAACGTGGTTCGGGTCCTCAGGTCTCTGAAGAGCTTCCCCTATGAACCACTACGCCAGGCCTCTGATCGCCACCTCACGTGGAAGACGGTGTTCCTGCTTGCTCTGGCTTCAGCCAAGAGAGTCAGCGAACTTCATGGTCTATCTGCTGATGTCTCCCACTCTAGGAGATGGGGGGAAGTAATCCTCAACTACGTCCCTGAGTTTGTAGCTAAGACTCAGAACCCGGGTGTGCCGGACTCCAGGTTTGGCCCATTTCGGATAGAGAGTCTTCATTTTGTAACCGAAGATCCAGACCAACTGTTACTGTGTCCAGTATGGAGTCTGAGGTGTTACTTAAAAAGAACAGCAAAAGCTCGCCCCCGTGTACGAGCACTTTTTGTCAGCACGGGGAAGATCAAGAGGAGGGTCACGAGGAATACTATTTCCTCTTGGATAAAGAAAGTAATTGAATACGCTCTATATCCAGATCCTCCTCTGTCCAACCAACCCAGAGCTCATGAAGTCGGAGGCATTGCAACGTCTCTGGCGTTCAAGAAGAATTTTTCTGTGGCACAGGTATTGCAAGCGGGCGTGTGGAAGCGCCATACGACCTTCACAGCCCACTACCTGAAAGACGTAACCCACAGGAGCATGGAAACCTTCTCCATTGGTCCTGTGGTGGCCGCACAACAAGTGATCTAATGCCTCAGGCTCCTTGATGGACAAGTAGCAGAGGGCTGAGGTTACCCGGGTTAGTCTAGGAGGAATGAAAAGAATGTCTGGCTCACTTCTTTCTTTCTCCTTCTCCCCCCCTGGGGAAACAGCTCCGCAAGACCGAACCATAGCTGACCTCACCCCTCTGCAAGTAAGATTCATTTCCCTTGTGCATCCTGAGTATGAATGAATACTTTGTTACGTCACCAATACCTCATGAGGGAGGGTATTGAATATGTCTTAGAATCCTCGAGTTCCTACGTAAAGACAAGCCACGAGTCTCTCTCACACAAGCTTCTGCAGGCCGCTATCATTGAGTTACCTTGTAACTACTATGATTTTAGCGAGGGTAGGGTTCCTACTAATTAGATCAAAAATCAATTAGAAGGAACCCCGGGTCATGACCAAGGCCAGTTGGTAGAACTTCCTCCCTCCTAAGAGTAAGTCACCCTATAAATAGCGAAGGTTTGTATCTGTGTCGGAACAAATAACAAATTTGGAAATAATTTGTATTTTTCCTAACATACAAACCCGCCACCCTGTCCCCCTAGAAGTCCTGCCAGAAAGCAAAAGAGGTTACTCAACCAACAGGTGTGAGTGAGCGGGGTAGCTAGTCTACCCTAACCCCCTTCCGCTAACTAGCAGATGGGGTAATTATCCCTCACTAAAATTGTCTTGGCTGGTTTTCAGCGTTGCCGAAAGTACATACATACATATACCGAAGGCACTTCCCCCAATTTTGTGGGGTAGCCGACATCAACAATGAAACAAAACAAAAAAGGCGACCTCTACTCTCTACGTTCCTCCAGCCGAAAGTAATACTGTACCCTAATAAATAGCTCCAGGTTTGTATGTTAGGAAAAATGCAAATTATTTCCAAATTTGTTATTTTTTGCTGAATGATTTTCCTTTTTAAGTAAATCCTGTTAGTTGGAAAGTTCAGATTAAACTCATTATTTTCATTTTTAAATTGTTTTAAACACAAAGTAAGTTTAGAGTTTAGTTCTATATCTCCCTTTAGGTGTGAAATAAGTTACCCACTTATAAACCTTTTATGTGACAAAACTTGAATTAATCTGTTTTTTTTTTTTTGGCAAAAGTTTTCAGGTTAGTGTGTGGAGCTGTAAACCGTTTAAAAAATTAAATTCTTATCGTAGGTGGGTAGTGATTTCAGCCCGCCATGTTTGGTGTACTGTAGATGTTAATTCAACCTAGTTTCATTTTTTTTTAGCAAAGGCCTCTCTACTCTCTACTCATATTTGTGTGAATTCAATGTTGAAAACTTGACATAGGAACTCTAGCACACCATTTTGCACGTTCTTAAGATATGCCGATTTTTTTTCTGTCGTCCTAAAATATCCTAATTTCTCTTCTTGAAATATCATAATTTCGGGGCGAATTTTTTTCTGTTGTCCTGAAATATCCTAATTTCTCTTCTTGAAATATCATAATTTTCGGACAATTTTTTTTCTGTTGTCCTGAGATATGCTAATTTCTCTTGTTGAAATATAATTTTCGGGCAATTTTTTTTTCTGTTGTCCTGAAATATCCTAATTTCTCTTCTTGAAATATCATATTTTTTGGACAATTTTTTTTTCTGTTGTCCTGAAATATCCTAATTTCTCTTCTTGAAATATCATAATTTTTGGGCGATTTTTTTTCTGTTGTCCCGAAGTATCCTAATTTCTCTTCTTGAAATATCATAATTTTTGGGCAATTTTTTTTCTGTTGTCCCGAAATATCCTAATTTCTCTTCTTGAAATATCATAATTTTTGGGCGATTTTTTTTTCTGTTGTCTTGAAATATCCTAATTTCTCTTCTTGAAATATCATAATTTTTGGGGCGATTTTTTTTTTTCTGTTGTCCTGAAATATCCTATTTTCAATATTTAACTTAGCCGGTGATTATAATAGCTGCAACTCTGCTGCTCGACAGAAAACTCTACGGAAAAAATCCGCCAGCGATCGCTATGCAGGTAGGGGGTGTACTTCAACAGCGCCATCTGTCATCCAAGTACCCAGTACTCATTGTAAACAAAGAACTCAATTTTCTCTCTGTCGTGCTACCGGCAAGACCTACTAATTCGCTGTTGCTAACTGGATTTGTTTTCACAACTATTTGGTGAAGTACACTTTTCTGGTTTTGAGCTTTCGCTGTGCAGGCTTTCTCTTCAATAAATCCTTGCATTCTTTTTTTGATATCGGATTATTTGTTGATGACTTTGGATAGTTTTTGAATTCCCCTTTGACCAATTCAAAATGGCTGACCCTTCTCAAGTCCCAAAATTCAGGAAGTGTAATGCTAGGGACTGTTCAAGGCGTCTTCCGAAGGCCTCTATCGATCCTCACACCGTTTGTTCCAATTGTCGGGATAAAACCTGTCAATTGGAAGATCGATGTGAGGAATGCGTTGGGCTTTCGGAATTCGATTTTATCGAATTCCAAAAATATACACGTAGGCTAGAGAGAGATAGAGTCAGGAGAAGTTCATCTCGTTCTGTTGATTTTTCCTCTCCTCATGCCCCACAACCTATTCCTTCCCCTGTAGTGGTTGCTCCTAATCCCCCTTCTGGCACTCAGGAACCTTCGATGGCTGACATGATGCGTGCCATCCAAGCTCTGGGTGAGAGAGTTGAGTCTCTGGCTAGTGACCGTAACCAGCTCATGGCGGACGTCAAGGAGCTGAAGTGTAAAAGTGCAGTGGGAAGTGATAAAGTGAGTGATAGTGTTGTGGATAGTGTTGCGCTTGAGGGTTCGTCTGTTCGTGCCTGTCGTCCTCCTAGTCCGGGACCTCTTGCAAGCTCCCAAGTCCAGGGGAGAAGCAATGTCGTACGACCAATGGGTTCGAGAGGCTTTAATCAGCGAACAGACGTTCCCTCCGTGGTTTCGGGCGTATCTACCCAAGATCGCCCCACCCACACAAAGACGAGAGAGCCCATTTATTCCTCGTCTGCGGAAGAGGTTTCTCGCAAGAAACCATGGACCAAGGTCTCACGACCGCTTAAGCGCAAGTCGGTCCCTTCCGCGCAAGTCCAACGGCCCAGTTGTAGCCACTGGGTCAGTTCGGACTCGCTGCAGTCTTCCGATGACTGCTCACCTCCTAAGAGAGGCAAAGCGGTACCGCCGCAGACAGTTACACCGTCTGTCGCTGCACCTGCTCCTGCAGACCCCAAGTGGTCTTTGCTACAGAACATGCAGTCACAATTAACGTCTCTGATGCAGGACTTTCGTGCGGAGAAGGTTGCTGCTGCACCAACCTCTTGCCTACAACCAACCACACACTCGGTTGTGCGTCCTGTGGACGCTGAGGCAACCTTCTTGCGCACTCCAATTGAGAGAGTTCCGCCACCCATGCGTTCCAGTGTACCCTGCCAGCCGCATGTTGACGTTCAGCGACGCACGGAGCCTTCCGTTGACGTTCGCGAGACACAACAACAGTCAGAGTTGTTTTGTTTTGACGCGGTGCGTCAACCTCCGCAACCCAGTGTGGTTGCCACTGCTCACCCGCATCAGGCTAGACAGTCTGGAGTAGACGCTGTGCGGCCCCGCGCTGCTATGGTTGTTGCCAGCTCACAGACTGGGCAACAGTTCCATGACGTTGCGTCCGGTTCAGTCACGCGTGCACCCGTGCGACCGGACTCGGCTAACCAGCCGTTGCCTACTCCATTGCCGCTTCCTTCTCAATACTCGGATGATGGACTTTCGGATGATGATGGTGCCGCTCACGTTGATGAACCACATTCGGATTTTGACGAGCCTAAGTCCACGCAACCCTCTTTGGACTTTAGAAAAGTTCTAGCTCTGTTCAAAGAGATGTTTCCGGACCAGTTTGTGTCTGTGGCTCCGCGCTCTCCTCCGTCAGAGTTTGTATTAGGTATGCCGTCATCCTCGCCTGCCTTTACTAGACTTGTCCTCTCACGCTCGTCCAAGAGAGCTTTACGAGTGGTAGGAGAATGGATGCAGTCCAAAAAGAGTCTAGGGAAGACAGCCTTTATGTTTCCCCCTGCTAAACTCTCTTCTAAATCGAGCGTCTGGTATGCCACGGGAGAAGTTCTCGGCTTGGGAGTTCCTGCCTCTGCCCAGGGCGACTTCTCAAGTCTTGTAGACTCTCCCCGCAGGCTAGCCATGAGACGCTCGAAAATATGTTGGTCATCTTCGGACCTAGACCACCTTTTGAAAGGGTTATTTAGAGCCTTTGAGGTCTTCAATTTTTTAGACTGGTGTCTGGGAGCTTTAAGCAGGAAGATCTCTCCGTCAGAGAAGGAAACTTCCTTGCTCATCATGTCCTGCATGGACAAGGCCATACGTGACGGGTCTAGTGAGCTCGCTGCATCGTTCGTATCCGGAGTCCTCAAGAAGCGTGAGAACCTTTGCTCTTTCCTGTCAGCTGGAGTGACACCTTGTCAAAGATCCGAACTTCTGTTTGCTCCTCTTTCTAAGTGCCTCTTTCCAGAGGACTTGATTAGGGAGATTGCTGCTTCTTTGATACAGAAGGACACTCATGACCTAGTTGCGTCCTCTGCTCGCAAAGCCACCCCTTTGCCTACCTTGTCAGCTAGACCGAGGATGGACACTCCTGCGTCCCGATTTATTCCGCCCTCTCGTGGCAGAGCCTCCAGCAGAGGAGGTGCTCGTGCCGAAGGGAGACGTGGAAAGAAGAAAGGAACCAAGTCCTTTAAAGGCAGAGTCTGACTGCCAACTTCTTCAGACAGCAGTGGGAGCCAGACTCAAGAACTTCTGGCAGTCCTGGGAGAAGAGAGGCGCAGATGCACAATCTGTGAAGTTGCTCAGAGAGGGGTACAAGATCCCGTTTGTACGAAAACCCCCTCTAGCTACGTCTCCCTTCGATCTCTCTCCCAGGTACAGAGAGGAAGACAAGAGACGAGCATTGAAACAGGAGGTGTCTCTCTTACTAGAAAAGGGAGCGGTAGTCAAAGTCCTGGACCATCAATCCCCGGGCTTCTACAACCGTCTCTTCTTAGTGGCAAAGAAGACAGGAGGGTGGAGGCCGGTGCTAGACGTCAGTGCGCTGAATGTCTTTGTCACAAAGCAGACGTTCTCCATGGAGACCACAAAGTCCGTTCTAGCAGCGGTCAGAAGGGAAGACTGGATGGTCTCTTTAGACCTAAGGGACGCATACTTCCACGTCCCCATCCACCCAGACTCCCAACCTTTTCTGAGATTTGTTTACAAAAAGGTTGTCTACCAGTTTCAAGCCCTGTGCTTTGGCCTAAGCACAGCTCCTCTTGTGTTTACGAGGCTGATGAGGAATGTAGCCAAATTCCTTCATTTAGCGGACATCCGAGCCTCCCTCTATTTGGACGACTGGCTTCTAAGAGCTTCTTCCAGTCGTCGCTGTCTGAAGGATCTAAAGTGGACTCTAGATCTGACCAAGGAATTGGGTCTCCTTGTCAATATGGAAAAGTCTCAAGTGGTCCCATCCCAAACTATTGTGTATTTAGGGATGGAGATTCACAGTCTAGCTTTTCGGGCTTTTCCGTCAGCCCCCAGAACGAGCCAAGCCCAGTTATGCATCCAGAACATGCTGAAGAAGGAACGGTGTTCAGTCAGGCAGTGGATGAGTCTGATAGGGACACTATCATCCCTGGAACAGTTCGTATCGTTGGGAAGACTACACCTCCGTCCTCTTCAATATCACCTAGCTGTTTACTGGAAAAAGGACAAGACGCTAGAAGCGGTCTCGATCCCCATTTCCGAGAAGATGAAGTCTTGCCTGACTTGGTGGAAGGACAGTATCAGCCTCAGAGAGGGTCTGCCCCTGGCTGTTCAGACTCCCAACCACGTGCTCTTCTCGGACGCATCGGACACAGGCTGGGGCGCGACATTAGACGGTCGGGAATGCTCGGGAACTTGGAACTCGAGTCAAAGGACAATGCATATCAACTGCAAGGAGCTACTGGCAGTTCATCTGGCCTTGAAAAGCTTCAAGTCTCTCCTTCAAGGCAAAGTGGTGGAGGTGAACTCGGACAACACCACGGCTTTGGCGTACATCTCCAAGCAAGGAGGGACCCACTCTATGACGTTGTACGAGATCGCAAGGGACCTCCTCACCTGGTCAAAAGGTCTAAACATTTCGCTAGTAACGAGGTTCATCCAAGGCAGCTTGAATGTCATGGCAGATTGCCTCAGTCGAAAGGGACAAATCATTCCAACAGAATGGACCCTACACAAGGATGTGTGCAAGAGACTTTGGGCCACATGGGGCCAGCCAACCATAGATCTCTTCGCAACCTCGATGACCAAGAGGCTCCCAATATATTGCTCACCAATCCCGGACCCAGCAGCAGTTCATATAGATGCCTTTCTCCTAGATTGGTCACATCTAGACCTATATGCATTCCCCCCGTTCAAGATTGTCAACAAGGTACTGCAGAAGTTCGCCTCTCACGAAGGGACAAGGTTGACGTTAGTTGCTCCCCTCTGGCCCGCGAGAGAATGGTTCACCGAGGTACTTCGATGGCTAGTGGACGTTCCCAGAACGCTTCCTCTAAGGGTGGACCTTCTACGTCAGCCACACGTAAAGAAGGTACACCAAGGCCTCCACGCTCTTCGTCTGACTGCCTTCAGACTATCGAAAGACTCTCGAGAGCTAGAGGCTTTTCGAAGGAGGCAGCCAGGGCGATTGCTAGAGCAAGGAGGACATCCACCCTTAGAGTCTACCAATCGAAGTGGGAAGTCTTCCGAAACTGGTGCAAGTCAGTATCAGTATCCTCGACCAGTACCTCTGTAACTCAAATAGCTGACTTCCTTTTATACCTGAGGAAAGAACGATCTCTTTCAGCTCCCACTATCAAGGGTTACAGAAGCATGTTGGCATCAGTCTTCCGTCACAGAGGCTTAGATCTTTCCAACAACAAAGATCTACAGGACCTCCTTAAGTCTTTTGAGACCACGAAGGAGCGTCGTTTGGCTACACCTGGTTGGAATTTAGACGTGGTACTAAGATTCCTCATGTCAGAAAGGTTCGAGCCGCTACAATCAGCCTCCTTTAAAGATCTCACTTTAAAGACTCTTTTCCTGGTTTGCTTGGCCACAGCTAAAAGAGTCAGTGAGATTCACGCCTTCAGCAGGAACATCGGATTTTCATCTGAAACGGCTACATGTTCTCTACAACTTGGTTTTCTAGCCAAAAACGAGCTACCTTCTCGTCCTTGGCCGAAATCGTTCGATATTCCAAGCCTATCGAATATGGTTGGAAATGAACTAGAAAGAGTCTTATGCCCTGTGAGAGCTCTTAAGTTCTATTTAAGACGAACTAAACCTTTACGAGGACAGTCAGAAGCTTTATGGTGTTCTGTTAAGAAACCATCTTTGCCTATGTCAAAGAATGCTTTATCCTATTTTATCAGACTGTTAATACGAGAAGCTCATTCACATCTGAGTGAAGAAGACCAAGCTTTGCTGAAGGTAAGGACACATGAAGTTAGAGCTGTCGCAACTTCAGTGGCCTTTAAACAAAATAGATCTCTGCGAAGTATAATGGACGCAACCTATTGGAGAAGCAAGTCAGTGTTCGCGTCTTTTTATCTTAAGGATGTCCAGTCTCTTTACGAGAACTGCTACACTCTGGGACCATTCGTAGCAGCGAGTGCAGTAGTGGGTGAGGGCTCAACCACTACATTCCCCTAATTCCATAACCTTTTTAATCTTTCTCTTGAAATGTTTTTTATTGTTGTTTTTGGGTTGTCCGGAAGGCTAAGAAGCCTTTCGCATCCTGGTTGATTTGGCGGGTGGTCAAATTCTTTTCTTGAGAAGCGCCTAGATTAGAGGTTTTGATGAGGTCCTGTGGTATGGGTTGCAACCCTTCATACTTCAGATCCTAGGGGTCGCTCAGCATCCTAAGAGGATCGCGAGGCTCCGTAAGGAAGACGTACTTAAAAAAGGCAGAGTAATTGTTCAAGTCGACTTCCTTACCAGGTACCTAATTATTTTATTTTTGTTATTTTGATAACTTCTAAAATGAAATAAAAAATCCTTAGCTCATAATAATGTAAACATTTATTGCTGGTCTCTACCCACCCCCCTGGGTGTGAATCAGCTATTATAATCACCGGCTAAGTTAAATATTGAAAAATGTTATTTTGATAATAAAATAAATTTTTGAATATACTTACCCGGTGATTATAAATTAAAGGACCCTCCCTTCCTCCCCAATAGAGACGCAGTGGACCGAGGAGAAAATTGAGTTCTTTGTTTACAATGAGTACTGGGTACTTGGACGACAGATGGCGCTGTTGAAGTACACCCCCTACCTGCATAGCGATCGCTGGCGGATTTTTTCCGTAGAGTTTTCTGTCGAGCAGCAGAGCTGCAGCTATTATAATCACCGGGTAAGTATATTCAAAAATTTATTTTATTATCAAAATAACATATTTCTCTTCTTGAAATATAATTTTTGGGCGAATTTTTTCTGTTGTCCTGAAATATCCTAATTTCTCTTCTTGAAATATCATAATTTTTGGGCGATTTTTTTTCTGTTGTCTTGAAATATCCTAATTTCTCTTCTTGAAATATCATAATTTTTGGGGCGATTTTTTTTCTGTTGTCCTGAAATATCCTAATTTCTCTTCTTGAAATATCATAATTTTTGGGTGATTTTTTTTCTGTTGTCCTGAAATATCTTAATTTCTCTTCTTGAAATATCATAATTTTTGGGTGATTTTTTTTCTGTTGTCCTGAAATATCCTAAATTCTCTTCTTGAAATACTGTATCATAATTTTCGGACGATTTTTTTTCTGTTGTCCTGAAATATCCTAATTTCTCTTCTTGAAATATCATAATTTTTGGGTGATTTTTTTTCTGTTGTCCTGAAATATCCTAATTTCTCTTCTTGAAATATCATAATTTTTGGGCGATTTTTTTTTTCTGTTGTCCTGAAATATCCTAATTTCTCTTCTTGAAATATAATTTTTGGGCGATTTTTTTTTTCTGTTGTCCTGAAATATCCTAATTTCTCTTCTTGAAATATCATAATTTTTGGGCAATTTTTTTCTGTTGTCCTGAAATATCCTAATTTCTCTTCTTGAAATATCATAATTTTGGGGTGATTTTTTTTCTGGCCTGAAATATCCTAATTTCTCTTCTTGAAATATAATTTTTGGGCGAATTTTTTTTCTGTTGTCTTGAAATATCCTAATTTCTCTTCTTGAAATATCATAATTTTGGGGCGATTTTTTTTCTGTTGTCCTGAAATATCCTAATTTCTCTTCTTGAAATATCATAATTTTGGGGCGATTTTTTTTCTGTTGTCCTGAAATATCCTAATTTCTCTTCTTGAAATATCATAATTTTGGGGCGATTTTTTTTCTGTTGTCCTGAAATATCCTAATTTCTCTTCTTGAAATATAATTTTTGGGCGAATTTTTTTCTGTTGTCTTGAAATATCCTAATTTCTCTTCTTGAAATATCATAATTTTGGGGCGATTTTTTTTCTGTTGTCCTGAAATATCCTAATTTCTCTTCTTGAAATATCATAATTTTGGGGCGATTTTTTTTCTGTTGTCCTGAAATATCCTAATTTCTCTTCTTGAAATATCATAATTTTGGGGCGATTTTTTTTCTGTTGTCCTGAAATATCCTAATTTCTCTTCTTGAAATATAATTTTTGGGCGAATTTTTTTCTGTTGTCTTGAAATATCCTAATTTCTCTTCTTGAAATATCATAATTTTGGGGCGATTTTTTTTCTGTTGTCTTGAAATATCCTAATTTCTCTTGAAATATCATAATTTTGGGGCGATTTTTTTTCTGTTGTCCTGAAATATCCTAATTTCTCTTCTTGAAATATCATAATTTTGGGGCGATTTTTTTTCTGTTGTCCTGAAATATCCTAATTTCTCTTCTTGAAATATCATAATTTTGGGGCGATTTTTTTTCTGTTGTCCTGAAATATCCTAATTTCTCTTCTTGAAATATCATAATTTTGGGGCGATTTTTTTTCTGTTGTCCTGAAATATCCTAATTTCTCTTCTTGAAATATAATTTTTCAATATTAAACTTACCCGATAATCATGTAGCTGTCAACTCCGTTGCCCGACAGAATTCTACGGAAGGGATACGCCAGCGATCGCTATACAAGAGGGGGGTGTACTCACAAGCGCCACCTGTGGCCAGGTACTGCAGTACTTCTTGTTGACACCACCTCAATTTTTCCTCTGTCGTGCTTCCGGCAAGACGTTCATGGATACGCTTATAATTTTAGAGTCTTGTTCACGGTTTTTGGTGAAGTATTGCTCTAAGATTTCAGCTTTCGCTATTCAGGAAGTTTTATTATTAGCTTAGCTAGCTTTTGGAATTAATTTGATTAATTATGGTGACGAGGAGAGTATGAACTCTCTTTCACCTTTAAATGGCCGACCCTTCCCTTAGACGGAAGTGTTGGTGTCTAAGAGAGTATAGACTCTCTTTCTTAATTTTGCTTAACAAAAGTTATAGATTTATTTTTTATCTCTCCGCCTTTTATAGGCCTCTTCGATTAACTTCCTTTTATTATAAACTTATTAAAATTAATTTTTATATTTGTTTATATTCGACCTTTCCTAATAGTAGGCGGTCTTTTCTTGGTACCGAAGTTAATTAACATTGAGCCCGTCATTTCGGTTTTACCTGTTAACATATTATGCTATTTTAATGTTTTTGAAAGAATTTCTTTGATAGTCTCGTACTGTTTTCAAAGTTGAACTAACGTTTTGTTTTGTCTCTGCAGTTGTTGACGTTCAGAACGTTCAACTTGCGCTCTATCGTTACGATAGAGAGAGAATTTTCACGGTGTCACGTTGCAGTAAGAGTAACCGTTTCTAGCGTTTTGTTCATTCTTTCTTAGCTTAATGGTTTTAATTCTAATAAAGGAACTTTTTATTTGGGAAATATTTCAGTTTTTTTCCTTTAATTAACAATAATATGTTTTAACGATATATATGATTGGGCTCTTCTCTCAGGTTCTAAGTCAAGAGAGAGAGAGAGAGAGAGATAGAGACGGAGGGAGAGAGAGCTGGATAAACGTTTCGTTCAAGCGAGTAACGTTGTTATCGTTTTTGCTCTTCTCCCTAGTCTCTTTAGGGGAAGAAGGTAAACGTTTCTAGAGTTTTATTCTTGTTCTCAAGCTTTATGCGGTGAGAGATTTTAAACGTAGTTTATTTGATCTAGTGTTTAGTCTCTTTCCAGCCACTGAATTATTTATCTTTCATTAGATTTTTCTGTTACATTGTAATTCTGTTTTCGCAATTACTAACTTTTGAGGAAGGATAGAATTGCGTGTTTCAGGTACAAACCACTTAAAGTTTCGAGTTCAGTGAAATAAGTGCAAACAGAAAATCAAAAGTGATAAGTGATTAGCGCAAGTGTGTCAGTGTTGTGCGTGAGGGTACTTCTGTGCGTGCCAGTCGTCCTCCCAGTCCGGGACCTCTTGCAAGCTCCCAAGCCCAGGGGAGAAGCAATGTCGAAGGGCAAAAGGGTTCAGCAGGCCTTGATCGGCGCACAGAAGTATCCTCGGTGGTTGCGGGCGTGTCTTACAGAGACCGTCACTCCCACCCGCAGACGATTGAGCCCTTATTTTGCTCGTCTGCAGAAGAAATTTCGGGGAGAAAACGCTGGACTCAGGTCTCAAGACCTCTTAAACGTAAAGTCCAGACCTCTAGAGTTCAACAACCCGGATGCAGTCATTGGGTTAGCTCTGACTCTCCGCAGTCATCAGGTGACTGCACACCTCCTAAGAGAGGTAAGGCGATGCCTCAACAGACCTCATCTTCTGTTAAGGCTTTGCCTCAACAGACCTTATCGTCTGTTGATCCCAAGATGACTTTGCTGCAGTCCATGCAGTCGCAGCTTGCGGTCTTAATGCGTGAGTTTCAGGCTGAGAAGGTTACACCTCCTCCTGCGAGCGCTCCGCCTCACCGCAGTCCAGTCTGCCAGGCGTACGAAGTTGAGGTTCCTCAAGCTACCTTACCGCGTTCGGAGTTGCCAGTTACCAGCGTTGTGCAGCAACCTTAACCTTCCTTAAGGCAACCTCAACAATGGGAGCAGGAGTCTTATGCCTTGAGGCAAGATTTTCTTGCAGTTAGACCATCTTTGAGGCTACAACCTTTTGAGGTACGACAACCTCTACCATCCTTGAGGCAGCCACCTCAGCTCTCGCAGCTGCTACCTCAACTTTCCTCAAGGCGAGAGCCTCAACTCTTGAGGCTAGCTCCTCAGGAACCTCAACTCGTGAGACAGGAACTGCGTTCTGCGCAGCCGCTACCTCAACTCTCGCAGCTCACACCTCAAGAACCTTAACTCGTGAGTCAAGAGCCTCTCTCTGCGCAGCCACCTCAACCTTTGAGGCAAGCGCAACTCTTGAGGCAGGAACCTCATGCTATGAGTCAGCCACCTCAACGCATGCATCTGCCACTTTCTCCTCAACTTGAGCCTCTTCCCATTCAACTTTGAAATAACAAATGACAATAATAACACCTCATTACTTCATAACTTGCATTTGTAATCATATACATGTATGCCTACACAAACATTATGATAATGGAGGTTATTCGTATTACTTAAATAAAAAAATATATATGTATTCCTTGCAATATATTTTTAACAAATCGCAAATATGGCAAAATATCTTCAAACAAAAATGAATCATGAGTTATGAATGTAATGTAAATATTATGTTGATATTAAAACCCCATGCAAGCATGCATGAAGTAATGCAGTGTTGCCAACAGGGCGAGTTTCCCTGTCCTGAGGTGAAGTAGATTATAGATCGTATATTTAGTGCAGCTTAATTCTACGATTATCATGCCGGCTATCAAATTCATCAACAAAACAGTCTAAATCAATTCCCTCGGCACGTGCACTTTCAATGGACAGTAATGCGATATTACTCAATCTAGCACTGGTCATGGAATTTCTGAGAAATGTTACACGCCATGCAACATGCTCTGCTTCTCTTACAGCATGCTCTACATACAGCATGCTCTGCATACAGCATGCTCTACATACAGCATGCTCTGCATACCTTACCGCATGCTTCTCAGTCACACATCTTTGGTTGTTGCCAACTCACTAGACTGTCAAGCAGTTTCATAACGTTGCCTTCTAGTCTGCTGCTTTTGCACCAGTGAAACCCTCACTGAGAGAACTTAGCTTTTCTCGGATATGGTCCTTGTAGATGAGAAAGTGCTTTTCTCCCTCCTTCTGATATTCCCTTGAGGACTCTGTCATTTGGAGAGGAGCCCTTAGCTGCGTAGCCTCCTATGGACTTTTATTTAAGCATAACATGCTTCCAGGGAAGGTAATGGTTCCACTTCAGTCGCTAACCCCGTCTGTTACCACACCTGCTCCCATAGACCTTGAGCTGTGTTGCAAGACATGCAGTCCAAGCTTAGTCCTTGTTAGAGGATTTTTTGTTTACGGAGTCAGTGTGTCACTGGGAAGACGTTCAACAACCAGCAAGAGTGACTTGTTGTGACGCAGTGCGGCAACCTCAGCAACCCGATAAGGAGTTGTCTATACGACCCAGACAGTCTAGACAGCTTCGGGTTGTCACTGTACTTCCTCGCTTCCCCATGGTTGACAGTTCACAGACTGTGCAGCAGTACCATGATCTTGTGTCCGGCTCCGTCAGACGACTGGCTTTTAAGAGCTCCCACAAGTCGTCGCTGTCTGGAGATTCTCAGATGGACTATGGATCTGACCAAGGAACTGGGCCTCCTGGTTAATTTTGAGGAGTCTCAGCTCGTCCCATCCCAGACCATTGTCTACCTGGGTATGGATCTTCAGAGTCGAGCTTTTCGGGCTTTTCCGTCGGCCCCAAGGATCTTCCAAGCCCTAGAATGCATCCAGAGCATGCTGAGAAGGAACCGATGCTCAGTCAGGTAGTGGATGAGTCTAACAGGGACACTTTCATCGCTGGCCCTGTTCATCGTGTTAGGGAGACTCCACCTCCCCCCCTTCAGTATCATCTAGCTGCTCACTGGATAAAGGACATGACGCTAGAGACGGTCTCAGTTCCTGTTTCCGAAGAGAGGAGGTCTTCTCTCGCGTGGTGTAAGAACAGCTTTCTTCTCAAGGAAGTCTACTTTTGGCTGTTCAGAAACCCGACCGCCGTCTCCTCTCGGACGCATCAGACACGGGCTGGGGTGCGACTTTGGACGGACAGGAATGCTCGGGAACATGGAATCAGGAGCAAAGGACACTTCACATCAATTGCAAGGAGTTGTTGGCGGTTCTTCTGGCCTTGATAAACTTCAAGTCCCTCCAGCTTAACAAGGTGGTGGAGGTGGACTCTGACAACACCACAGCCCTGGCTTACATCTTCAAGCAGGGAGGGACTCTTTCGTGGAAGTTGTTCTAGATCGCAAGGGACCTCCTCATCTGGTCAAAAGATCGAAAGCTCACGCTGGTAACGAGGTTCATTCAGGGCGGTATGAATGTCATGGCAGATCGCCTCAGCCGGAAGGGTCAGGTCATCCCCACAGAGTGGACCCTTCACAAGAGTGTTTGCTGCAGACTTTGGGCCCTGTGGGGTCAGCCAACCATAGATCTGTTCGCTACCTCGATAACCTAGAGACTCCTGTTGTATTGTTCTCCGATTCCAGACCCAGCAGCAGTTCACGTGGATGCTTTTCTGCTGGATTGGTCCCATCTCGACCTGTATGCATTCCCGCCGTTCAAGATTGTCAACAGGGTACTTCAAAAGTTCTCCTCTCGCAAAGGGACACGGCTGACGTGGATTGGCTCCGCTCTGGCCCGCGAGAGAATGGTTCATAGAGGTACTGCAATGGCTGGTCGACATTCCCAGGACTCTTCCTCTAGGAGTGAACCTTCTACGTCAACCTCACGTAAAGAAGGTACACCCAAACCTCCACGCTCTTCGTCTGACTGCCTTCAGACTTTCGAAAGACTCTCAAGAGCTAGGGGCTTTTCGAAGGAGGCAGCCAGAGCGTTTGCCAGAGCAAGGAGAACATCCACTCTCAGAATCTATCAGTCTCAAGGGGAAGTCTTCCGTAGCTGGTACAAGACCAATGCAGTTTCCTCAACCAGTACCACTGTAACCCAGATTGCTGACTTCCTGTTACATCTAAGGAAAGTAAGATCCCTTTCAGCTCCTACGATCAAGGGTTACAGAAGTATGTTGGCAGCGGTTTTCCGCCACAGAGGCTTGGATCTTTCCACCAACAAAGATCTACAGGACCTCCCTAGGTCTTTTGAGACCTCAAAGGAACGTCGGTTGTCCACTCCAGGCTGGAATCTAGACGTGGTCCTAAGGTTCCTTATGTCATCAAGATTTGAACCTCTCCAATCAGCCTCTTTTTAGGACCTCACATTAAAAACTCTTTTCCTCGTGTGCTTGACAACAGCTAAAAGAGTAAGTGAGATCCACGCCTTCAGCAGGATCATTGTTTTCACATCTGAAACGGCTACATGTTCCTTGCAGCTCGGTTTTTGCTAAACGAGCTTCCTTCACGTCCTTGGCCTAAGTCGTTCGAGATCCCAAGCCTGTCCAACTTGGTGGGGAATGAACTGGAGAGAGTACTTTGCCCAGTTAGAGCTCTTAGGTACTATCTAAAAAGGTCTTAACCTTTACGAGGACAATCAGAAGCCTTATGGTGTGCTATCAAGAAACCTTCTTTCCCAAGTTCTAAGAACTCAGTTTCTTACTATTCAGGCTTCTGATTAGGGAAGCACATTCTCATCTGAAAGAAGAAGACCTTGCTTTGCTGAAGGTAAGGACACATGAAGTGGGAGCTGTGGCTACTTCAGTGGCCTTCAAACAGAACCATTCTCTGCAGAGTGTTATGGATGCAACCTATTGGAGAAGCAAGTCAGTGTTCGCATCATTCTATCTCAAAGATGTCCAGTCTCTTTACGAGTACTGCTACACCCTGGGACCATTCGTAGCAACGAATGCAGTAGTAGGCGAGGGCTCAGCCACTACATTCCCATAATCCCATAACCTTTTAACCTTTCTCTTGAATACTTTTTATGGGTTGTACGGTCGGCTAAGAAGACTTCCACATCCTTGTTGATTTGGCGGGTGGTCAATTCTTTCTTGAGAAGCGCCGAGGTTAAAGGTTGTGATGAGGTCCTTTAGTATGGGTTGCAGCCCTTGATACTTCAGCACCTTAGAGTTGTTCAGCCTCCTAAGAGGAACGCTGCGCTCAGTAAGGAAGACGAACTTATTTAAGGCAGAGTAATGGCTCAAGTCGACTTCCTTACCAGGTACTTGTAATTTCATTGTTATTTTGAATAACTGATAATATGAAATACGGGATACTTAGCTTCTTGATATACATGTACACTGGTTTTCACCCACCTCCCTGGGTGTGAATCAGCTACATGATTATCGGGTAAGTTTAATATTGAAAAATGTTATTTTCATTAGTAAAATAAATTTTTGAATATACTTACCCGATAATCATGATTTAATTGACCCACCCTTCCTCCCCATAGAACCAGTGGACCGAGGAAAAATTGAGGTGGTGTCAACAAGAAGTACTGCAGTACCTGGCCACAGGTGGCGCTTGTGAGTACACCCCCCTCTTGTATAGCGATCGCTGGCGTATCCCTTCCGTAGAATTCTGTCGGGCGACGGAGTTGACAGCTACATGATTATCGGGTAAGTATATTCAAAAATTTATTTTACTAATGAAAATAACATTTTTGGGCGAATTTTTTTCTGTTGTCTTGAAATATCCTAATTTCTCTTCTTGAAATATCATAATTTTGGGGCGATTTTTTTTCTGTTGTCCTGAAATATCCTAATTTCTCTTCTTGAAATATCATAATTTTAGGGCGATTTTTTTTTCTGTTGTCCTGAAATATCCTAATTTCTCTTCTTGAAATATCATAATTTTGGGGCGATTTTTTTTCTGTTGTCGTGAAATATCCTAATTTCTCTTCTTGAAATATAATTTTTGGGCGAATTTTTTTCTGTTGTCTTGAAATATCCTAATTTCTCTTCTTGAAATATCATAATTTTGGGGCGATTTTTTTTCTGTTGTCCTGAAATATCCTAATTTCTCTTCTTGAAATATCATAATTTTGGGGCGATTTTTTTTCTGTTGTCCTGAAATATCCTAATTTCTCTTCTTGAAATATCATAATTTTGGGGCGATTTTTTTTTCTGTTGTCCTGAAATCTCCTAATTTCTCCTCTTGAAATATCATAATTTTTGGGTCTTTAAATATCATAGTTTTGGTGGCTTAAATTATCCTAATAGTTTAGGGGCTTAAGATATCTTACTTTTGGGGAGTTCAAACATCTTATTTTTCAGGGCTTAAATATCTTACTCTTTGGTCTTTAAATATCTTACTTTTGGGGCTTAAAATATTTCAATTTTTGGGACTTAAAATATCTTACTTTTGGTGCTTGAAATATCTTACTTATGGAGAGTTAAAATATCTTACTTTTGGAGGCTTGAAATATATCGCTTTTGAAGGCTTGAAATATACTTTTATGGGCTTGAAGTATATTACTTTTGGGGGCTTAAAATATCTTACTTTTGGGGGCTTGAATTATATCACTTTTGTGTGCTTAAAATATCCTACTTTAGGGGCTTGAAATATATTACTGTTTCTGGAGCTCAAGATATCTTACTTTTGCAGGCTTGAAATATCTTACTTTTGGGGTCATAAAATATCTTACTGTTTTAAATATTAAACTTAGCCTATGAATATATAATAGCTGACGTCTCCGACGGCTCGACAGAATTCAAAAACTCGCGAGCGATCGCCATGAAGGTAGCGGGTGTGCCCACCAGCGCCGACTATCGGCCAGATACCGCATATACATGTAAACAGCTCCAGTTCTTCTCTGTCGGTTTCATCGACAAGTCGATTCCACTCGCTATTATGACCTCGAGTTTTCTACCGAATTGGTGAAGTACTTGGTTTTGGTTTTATTGCTTTCGCCGTGTTGGATTATTCAATACTATCCTCAAAAGAAATGCTTTTGAAAGGAGAGTAAAAGTGTTTTGCCCTTGCTCTTTTATCTCTGGTTTTTTCCATAGAGTAAAGATGGCCGACCCTTCCCTTAGTGTACGGAAGTGTGTTTTAGGCTTTTAGCAATTATCTTATCACGTTATAAATTGTTGTTGTTAATTATAGATTTTCCTCTATATATTTTATATCTCACCCGCCTTTATTAGGCCTCTTCGATTAGCTTTCCATTTATACTAAACATCAAGATAAATTTTATGTTTTGTTTATATGCGGCCTTACCTATTCCTCCCCTAGTCCGAGAGTAGGCGGTCCTAGCTTGGAAACCGAAGTTAAACAACGTTGAGCCCATTCAACTTTTATTTTCGTTAAGTTTAAATCATTTGCTCTGTAAGAGTTATAAAATGAATTTTTTTTAGTAGATATTTTATGAAAGATTTTCTTTGAATAGTCTTCGTGCTGTTTCAAAGATGAACTAACGTTTGGTTTATTTATGCTACGCAGTTTGCGCTCTATCGTTACGATAGAGAAAGAGAGAATCATGGTTTCATTTTGCAGAAAGAGTAAATCGATTTTGACGTTTTGTTCATTCTTCTTTCAAACTGAAGTGTTTTAAATACTAATTTAAAGGAACTTGTTAATTTTCAATTTCTTAGTCCTTTCAGTTTTTTCCTTTGGTCAAATAACCTGTTTATTGACGAAGGGTGAGTGGGCATTTCTCTTCTGTGTGAAATCAAGAGAGAGAGAGAGAGAGAGAGGAAGAGAGAACTTTCCGATCTTTATTCTCGTCCCAAGCGAGTAACGTTGTTCTCGATTCAGTTTTTTACTCTCGTCCCAAGTCTCTGTACGGGGAGAAAGGATAAAACGTTTTTAGTTTTTATTCTCGTCCCAAGGCACTGTACGGTGAGAGATTGAAAACGTAGTTTTTAATGAACTAGTGTTTAGTCTCCTCCCCAGTCACTGATCTTTTTAACTTTATATATTTCCGTTTTATTCGATATATATGTTTACTGATTTTTGCTTGTACTAATGTGCTTACATTATACGACTCATTTCGCAATTATAACCTTTTGATGTAGGGGAGAATTGCGTGCTTCAGGTAGAAATCAGTTTTATTCATTCCTAATGTGAAATTATTGAAAAATACAATTTCAGTGAAGTAAGTGCAAAAACAGAAAATCGTAGTGATAAAGTGATAATTGCTCAAAGTGTTTTTTAGTGTTGCGACCGAGGGTTCGTCTGTTCTTGCTTGTCGTTCACCTAGTCCGAGACCTCTTTCAGGCTCCCATGCTACCAGGGAGAAGTAATGTCGTAGGACTTATGGGGACGAGAGGCTTTAACCAACGAACAAACGTTCCCTCTATGGTATCGGGCGTGTCTAGCAAGATCGCCCCTACCATAAGACGAGCGAGGCTGTTTTTCTCCTCGTCATCCGAAGGCTTCTCGCAAAAGAAACCTTGGAGCAAAGTTTCTAGACCCTTAAAGCGGAAGTCAGTCCCTTCAGGACAGGTCCAGCGTCCTGCCTGTAGCCATGGGGACAGCTCTGACCCTTTGCAGTCGTCGGAAGACGGTTCGCCTATTAAACGCAAGCGTAACACGGGGTCCGAGGGTCGCGGTAAAGGCAATGTTTTGCCAACACAGACGTTACCGTCGTCTCGGCCCGTTCCGACTCCTGTTGATCCTAAATGGGTTGTCCTGCAGGACATGCAGACTAAGCTTGCCTCCCTTATGGAGAAGTATGACGTTGAGCAGGTTCACGATGAACCTTCGCTTTCGAGTCGCCGTTACACTAAACGAGACTCTGGCCGTCAGCCGCCCAAATAAGCATTTACTCGTCCTTTTGACGTTATGAAACGTGATGTCGGTAGTTTGTCACGTCAGTCACGTGACTTGGATCCTCACTCGCTGCAGTCCCGTGTTGACTTTCAGCCGCTGCCGCAGCCTCGTGTTGACGTTCAGCCGCTGCCGCAGTCTCGTGTTGACGTTCAGGACGTTCGCCAACCAGCTCAGTTGCCTTGTTTTGACGTTGAACGTCAAGCACCCCAGTGAAGAGTTGTTTTAACTGCTCTATCTAGGCAGTCAAGGCAGTCTCGACTTGACGTCGAGCGTCCTCCCGCACCTGTTGTTGTTGCTGGTCAGTCCTTTAAGCAGTTACATGACGTAGCGTCCTTGACTGCTACTGATGCTCCTTTGCGTGTGGACTCTGCTTGTCAAGCATTGCCACCACGGCAGGTCTCTCCCTTGCTTGAGATTCGGCAATTGTCGGACGAGGTTCCTTCAGATGAGGAAGTTGCTGATCCCCCTCCTACTGATATTCCCTTGGGGACTTTGTCAGACGGAGAGGAGCCTAAAGCTGCTCAGCCCTCTATGGACTTTAAATAAATCATGCTGATTTTTAAGGATCTTTGTCCGGACCTTTTTGTAACTGCTGCTCCTCGTTCGCCTAAACGTCAGAGTTTACACTAGGCCTAGCTACTTCGAAGCCGTTGTTTTCTAAGCTAGTGCTCTCTCGCTCTTCTAAGAGAGCTTTACGTTTGCTAGGCGACTGGTTGATCACCAGGAGGAGTTTGGGGGAGACAGCCTTTGCTTTCCCTCCTTTTAAACTGGCTTATAGAGCAAGCGTCTGGTATGACACGGGAGAAGTTCTCGGCTTGGGAGTTCCTGCCTCTGCCCAGAGAGACTTCTCAAGCCTCATAGACTCTCCCCGGCGCCTGGCCATGAGACGCTCCAAGATTTTATGGTCGGCTTCAGAGCTAGACCATCTCCTGTTAGGAGTTTTTTGAGCGTTTGAAGTTTTGCTGTACAATTATGTCATGCATAAACAAGGCTATCAGGGATGGCTCCAATGATCTGACAGCCACGTTCTCTGCAGGAACAAGACTATCAGGGATGGCTCCAATGATCTGGCAGCCACGTTCACTGCAGGAGTACTTAAGATGTAAGTACGCTCAATGTGTTCATTGTCAAGACAAACTTCACGATGAAGACTACCAAGCTGTCTTGACAGCATTAAGGGAAGGCGACTGGATGGTCTTTCTCGACCTTCAGGATGCATACTTCCACATCCCGATTCATCCAAACTTTCAACTACATCTGAGGTTTGTGGACGGGAAAGTAATGTACCACTGTCGAGCACTGTACTCCGACCTCATTCCTGCTCCTCTTGTTTTTACAAGGCCCTTGCAAAATGTAGCAAGCTTTCTACATTTTTTGAGGATTCAGAGCCTCCCTTTATTTTGACGACTGGCTAATCAGGGCGTCGTCATTATATCGCTGTCTGGAGAGCCTCTAATGGACATTAGACCTAACCAAGGAGCTAGGTCTCATAGTGAACGTAGAGAAGTCGTAACTTACAGTATCCCATCCCAGACTATTCTTTTTTTGGGAATGGAGATACAGTGTCTGATTTTTCGGCCCTTTTCGTCTCCCGCAAGAATGGAACAAGCTCTGTTAAAAGTCCTTCACTTGCAAGAGAAAAACAGTTGCTCTGTAAGAGTTTGAACTAGCCTCGTGGGAACTCTTTCATCGCTGGAGTAGTTTATCTCTCTGGGGAGACTCAACCTATGCCCTTTCCTATTTCACCTAAAACATTGGAACAAGGAGAAGGGCTTAGTGAGTATCTCTTTCCCAATCTCCAACTCAGTCTAGACATGTCTGACTTGGTGGGACAGCAACATCAGACTTCGAGAAGGTCTTTCTCTTGCGATCAAGAACCCAAACCATGTGTTGTTTTCAGATGCAGCGGATTTGGGTTAGGGAGCTCCACTGGACAGTCTGGAAGGCTCGGTTCTTTGATCCACGGATCAGAAGGAACTCCATTTAAGGCAGTAACATCTCTCCTTTGGCGAGATTTGTGCAGAAATGAATGTCTTGGCGGACGGCCTCAGCAGAAGAGGACACGTCATCTCCATGGAGTGGACGTTGCATAAGACTGTGTGCGAGAAGCTATGGATGACATGGGGTCTACCCACCATAGATCTTTTTGCTACTCTCTCTGACAAAGAGGCTCTCGACTTACTGCTTTCCAGTTCCAGATCCAGAGGCAGCTCACATAGACGCTTTCCGGCTGGACTGGTCTCACCTGGACGTTTATGCCTTTCCACCTTTCAAGATCCTAGACAAGGTGCTGCAAAAGTTCACCTCTCACGAAGGGACCAGGTTGACATTGGTTGCTCCACTCTGGCCCGCGAGAGAGTGGGTCACAGAGGTACTTCAATGGCTGGTAGACGTTCCAAGGAGTCTACCTTTAAGGATGGATCTCTTACGGCAGCCACGTAAGGAGTCTTCATCAAAGCCTCCCCGCGCTTCGTCTGACTGCCTTCAGACTATCGAAAGACTCTCAAGAGCTCGAGGATTTTCGAAGGAGGCAGCCAGAACGATTGCGAGAGCTAGGAGAGCATCTACCATCAAGGTCTATCAGTCGAAGTGGGAAGTCTTTAGAGACTGGTGCAAGTCATCATCCATTTCCTCTTCCAGTACCTCTGTAGCCCAAATTGCAGACTTTCTCCTACATCTGAGAAATGTTCGCTCCCTCTCAGCGCCCACTATTAAGGGCTACAGGAGCATGTTGGCATCTGTGTTCAGACATAGAGGCTTAGATCTGTCCAATAATAAAGATCTCCAAGATCTCCTTAAGTCCTTCGAGACCTCTAAGGAGCGTCGTATGGCAACTCCTGGATGGAACTTAGACGTGGTCCTAAGGTTCCTAATGTCCGACAGGTTTGAGCCATTACATTCAGCCTCCCTGAAGGATCTCACCCTCAAGACGCTTTTCTTAGTGTGCTTGGCTTCGGCTAAAAGGGTCAGTGAGATCCATGCCTTCAGTAGGAACATCGGCTTTTCTACAGATAAAGCCACATGTTCACTTCAACTTGGTTTTCTTGGCCAAAAATGAACTGCCTTCTCGTCCTTGGCCTAAGTCATTTAATATACCTTGCCTGTCAGAGATCGTAGGCAACGAGCTTGAAAGAGTGCTGTGTCCAGTTAGAGCTCTGAAGTTTTATTTAGCTCGGACTAAATCCTTACGAGGTGGATCTGAGGCCTTGTGGTGCTCAGTGAAGAAGCCTTCATTGCCTATGTCAAAGAACGCTTTGTCATATTTTATTAGATTTTTAATCCGAGAGGCTCATTCTCACTTGAGTGAAAAAGATCGTTGCTTGCTTAAGGTTAAGACGCACGAAGTAAGAGCTATAGCAACTTCCGTGGCCTTTAAGCAAAACAGATCTCTGCGAAGTATTATGGACGCGACCGTTTGGAGAAGCAAGTCGGTATTCGCGTCATTTTACTTAAAAGATGTCCAGACTCTTTATGAGGACTGCTACACACTGGGTCCATTCGTTGCAGCGAGTGCAGTAGTGGGTAAGGGTTCTACCACTACATTCCCTTAATTCCAATATCCTTTTAATCTTCTCTTGAAATGTTTTTAATTGGGTTGTACGGAAGGCTAAGAAGCCTTTCGCATCCTTTTTGATTTGGCGGGTGGTCAAATGTCATTTCTTGAGAGCGCCCAGATTAAGGGTTTTGATGAGGTCCTGTTGTATGGGTTGTCGCCCTGGATACTTCAGCTCCTGGGAGTCTTTCAGCATCCTAAGAGGATGGCTGGGCTTCGTGAGGAAAGCGGACTAACAAGGCAGAGTAATCGTTAGAGTCAGCTTCCTTACCAGGTACCTGTATTTATTTGGGTTTTGTTATGATATAACTGTCAAAAACTCTAAGCATATACGCCGTAAACTGTTTTAATACTGGTCTCTACCCACCACCATGGGTGTGAATCAGCTATTATATATTCACCGGCTAAGTTTAATATTTAAAAATGATATTTTGATTATAAAATAAATTTTTGAATATACTTACCCGGTGAATATATAAATTAAAGGCCCCCCTTTCCTCCCCGATAGAGACCCAGCGGGATGAGAAGAACTGGAGCTGTTTACATGTATATGCGGTATCTGGCCAATAGTCGGCGCTGGTGGGCACACCCGCTACCTTCATGGCGATCGCTCGCGAGTTTTTGAATTCTGTCGAGCCGTCGGAGACGTCAGCTATTATATATTCACCGGGTAAGTATATTCAAAAATTTATTTTATAATCAATATGTCATTTTTTAGCTAAAAAATATACTTTTGTGGCTTAAAATATCTTACTTTTTGGGAGTAAAATATCCTACTTTTGGGGCTTAAGATATCCTAATTTTTTTTCAATTGAGCTGATTTATTAAAGATATTGCTTAAAAATGACCGAAAACTACTAAATTTGTGCTTTATAAATCTTTATTATTATTGCTTAAAAATGACCAAAAACTACAAAAATTTTACTTTATAAATCTTGATTATTATTGCTTAAAAATTACCAAAAACTACTAAATTTGTACTTTATAAATCTTGATTATTATTGCTTAAAACTAACTGAAAACTACTAAATTTGTACTTAATAAATCTTGATTATTATTGCTTAAAAATTACCAAAAACTACTAAATTTGCACTTTATAAATCTTGATTATTATTACTTAAAAATGACTGAAAACTGCTAAATTTGTACTTTATAAATCTTGATTATTATTGCTTAAAAATGACCAAAAACTCCTAAATTTATACTTTATAAATCTTGATCATTATTGCTTAAAAATGACTGAAAACTACTAAATTTGTACTTAATAAATCTTGATTATTATTGCTTAAAAATTACCAAAAACTACTAAATTTGTACTTTATAAATCTTGATTAGTAATTTTCTGTGAGTTCCTATTAACACTTTTTGACTTTCAGGTTAATGTGGCCTTCTTCTTGGATGCTACAAACCCTTCAGCCAAAAGGATGACGCACATTAAGGCTATTTAATAACGTTCCCGTGAATGAAACAATAGACTTCATAATGGACCGAGTTTATAGGGATACAACTACACCCATCCTCAACATCCCCCAGGCCTCTCTCCGTGCACTATTAGAAAGAGGCACCAAGAAAGCCCCTTTTAATACACATAAAAGCCATACATCTATTCAGAAAGATGGCGTCGCTATGGGGTCCCCTTTAAGTGTCCTCTGTGGGATTCGGACTCTCCTGGTCAAGTCCTTCAGTTGGAGCAGAGCAAGTGGAACTTCCAGCGCACTATTTTTTTAGATGTGGGAGTTTTCCCCATATTAATTACCTTGACACAATGAGGATTTAAATATCTAGTTCAAGTTTTAAGTCTTGGACAGTGTGCTAAGTTATATTGCTAGCTTACTCATTTACCTAAATTCTTTTATTTTTAGTTTCATGGATTTAGATTTTATACAGTAAATTCCCATTAGAAATTACTTTAATGAATAGTTGATGACTAAGATTTAGTTATAAATCAATTAAGGTCGATCTAAATCCGTGACAATAACTGAGATTGAAATCTTGCCTAAGCTAACCTGAAGTCTTTTAGAGCTAAATTATATCTCATTCTCCCTTATTAAATTTCTGGGAGTCCTGATGGAAGATATTTCAGGTAGGGGCAGGGCTATTTCAGGTAGATGCTGGGCTGTTTCAGGTAGATACTGGGCTGTTTCATGTAGAGGCTAGGCCATTTCAGGTAGGAGTTATTTCAGGTAGAGGCTGGGGTATTTCAAGTAGAGGGTGGGGAGTTTCAGGTAGAGGCTGGGGTATTTCAAGTAGAGGGTGGGAAGTTTCAGGTAGATACTGGGCTGTTTCAGGTAGGGACTGGGCAGTTTCATGTAGAGGCTGGGCCATTTCAAGTAGAGAGTGGTCTTTTTCAGGTAGATGCTGGGCTGTTTCAGGTAGATACTGGGCTGTTTCATGTAGAGGCTGGGCCTTTTCAGGTAGGAATTATTTCAGGTAGAGCCTGGGGTATTTCAAGGAAGAGTTATTTCAAGTAGAGGGTGCGGAGTGTCAGGTAGATACTGGGCTGTTTCATGTAGAGGCTGGGCCATTTCAGGTAGAGGCTGGGGTATTTCAAGGAAGAGTTATTTCAAGCAGAGGGTGGGGAGTGTCAGGTAGATACTGGGCTGTTTCAGGTAGGGACTGGGCAGTTTCATGTAGAGGCTGGGCCATTTCAGGTAGGGGTTATTTCATGTACAGGCTAGGCTATTTCAAGAAAGGGGTATTTCAGGTAGAGGGTGGTCCATTTTAGATAGATGCTGGGCTGTTTCATGTAGAGGCTAAACCATTTCAAGTAGGAGTTATTTCATGTAGAAGCTAGGCTATTTCAAGAAAGAGTTATTTCAGGTAGAGGGTGGGCTATTTCAGATAGAGACTGGGCTATTTCAGGTAGATACTGGGCTGTTTCAGGTAGATACTGGGATGTTTCATGTAGAGGCTGGGCCATTTCAGGTATGGGTTATTTCATGTACAGGCTAGGCTATTTCAAGAAAGAGTTATTTCAGGTAGAGGGTGGGCTATTTCAGATAGAGACTGGGCTGTTTCATGTGGAGGCTAAACCATTTCAGGTAGGAGTTATTTCATGTAGAGGCTAGGCTATTTCAAGAAAGAGTTATTTCAGGTAGAGGGTGGGCTATTTCAGATAGAGACCGGGCTACTTCAGGTAGATACTGGGCTGTTTCAGGTAGGGACCAGGCAGTTTCATGTAGAGGCTAAACCATTTCAAGTAGGAGTTATTTCATGTAGAGGCTAGGCTATTTCAAGAAAGAGTTATTTCAGGTAGAGGGTGGGCTATTTCAGATAGAGACTGGGCTGTTTTATGTGGAGGCTAAACCATTTCAGGTAGGAGTTATTTCATGTAGAGGCTAGGCTATTTCAAGAAAGAGTTCTTTCAGGTAGAGGGTGGGCTATTTCAGATAGAGACTGGGCTATTTCAGGTAGAGGCAAGGCTGTTTCAGTTAAATTTGAGTCTAGATTTATTTATTTGATCCAGTGGGATTGGACACTCAAATCATGAGATCCCAGAAGCAAAGTTTTCATATTTTTTTATTTGTCAATTTTGACTTTGAGGAATTGAGTATTTCCAGTAAGATTTGAAAAACCTTCATGTATATTAAAGCAGGTTTTAGTTTGCAATGTATATTCTTTTTAAATTTCAGGAAAAGGGAACATGTTCATAAATTAGTTGGGAAAATTTCAAACTGCATTGTTATTGTATTAAGAATTAATAGTTTATATAAGATTACTGAATTGTACGGTGCTAAAAACTTTCAGTTGATGGGAATGAGGTTTTAGTTTAAGTATACGTAGATTATTTCCTTTTGTGGCATTTAAATTGATCTGCTTCAAATGCTTATTTCAAGGTGTGTTCTTGTTCAGCCTTTCAATTTTTCTTTCTGTCCTATAAAATTAGGGTTCCTTAATCCTTTTCCCCCAGGCTATTTGGAACTTTCCAACCCTTAACCCCCAGGGTTTTTTTTTTTTCAAGCACATTTTGCTAGATATATTTTTTAAATTGCTCTAACAGCCTTAATTTTTGTCATAGAGAGGTCAGGTTGGTCTCATTCTTTTGGAAAATGCCTGAAGTTTCTCAAAAAGTTATCAAAAATATGCAAAAAAAAAATGCAAATACCGAATTTTTGTAAGGACGTACCAGTACGTCCATGGGGGTAAAGGGATGAGTTTTGTAAAACGTACCAGTACATCCTTTGGGGGTAAAAGGGTTAACATAAAACCCCTTCAAGTTTCAATAATATACCTTACATAGTTGATCCCCCTCATTGCATTTTAAATTTCACAAAGGGTATTATTTTAACAAATGTATTTGAAGCAATCTAAAGTTTAAATACACTATTAATTATATTATTTAAAAATCTAGAGTAAGTATTTTGATATTTGTAATTTGTATAAGAACTTATCCCACTTTTTATTCTTAATTTTTGTAAGTTTTAGTATTTGATGAAATGTCCATCCTCCGTCCCCATGTTAAAAATTCTCTCTCTCTCTCTCTCTCTCTCTCTCTCTCTCTCTCTCTCTCTCTCTCTCTCTCTCTCTCTCTAATATAGGTAAATGAAAAAGTTACTGTCCATGTCGTTCTGATTTTGATTATATAGTGTTAGAGAAGCTTAAATTTAAGGTTAGGAAAGATGGTTCTAAAACTTTGTGCTGTTGGGAAGGTCAAAAGGCTGATTTGTTGATAGTTAGGAGGGCTTTGGTCACTGTGAAATGGCTAGGAGTGTGGTGGAAAATGGCTTGGAAGACTGGTGTGAAATGGCTAGGAGGGCTTTGGTCATTGTGAAATGGCTAGGAGTGTGGTTGAAAATGGCTTGAAAGACTGGTGAGAAATGGCTAGGAGGGCTTTGGTCACTGTGAAATGGCTAGGAGTGTGGTGGAAAATGGCTTGGAAGACTGGTGTGAAATGGCTAGGAGAACCTTGGTGGGAAATGGCTAGGAGAACCTTGGTGTGAAATGGCTAGGAGGGCTTTGGTCACTGTGAAATGGCTAGGAGTGTGGTGGAAAATGGCTTGGAAGACTGGTGTGAAATGGCTAGGAGAACCTTGGTGTGACATGGCTAGAGGGCTTTGGTGTGAAATGGCTAGGAGGGCTTTGGTCACTGTGAAATGGCTAGGAGTGTGGTGGAAAATGGCTTGGAAGACTGATGTGAAATGGCTAGGAGAACCTTGGTGTGAAATGGCTAGGTAGGCTTTGGTCACAGTGAAATGGCTAGGTGTGTGGTGTGAAATAGCTTGGAAGACTGGTGTAAAATGGTTAGGAGGGCTTTGGTGTAAAATGGATAAGAGAATCTTGGTGTGAAATGGCTAAGAGGGCTTCGGTGTGAAATGACTAGGAGGGCTCCAGTGTGAAATGACTAGGAGGGCTTTGGAATGAAATGACCTGGAGAATCTTGGTGTGAAATGGCTAGGAGAGCTCCAGTGTGAAATGGCTAGGAGGGCTCCAGTGTGAAATGGCTAGGGAGGGCTTTATTGTGAAATGATTAGAAGGGCTAGGACGTGTTTATGTGAAATGGTAGGTCTTTGGCTAGTATTAGTACTATTCATCATCTTTTCTTAAGCTACATGAACATACCTTGGAATTACCTTTGAATTTTGAAAGTGCCGCGGGTCAGTGTTTCATGAAATCTTGCAAATGGGTTTGAATTAGATTATTGTTCCCTCTAATACATATCTAATGTTTCAGAAGTCCCACTCCCACTCCTTGATCCTTCCCCTACCCAATTTGGAAAGATTTAATTAAAGGGAACGTTCATATGACTGAGCCTCCCTCCCCATCTGCCCCCCTCCCTCTTCTGGTATCAGTATTTGCCATACTCCTCACCACTGAAAGGCCAAAGGGCCCATGAAGTATATATCTTGCTTTTGACTAGAACCACTGTTCATTTAGGCTGTTTATGAGCTTTCCATGTACAAAACTCGTTCATTCTTTTGCTGGTTTAATGAGAGAAGAAGACTGTTAACTGGGTTATGTTGTATTGTCAAAATGCTAGACTGCGTGCCATGGTGAATATGTTCAGTCCAATTTGATTTCCTTGAAAACTTGTCAGGGTAGATTCTGTCTTGTCAGTTCTAGTCATGATTAATAATTCAGACTTGTTAAAGCCTCAAATGATTTTAAATTTTTGATGTTTCATGCTTTTGTGAATATTTGTGAAATTCAGTTTAAAATGTATTTTCAAAAATCTTTAATCTTGAATTGTAGGAGGTTGTGATGTCAAATTGAACAGGTTTCTGTTATGTATACATTGCAATTTCAGTATCGAACTATGTCAAATTTGTCATGCATTGTGTAAATTGTGAAAATTTCTGTCAAGATTGTGATTTAAATGTGTCCAAGAATATGTGGGTTTTCAATAATGTGAAATTAGTAACTGTGTTTTTAAATTTTTCAATTTTATCTGTCAATGAAAATCAAAAGGAAAGCTTGATTAATTTAGTTTTAAACTTTTAGATAATTTTCTTAAAAAAGTGGTGACATTGTCTAGTCATGCAGTCCAGTGCTTTCTATTACACTGAGATACCTGAGCTCTCTGAAAAGGGGTCCAGCTGGGGTTATAAATGTCCCAAGATATCTGATTCCTACTGTTTCTGTTCCTGACATAAAGAAGGGACAAAGAACTGCTGTAGTCATTTTAGAAGAAACGTGTAATACATTCTTGAATACGTTGTTGTTGGTATGGTTTTAGTTGTGAGTTTGTGCTTGGGAGTTACTGCCAATGGGATTAAGGGTAATTAAGGGATTATTACAGTCTTTGTTTGTGTAATTCAGGATCAGGTAACCTAGTTTAGGGAATGATTATACAGGTAGTAAATAAGGGTTAGATTATAATTGTTTAATTTGCTCTCGATTTATGTTTCTAAAATTTCTCCATGATTTGTTAAAGGGGTCCAAACTGAAGTTTGACTTTTTATGATTAGATTTTATTTATATACAATGATACTGATGTACAGGAATGAATCTTATGTAGTAATTTACAAAATAAGAAAAAAGAAAAAACCTCCTCTGAAATTATATACTTTTTTATGTGCGAGGGAACTTTATAATTCAGAAATGTTAGGCATAATCTGATAAGCCTCTGAAGCTTGTACAAAGTATTAAGTGAGAGCATTGGTATTATATTGTTGTAGATTATATAACTCGCCAATTTCTTTTGATTTTACTAACACTGGATTTGAACTTACAATTTAGGTTGTTCACGTATAACAAGATCGTAAGTTCTACGCTATTCTTGCTAGACAATTAAAGCCAGAAACTGTTTAAATAACTGAAAGCTTGATAAACTATGACCTGCTTATGCGTAAGTCCCTTACGTTTGAATGCTAATATATTTAAGATTAACGTCGCAAACTGTTGATTAAAATTGTTTAAAACTTTAGTTAACTTACGTCTATGCTGAGTAAATGTACAGTAACTTAAGGTAATCTAAAACTAGAAGTTAGTGCATTAATATTCAAAGCATTTTATAAGAATTTATTTTTTAGATATTTTAATGTCTTAATATTTCATGTACCCAGCGTGCAGGTTGAATGTAAATTAGCCACTAATTTTTTATTTGAAACTTGCAACTTTTCGTGTTATTTTGAGCTTTTCATTATTTTCATATTGATGCAAAGTACAGAAAACTTTTACTGATATAGTTGGATATTTTGAATTCCAATTGGTTGCTCTAGATTTAGTTAATAATCTGCGGAATTATCTTTAACAAAAAGGTGGTAAAAATTATATAAGTGGAATTGAAGTTTTCTCAAAAACCTACAACTCCTTTAGAACACAAGCCCTAAAAGTTAGTTAAGCTGAAAATATAGAAATAATATACAGAGGAGGTATTTAGAAACTTTGAGATGCTTATTCGTGTGAAGATTGTTTCAAATGTCTGCTCTTGCATTAATTTTAATGTAGATATCACCATAATCTTCAAAGTAACTTGAGGGGACAAGAAAAAGTCAGTTTGTCACTGTAAATTAGCAAAAGTTTTTAAATGTAATTTTGACGATTGGTTCAAGACTTAAGCTCTGAGAGTGCGCCACTTAATGCTGCTGCTCTACCACTTAAAATCAAACCTTGGTATTGAATTTAGGAATTAATTGATGCAGGACAATGCATTCTTTGTACATCAGTAAATTTGTAACAAGCAAGGAATGAGTGTTTGAATGATGTCTGGTGTAAGTGTGAACGAGGAGGATCTAGTCTACAGAAGAAAGTTATAGTTTCGTACTAGTGTTGTCTTTAGTGAAGATTAGTTTAATTGGGTGCTGATTTTAATAGATCTGTGTAAATTTTATCTTTGTGAGACACTTAGATTAGTTTGTCTCGGGTTAAATCAAGGTTAGCAAGAAATCTGTTCCCCAGGTTAACACCAAAAATTTAATCTAGATTATACTAAATCATAGGAAATTCAGTTTCAATAGTGAGATTAGGGTAAACTTTTTTCAGTAGGCAACTCTAAACATTTATTCTATTTCATAAAGGACAATATAAGTTAGTCTCCTTGCATAATTGGCCAAATTGGAGTTTCAAATCAAAGGGTTTTAAGAATAATGTAAAAATAATCCTGGTGCCTAAATTTATTTCATACTTGAATCGTAGATTTTAAAGATTTTCGTAATGAGTAATTAAATGCATATAGGAAATATCAAATCCATTTAATCATTTCAAAGTAACTTCACATGTCTGTATTAATTCTTTCAAGATTAAATTTAAACAGTTTTTCGATAGTAAAACTCATACCAATGATATCCGGAAAGAACATTTTACAGTCAGTACTGTCAAAGTAATTTCGTTTTTCACTGTTTATTCGGTTGTTCAGTTTACCAGATTGGTATATCCTAATTATTTTTATCTATAGATTGTCCAAATTATATTACATACTTTTATTAATCTTTGATATTAATTTTTTACGTGGCCACATTAAGACGAGGCGACAGGCAAGGTGTTGAGTGTTAGGTATGCGGATATAGAAATATCCTTTTTTTAATATGAAGGACAAGCTTAAGGTTTTTTCAAACAATTCGTTTTTAAGGGACTAGTTTCAGGTTTGTGCTTTTACCATAAGCAATGAAATTTACAAATGATACCTATTGTATAAGATACTTTATAATTCTGATTTTTTTCAAGAGTGTCTTAATAAATGGAATTAGTTTTTAATGAAGGAGTAAAGACATTAGTTCATGCCATTGAAATATAGACACTTTGCAAGTCTTGGGATTGATTCTTTTCAAATCAAATTTCAGTTATCTTCAGGATTCATGATAGTCCAATAACTTTGACATTAATTTTATGATGAATTTCTGATAATTAAACTTAAATTTAAATTATATTTATATCACGTATGTTTTAAGGTAACTTATTTTCTAAAGTATCAAAAAATCTACCGATTATTAAGATCTTAAATACAAAGTTTATAATGCCAAAGGTATTCCGAATAATTGAAAATCTCCTTAAGCTTGTTAATAGTTTATGGTTTAATAAGAGATGTTCAGGACCAGGTAATAACAATAGAATTTATTCAGGACTGGGCAGTTGGTGTGGCGTGTAAGAATGACTGATTTTCATCAATTAGGCATACTGTTCTATTAGTTGCTGTACCTGTATGATAGGAATAAGTACTAGGCAACGTGACAATTAGGTAAAATCTAGGCCTCCTGTTAGTTTAAGGGGTTTTCAGCTTTGTTGGTAGGCCTACTGTTAGTTAAAGGGGTTTTCAGCTTTGTACATAGACCGACTGTTAGTTTAAGGGGTTTTCAGCTTTGTAGGTAGGCCTCCTGTTAGTTTAAGGGATTTTCAGCTTTGTAGGTAGGCCTCCTTTTAGTGTAAGGGTTTTTCAGCTTTGTACATAGGCCTCCTGTTAGTTTAAGGGGTTTTCAGCTTTGTAGGTAGGCCTACTGTTAGTTTAAGGGATTTTCAGCTTTGTACATAGGCCTACTGTTATTTTAGAGGTTTTCAGCTTTGTAGGTAGGCCTACTGTTAGTTTAAGGGGTTTTCAACTTTGTAGGTAGGCCTACTGTTAGTTCAAGGGGTTTTCAGCTTTGTTGGTAGGCCTACAGTTAGTTTAAGGGATTTTCAGCTTTGTAGATAGGCCTACTGTTAGTTTAAGGGTTTTTCAGCTTTGTAAGTAGGCCTACTGTTAGTTTAAGGGGTTTTCAGCTTTGTAGGTAGGCCTCCTGTTAGTTTAAGGGTTTTTTAGCTTTGTAGGTAGGCCTCCTGTTAGTTTAAGGGTTTTTCAGCTTTATAGGTAGGCCTCCTGTTAGTTTAAGGGGTTTTCAGCTTTGTAGGTAGGCCTCCTGTTAGTTTAAGGGGTTTTCAGCTTTGTAGGTAGGCCTCCTGTTAGTTTAAGGGGTTTTCAGCTTTGTAGGTAGGCCTACTGTTAGTTTAAGGGGTTTTCAACTTTGTTGGTAGGACTACTGTTAGTGTTGTTTGGCTTTTAAGAAAATCTTAGATTAGGTTCTCTCCACGTAGCTTTCAAAATGGGTCTTATTTGAGAATGTATTACACATGGAACTGAATTGACTTTTGTGGTCCACGTGCAAGGTTAATGTGTACTTCGGTCCGATCTGCCTATCTGCTAGGAGGAGTAGTAAGGATAGTCAGGGCAGTGGTTTGCACGTGTCTTCTCCTTTACCCGACTCAATCATGCACATGAAATGGGACGGATGAGAGATGCCTTTGGGCAGTTGTGGTTCCTGTCTGCTTTTGAGAGAGCGAAAGGTTTCTGGAGTAATCGATCGTGGTGGAATTGCACTAGAAGACTGATGGGGTCTCCACTCCCTCCAACAATATTTTCACTTAATAGTCGTTTCTAAACGAAATTTTAGATTTAATAAGATATCCCCTTGCTTTTTAATTGCTTAAAATGTAAAGAAAACTATAGAATACTATAACATTATCTTGAAAAAAAAAATCCCACTGTTCCGGGCATATTTAATTTGCAATCATTGCATTAATGTCTGTAAGATTTTCAATAAAATATTTTAAAAGAGAAGGAAATGGAAAGCATTCAAGGGCCTGGTGACTTTGTCCGTTCAAAAGCAAAATACTTGACTTAGTCGTTTGTTACCAGGTGGGAAGGGGTGGGCCTTGGTGGGCTTTCCATTTCCTTCTCTTTTTTTTTTTATTGAAAACTTAATTAATTTACACAATCATGACACTTGTAACCTCAAATGTTGAACTTCAAACTCATTCTAATGTTCAGAAAATCAAAGAAAACTAATTAATTCAGTGTCCCATGTTATGAGATCTGAAATGTTCGTTTTCTATGACTGTCGTTGGCAGAGTTTGTTAGAAATTGGGGTTAAAGAATTTGATAATAGTTTGTCATTGACTTTGTAATGTATTCATATTTATACTTAATATTTCTATTGAGTGTATTGAAACCTGTTCTGTGTATGGCAACCAATCTTCTACAATAAAAGATTTGATCGAAATTTACTGGTTTTTCTTAATTCATAATTTGTTGACTTGAAAAAATCAACACAAAATAAGTCAACTATGCTTAAACCCAGAGTTAAAGTAACTGAGAAAATTTAGAGATAACTGAATTTGAGGCTATGAATTATCATCACATGACAAGAGTTGTCAGGAATGAATCTACTTTGAGAATTGGACTGAACATAAATCATAGTGCATAGTCCATCTCATTTTGATAATACCAACATACACCAAGACAGTATATACTTCTCTCACATCACCAGTGGAAGAGTGAACGAGCTCTGTACATGGGAGGGGAATAAACCTGTCTTATAATGAACACTTGTGGTTTATGAGTTTTAAAAGCAAGGTTTTATACTTCATGAGCTCCCTGGTCTTTCAGAGGAGAGAGAATGCAGGCATTTACTGGTACCAGAAGGGGGAGGGGGGCGGCTGGGGAGAACACTCTGGCATATGAACGTTAGAATAAGGAGAATACTCCAGGGTACTGAAAATTTTATAATTTTTTTTATTTAAATTATAATTTGTGTTTACTATTATGGATGTAATAAAAATAAATTTTTATAAGTTATTTTATTTCTTTTATTTTCACAAGTTTGATAAAATATACATTGTGATAAATTTTACAATGTTTTACTGCTCTCCTGACTACTGTATCTTCTATTCATACATTATTACTGTATCTTCTATTTATACATTACTACTGTATCTTCTATTTATACATAACTCTGTATCTTGTATTTATAAAATTCTACTGTATTTTGTAATTTTGTTCTGAAAATACAGCTGTTTTAACAATGAAAAATGTAGAAAAGACATTAGCCATGTAAAGTGCAAAGAGACTTGTCATCGTAAAGTAAAATACGTTATAGAAGACATCTTGAGGCATTCAAGGCTAAGCCATGGATGTTTTTTTTTTTTTTTAATGTCTTCTATAACGTATTTTATTTTACGATTAAAAGTCTCTTGCACATTACATGGCTAATGTTTTTTCTCCATTTTTCATTGTTAAAACAGCTGTATTTTCAGATCAAAATTACAAAATACGGTAGAATTTTATAAATACAAGATACAGAGTAATGTATAAATAGAAGATAAAGTAGTAATGTATAAATAGAGGATACAGTAGTAATGTATGAATAGAAGATACAGTAGCCGTATATAAACAGAAGTCAAGAAATGCTTAAGCAGACAATAAAATTCCAATATAAAAAAACATTAACGACAGCAATTAACACAAGTTGAAATATTATTCATAATTAATATGCAACTTAACTAAGTACAGAGTACAATTGGCATTTAACGACCACTTGTCTGACTCGATTATTTTTCTTGAATGACAACAAAGTGCAAATGAAAAAAAAATCTGATCGTGTTGATTCTAAGCAATGTCACCATGATATGTTGCCACCACAAGGGAAATAGAACTTTAAAACAAGAGGGTTTTCTCTAATAGTGTTTCAAGCACTGATGTTTTTTGAAGTTACCTAATAGTGACATACTTTAAACCAGGAAGAAACAAACTCATCCCCTTCACTTCCTATGCTTAAAGATCTTATTCAACTAACTTTTGAACATTTCTTTTAACTTATAATGTTTATGATTATTGTCCATCCAAGTTATTTCCTATACATTTCTTCCATTTAAATCTAAACCATTTGATAACCGAAATCATTTCTCAAAACTTTCACAAAGACTACCAAGAGTTATGTCATCTCTAGACTGCCTTTCTAGTGCAAATCCATAAACTATCCCTTTTAGTCTCATTAAAAGCTATACCTACTTCAAGCACTATAACTTTTGTTATGCAAAAACAAATTAATCATTAAGTCTTTTATAAATATACATTTCTAAAAACTTGCCCAGATCTTTTCATCCTAAAATCACGTCCTGAAAAACAAAAAGTTATTTCCTAAACATTACTTCAATTTAAACCTAAACTATTTGATAACCGAAATAATTTCTCAGAACTTTCACAAAGACTACCAAGAGGTATGTCATCTCTAGACTGCCTTTCTGGAGCAAATCCATAAACTATCCCTTTTAGTCTCATTAAAAGCTATACCTACTTCAAGCACTATAACTTTTATGTAAGAATAAATTAATCATCAAGTCTTTTATATACATTTTTTAAAAGTTGCCCTGAACTTTTCATCTTAAAATCACGTCCTGATAAACATCTGTATTTGTTTTCTGATAATTCATATGGAATACCATATAAATAATAAACTTAATTACACAAATGTTTTACCTAAATTCATCATAACATATCAAATAAACTTGCTTTAACTATTCTATTGTAAACTAATTGGATTTTACCTTTTTTAGTACTTTATTAATGCCATATTTCCCTTATCTATTTGTTCAATATAAACCCTTTTTAATAGATTTTTAGCTTTATAGCTACACTTCTCTTCAATCTTTCAATCAATACGTCATTTTAACCCTTTCACCCACAATGGACGTACCGGTACGTCCTTGCAAAACTGTTATTTACATGTTTTTACATATTTTTGATAACTTTATGAGAAACTTCAGGCATTTTCCAAAAGAATGAGACCAACCTGACCTATCTATGACAAAAATTAAGGCTGTTAGAGCAATTTAAAAAAAAAGATATATCAAAATGTGCTTGGAAGCTCAACAAAGCTTGGGGGTAAAAGGGATAAGATTTTAGAACTAATAGATTTCTTACATATTCTTTCCTAGACTTTAAATCGTACAACTATCTTCAATAATCTACAATCATCCCGTTTATAGTTCTTAACATTTTTTATCTACCCATCCTCCTCCTATCTTATAACTCTACGATTAATTTATAAATCAGCCCTAACTTCAAACCTTTCAAAAACTAAATTCTTTCTCAATTCATTCCCGGATACCTAGATTGAAGCTTTAATCTTCCTTGTGTCCTTATGTCTCCCATAAAGTCACCTGACCTACATTAGGCAACTAGCGATATGAACCAGATCACATGACTAAGGTCATTATATGTGTGATATGTAGAAACATTGCTTAAAATCAAATAATTTTGCACAAAACAGTAAAGTCATTGTAAGGATTACTATGCAAAACTAACACCACAAAGAACATAAAGTACAGGACAATTTCACAGCTACTTTGAACAAGGATCTTACGTGTGACTGCAGTAACGTTCCACAAAGGATGTTTCTTTTAAAAATTTACTCCTGTTTAAATTAAAAGTTACTTCTGAGAAGAAAACAAGCAGAGAATGATGAACAAAAATACCGTCTTAACTTTGAAATTAAAATACAACACTTTCATATGCAATTTCTATCTGGTAATATCAGTAGTTAAACAGATCTCCATCAGCTACCATTATGTAAACAGGATTTCAAAATTGCTTTGATAATTTAAAACGACTTTACTTTCATTCTCACGGGCTTACAGCATTACATATTAAAACTTATCAAATTAAGAACTCGCTCAGTCTTAATGTTATACGGACTGATAAAGGTTTTAAAGTATAAAATTATAAATGAAAAGCATTAAACAAATATCCATGCAGAAACTTCTCAATTTCTTAATGAATCAGATGAATGGATTCGACAGGATTCTCTTTAGCAATTATTTAAACAAAGATAGCTATGAGATCAATTCTTCTACTACAGTACAGGGATAGACGATGCAAGTATAAACTAAGTAAGAATTTAGCCTAATTTAAATTTATTTCAACACGGAAACCAACATCGACATCGCGAACTCTTCAGATTTTAGTTAGGTCACCTAAAAGTTATCGAAGAGAAGTGATAAAACAATACGACAGTAATAAGCTAATCTCAAAATGAAAGTGGATCCATTTAAACTTTTAAATAAACTATAAACCAAGTCTATATGGGATGAGTTATGAAAGCAGAATACTTAAGGAATGGCCTCAAGTTACAGTTCCAAGAATTTTGAACGACGCACATAATAGACTTTAGATGTTAGAGCATGAAACACAAAGCTAATAACCCAGCAGTCACACGTACTGATAATTTGTTTAAAATAGTTACATAAATTAACAGATAATTTTACTCATTGATAAAATTCTAGAGCAGGAATGTGAAACTCAAATCCTTTCGAGGGCCAATTATGCACTTGACTGTGGTCTCGAGGGCCATCAAGGATCTGATAATTATTTACTGGCAAACCTGAACATCAAAAGTTTATTTGCAAGTCATCCTAGTTTACCAAAAAATATATTTAGGTTCACTTTAACAGTGTAGTTAAATTATCATCACTTATAAAAATTATAGTGAATTGAAAAATCTAGCCATCTCGATAACCATATCCTTACTCTAAGGCTAATTTAACTTAAAGAGACTTTGTAGGAATATTCAGATGGTCTTAAATGATAGAAAAGCTTAAATATAAAACTAAATCTTTCAGAACTTAAATACTTCAAATTTTGGTTTATAGAAATACACGGAAGAGTATCTGGAAGACATAAACGTTCATGTCATAAAAATCAATTCTAAAAATGTTGACCATATGAAGCACTAAGATCGGACTTAATAATGCTTAAAGAAATTAATAAAAATTTTAAGACTTAAATATGACTGGTTAAAAGTAAATGATAGTGAAATTCAATTCTTTCTATGAAAAGATTTAAGATTGAACCACTCTAAATAAATTTGGTCAAGAACAAGAAACATATATATATATTAAGTTGAAGATTCGGCTTGGTGACTGCACTTGTCGAGGGTCCATGATTATTTTTCTTGAAGAATTCCTCTTTTCTTGCCATGGGTTCTTCAATCCTGTGAAAAGAAAATTGAAATATCAGTTTGACATACGGATGGATATTCTACTACTCTACAAAATTTTCTGGACACTAATACAGCTAGAGATCTATAGAATGTGCCCACTTATTCCAATAAAATAATCATTTGCATGAAGCACTCGATTAATACCCAGGAAAGTCTTAAATCCATTCTCATTTTCCAATCACCTTTACAACAAAATTCTTTAAACCTATATGCTGATCGCCTACATATTTACTGCCCAAATCCACTGAGTTACATCCTAAGATGTAAAGATGTTCAGCTTAATTGTATGGTTAAACTATGGACTAGAATCTCTTGCCTAACCATAACATTAATACTTCTACGAATCAATCCTATATCAAGCCATAAACATTTTCCAATAAAACAAAGGGACATCTGTAATCTACATACATTGAACCTACAGTTACTCAATGTTGACATTTATATTTATCCAATGGATAATTTACCATACTTAGGAGTGTGATTAAAGTGGCACACATTAAACACATGGTTTTAACCTAACCCACTGAATGGAAAAGGGATTTTGACGAAGGAAAAATCTATTTTTGGGTGAGATAGCCATGTCGTCCTAATGGAAGTTCCTTCTGGCAACTTCTACAGTATAATATTTCTGCGATTGATACTACAAGAGAATTACCGTCAGGTATCACGGGGTTCCAACCCCCGGAAACGACTATCCGAAGATATCGTGTATAATCAGAGACGTATCCTAAGATAACCATAGATATCTGCACCCCAAACAGACCTTACCCAGTCTAATCCACTAAGGGGAAGGACAAGTAAGGAGCCGTTAAACATCCTATCACCTTCCAGTGCCCCTATAGGTTCCTGCTTTTCATTACTTCGATCGCAGCTGATGGCTACAGTTCGCTTGTTTTTGTGGGCACTTTTTCACAGTTTTTTTGAAGAAATTTAGTTTGGAATGGCTTCCTCTTCTTCATCAAAGTTGAGTATTTACATCTTTTTGCCTTTATTTATGCTAATTTTGGTTTTATTCCCTTCGGGGACTTATTTTTATTTTCTAGCTTTTGGTTAGAGGAAGCCAAAGCGCTGCGATTCCTGCTAGCATGGCGTCGGGCTTAGTCACCGATGGCCTCTTTTTTATCGTGTTTACTTTAATTTTATGGGTAAGTTTCACGTTACCTAGTATTTGTTTAGCATTACAATGCTAAGGATAAAAATACTGATTTATGGGATAATCCATGTAGGCTCAAAAAATTCAACCTATCATGTCATAACTCCTAGACGAAGTTACTCTACTAACCAAAAGCCTTCCTATATATATCAACAACAATCCTGTCACACAACTTGAGATGTCTCTACAGTAACGTTAAACTTCTTGGTAATTTACACATTCAAATGCTTAGTTCATGCAAATTCAAATCTGATATATAACCAACGATAGGACAACCCTCTTCAGTATAAGAAATAGAAATATACAGTATAACTAACGATAGGACAACCCCCTTCAGTATAAGAAATAAAAAAATACAATATAACTAACGATAGGACAACCCTCTTCAGTATAAGAAATAAAAAGATACAGTATAACTAACGATAGGACAACCCTCTTCAGTATAAGAAATAGAAATATACAGTATAACTAACAATAGGACAACCCTCTTCAGTATAAGAAATAGAAATATACAGTATAACTAACGATAGGACAACCCTCTTCAGTATAAGAAATAAAAAAATACAGTATAACTAACGATAGGACAACCCCCTTCAGTATAAGAAATAAAAAAATACAGTATAACTAACGATAGGACAACCCTCTTCAGTATAAGAAATAAAAAAATACAATATAACTAACGATAGGACAACCCTCTTCAGTATAAGAAATAGAAATATACAGTATAACTAACAATAGGACAACCCTCTTCAGTATAAGAAATAAAAAAATACAATATAACTAACGATAGGACAACCCTCTTCAGTATAAGAAATAAAAATATACAGTATAACTAACGATAGGACAACCCCCTTCAGTATAAGAAATAAAAAAATACAGTATAACTAACGATAGGACAACCCTCTTCAGTATAAGAAATAAAAAGATACAGTATAACTAACGATAGGACAACCCTCTTCAGTATAAGAAATAGAAATATACAGTATAACTAACAATAGGACAACCCTCTTCAGTATAAGAAATAAAAAAATACAGTATAACTAACGATAGGACAACCCTCTTCAGTATAAGAAATAAAAATATACAGTATAACTAACGATAGGACAACCCCCTTCAGTATAAGAAATAAAAAAATACAATATAACTAACGATAGGACAACCCTCTTCAGTATAAGAAATAAAAAGATACAGTATAACTAACGATAGGACAACCCTCTTCAGTATAAGAAATAAAAAAATTAAGAGATATGATCAGTGCACAGCTAGACTAAATGGCACACAAGATCTTGAAATAAAAAATAACCAAGACAAACTTTATACAAATATCAAAGAAAAATTAGTTTAGTGCAGGTCACCATATGCACAGTAATAACAAAGCAATTTATTTGAATCAAATATCAAAGACATTATATAGATACATCAATCTCCTTCATAATATAACCCAGAGCTACAGTAGCCCTAGCCTTAGTCCACTGGCAAGCCAAATCCTACCTCGCAATGATGATCACACAAACACTTTGGAATCATGAATCAAATATTTGAATTACTCTCCATAGTTGGTTAAAGCAAATTACTATAGTCAATTTCTTTTAATGAGGCACAATCGCATCGACTCGCAGTGGTGCCCTTCTAGCACGGAAAAGTTTCCTGATCGCTAATTAGTTAGAATTATCTTGTCCAACCAATCAGCGATCAGGAAACTATTCCGAGCTAAAAGGGCACCGCTGCGAGTCGGTGCAAATCTTGCCTCACTAAAAAAAATTGACTATAGTGGCTTTGTTCTCATCTAGCATATTACCCATGATTAAACTTTACATTATGTCCATTATCTTTGGAAGTTAAAAGTATCCTGTTACTCTCACCTGCAACTAAATGGTTTTAGTTTGATCCTCAACGATGCAGTTAGAAGCTCGTCCGTAACTTCCCGGTTAAAACAGCATCTGTAAAATTCAAATTTAATCAGCTACATACAAAATCAAAGTCACTAACGATTGATGCATCTTACATGCAATATAAGGGAAAATCGAGCATTATCGTTTGAGCTACCTTGGAAAATCCCAAATAGAATTCCTCTTAGCCTTTGTATATTCTTCAAAAATTAGCCATCGTAGACTAGGTTTAACTTTATAGGAGTTTTGTGTATAAAAAAATTAAATTTTGACTTTCTTACTTCATGTTCATGACATCAATATCTAAATTTAATGTTTACTTGGAAAATCCCAAATAGAATTCCTCCTATCCTATATATATTCTGCAAAAATTAGCCCTCGTAGACTAGGTTTAACTTTATAGTTTTTTGCATAAAAAAATTAGATTTTGACTTTCTTACTTCATGTTCATGACATCAATATCTAAATCTAATGTTTACCTTGGAAAATCCCAAAAAGAATTCATCCTATCCTATATATATTCTGTAAAAATTAGCCATCATAGACTAGGTTTAACTTTATAGTTTTTTGCATAAAAAAATTAGATTTTGACTTTCTTACTTCATGTTCATGACATCAATATCTAAATTTAATGTTTACCTTGGAAAATCCGAAATAGAATTCCTCCTATCCTATATATATTCTGCAAAAATTAGCCATCGTAGACTAGGTTTAACTATATAGGAGTTTTGTGTATTAAAATATTAGATTTTGACTTTCTTACTTCACGTTCATGACATCAATATCTAAACTTAATGTTTATCTCATTACTTCTCTTAGTTCATCTAGTTTAATTTTTATGTTACTACTTCTCCAGTCATGATAAATACACCAATTCTGTTTACGGATTCAATTAATTGAGCAGTATTCAACCTAAAGATCAAATGGAAACCATTATCTAATTCTCACATTTAACCCTTTTACCCCCAAAGGACGTACTGGTACGTTCCACAAAACTAATCCCTTTACCCCCATGGACGTACCGGTACGTCCTTGCAGAAATATGCTATAAAAAAATTTTTTTTCATATTTTTCATAATTTTTTGAGAAAATTCAGGCATTTTCCAAGAGAATGAGACCAACCTGACCTCTCTATGACAAAAATTAAGGCTTTTAGAGCAATTTAAAAAAAAATATACTGCAAAATGTGCTGGGAAAAAAATAACCCCCTGGGGGTTAAGGGTTGGAAATTTAGCTCTTCTATCACCAACATATTACCATACTACAAAAACACTAACTTTCAAGCCTTCATATTTGTTCATTCACAATCAGGGTTCATGAGCTGTCCAACTTCTAAAAATCTCTAGGTTGTGAGAGAGGAGGGGGGTACATGGGAGGAGTTGTATATACCGAGAATATGCCAAAAAATACCTTTTCATAATTAGAATTTGTCAAATTCAACAAAATCCTTTCATCTTCAATCACAATGTAGTAAAAGGATAGACAATTCATATATTTTATATTCAACGAAAGGTTATAGATATTTTCAAATGCGAATTATCTTTCATAATTAGGATTGAGGTTTTTAGCAGAATGTTAGTTTTGGCATTTAAACTACTGATTTGGAAATTAGGTTGTCAGGAACTATTCCACGGGTTGACGACTAAAAAACGAGATCGCAGGGAGAAATTTTTTCCTTAAACTTCAAATGTTCCCTTTATTTGCATCATTATGCTTATCTAAATTTCATTACCTTATTAGTAGATTACTTCAAACCCCACTTTACCTAAAACGCGATGGAAAAATCTTATTCAGTTATTTAGTTTACCTATCAGTAACAATGTCCAAATTAAACTTTAAATTCTCAACAAAGGCTTCCATTGATACTTTATAGCTCAATTCAAAGTGCTACCAATATTGCTGGAATTTTTCCTGGCATGAAAATCAGAATGTCACTTGATGGTAGGAGAATGGTAGGAGACGAGACGTCCGGGTACTAAAGCGTCCAAATTCGTTAAAGCAAGGGAATTATCAGTTAACCCTTTTACCCCCAACAGACATACTGACTGGTACGTTTCACAAAACTCATCCCTTTACCCCCATGGACATACCCTTACGTCCTTATGAAAAACTGCTATTTACATTTTCTTGCATATTTTGTATAACTTTATGAGAAACTTCAGGCATTTTCCAAAAGAATGAGACCAACCTGACCTCTTTATGATGAAAATTAAGGCTGTTAGCACAATTTAAAAAAATATATATTGAAAAATGTGCTTGGAAAAAAAAAAACGCCTGGGGGTTAAGGGTTGGAGAGTTCCAAATAGCTTGGGGGTAAAAGGGTTAACAGAAAACCTGTAGTATACTTTTCCAATAAAATACTGAAAGATGCCTGAGCATTTCCATATAAAATGCCTGCCTACATGTTTTGCCATTCAGATAACTAATAAGTTACCAACACATAATATAATGTATACATTCCAACAATAATCACTGCATTTTTACTGATTTCATATTAAGTCATTTAAATAAAACTATAAAAATCAGTTGTAAGTACAAATGAAGAACCTAATAACCTTGGCTTTCATCATAGGGCTCAATACTACACAGTAGGGCCACTGTAAGACACAATACTACACAGTATAGCCACCATAAGGCACAATACTACACAGTATGGCCATCATAGGGCACAATACTACATAGTATGGCCACCATAAGGCACAATACTACACAGTATAGCCACCGTAAGGCACAATACTATACAGTATGGCCTACTTAATGCACAATATTGCACATTATAGCCACCATACGAGACAATACTTCATACACTGGCCATCATATGTAGGGTGACCATTCATTTTAGATCTGAACGGGGACCAGTATTACTAACAAGTAAATATATTTTACCATAATCCTAATATATATTGATATATAAATACACATATAACTCTATCAAGACACTTACCCCAAGTTAAGGGGTAGCTTAACATAAAAAAAAGGGGGGGGACTTTTCTTCTCTTAGCTCCGCCCCACCTGACAAGGGATTCAGCCGAGTTTGGTTGGTACTGCTAAGGTGCCAGAGCCCACCCTCCCTCATTATCCACCACAACTGAAACTTCATATGCGAAATCCCCTACTGCTGCTACCTCAGCTGTCACCAAGGTGACCGGAGGAAGGAGCAAGGCAGGGCCTATCGGAACTGCGTCATAACAGCTAAACCCTCATTATTTCTAGCAGACACTTTTGCTTCTCTCACATCTAATCCTCCGATCATATATAGCTTTCTTCACTCCATCCATCCACCCATACATTGGGCTCCCTCTTTTAAATCTCCCATCAACTCGTGCATTTATCCCCTTCTTAGCAATGGCTATTTTCCCTTCTCTACAAGGCCAACCACCTCAATATATTCTTATCCCCTAAAGCTGTTATTCATTTCTTACACTCGTTCTCACCCTCACTACTTCATTCCTAACTCCTAACCCTATCTAAACATGATACACCAGCCATACTCCTCAGTCACTTCACCTCAAACACATTCAAATTCTGTCTCTATCACTTTCATTCCTCCCAACTCCAATGCATACATCACAGTTGGTACAATCACTTTCTCATACAGAACTTTTCTTTACTACTCCCTTCACTGGCCCCCAACACTTTACATCCTTCATTCACTCTCTCACAAACATCTGCTTTCATTCCACCATTTGCTGCACTAGAAGACCCCTAGTCCTTAAACTGATCTACTTCCTCAAGTAACTATCCATTCAACCTAGCACCACCCTCCATTCTCGTGCATATCATAAGCTTTACTCTTACCCACATTAATTCTTAACTTCCATCTCTCACATACCCTCTCAAACTCTGTCACTAATCTACCCAGCTTCTCCTCCGAGTCTAAAACCAATACCAAATCATCCACAAACAACAACCGATTCACTTCTCACTCATGATCCCTCTCATTTATCAGTTTCGATCTTCGACCAAGCACTCGAGCATTCCCCTCTCTCACAGCTCCATCAACAAACAAATTGAACAGCCATGGTGAAGTCCCACATCCCTGTCTCGCCACTCTCTCACTGGAAACCATTCGCTTACTTCATTTCCTATCCTAACACACGCTTTGCTGCCTATGTATAAACTCTTCACTGCTTGCAACAGTCTTACACTAATTCGATATAACCATCACATTCCACATTGCTTACCTATCAAGTCCATCATAAACTTTCTCCAGATCCAGAAACACAACATGCACCTCCTTGCCTTCTGCTAAATACTTCTCGCATATCTGCCTAACTGTAAAAATCAGATTCATAAAACCCCTTCTAAAACCACCCTGTACTTCTAAGATTACATCCTCTGTTTTATCGTCAATCCTAATAATTAGCACTCTACTATTACACTTTTCCAACCACAGAACTAATACCACTTGAATCACAACTCATGCACATCTCCCTTACCTTTGTACAGTGGAACATTAGATGCGCACACCCAGGCCACTGGTACCATTGACAACATAAAACATATATAAAACTTTCTCACCAACCATTCAAGTACAGTCACACACCTTTCCTTTAACATCTCGGCCCTCAAGCCATCCATAACAGGTGCTTTTCCTTCTCACGTTCCAGCTAGTGCGACTGATTTTGGATTAAGTTATTGGGTCACTTATTTTGTGAGTTGTCAAACTGAAAGGGAAGATGCATGTAAGCAACCCCTAAGCAACACACAAAATTATCAGTGAAGAGGCCATTCAGGCAACGGCATTTTTGCCGACAACTTCATAAACGATTCAAATTTTGAATTCATAAACTGGATCCAGATGAATCATGTTAAGCAGATGAATAGTAAAATATATGGAAAATGAAGAAAATATGGTACAAGTAAGCACGGAGGAAGAAAATGAGATATGGGGAAAATTAGGAAATTGTCCGTGAAGAGAAGATTTTTGTTACGGACGCCCTTGTCGCCGATGATAATTCCATTAACTTCAGATTTCGAATTTATAAATTAAATCTAGATGAATCAGATTCTATGGATGAATCATAAAATATATATGGAAAATTAAGAAATATAGAACAAGTCAGTGTGGAGAAATAAAAAGCAATGTGGGGAAATTATCTGAGAATAGACAATTTTTATGTTTGACTGTTACTCAAGTAGTATTATTATAAAAATCTAAGCTATAACCTTAGTTGGCAAAGCAAGATACTATAAGCCCAAGGGCTCCAACAGGGAAAAATAGCCCAGTGAGGAAAGGAAATAAGTACATAAACTAAAAATGAAGTACTGCAATAAAAAAGAAAAATAGAATACTTTCAGAACAGTACCAACCTTAATTTACATCATTCATATATAAACTATAAAAAATTAAGTGGAAGAGAAATAAGATAGAATAGTGTGTTAGAGTGTACCCTCAAGCAAGAGAACTCTAACCCAAGAGCTGACACTACCCAAGACTAGAGAAGTATGGTTTGATTTTGGAGTGTCCTCCTCCTAGAAGAGCTGCTTACCATAGCTAAAGTCTCTCTTCTACCCTTACCAAGAGGAAAGTAGCCACTGAACTATTACAGTGCAGTAGTTAACCCCTTGTGTGAAGAATAATTGTTTGGTAAGCCGAGTGTTGTCAGGTGTATGAGAACAGAGGAGAATATGTAAATAATATGCCAAACTATTCGGTGTATGTGTGGGCAAAGAAGGTGAACAGTAACCAGAGAGAAGGATCCAATGTAGTACGGTCTGGCCAGTCAAAGGACCCCATAACTATCTAGCGGTAGTGTCTCAACAGGTGACTGGTGCCCTGGCTAAGCTACTACCCATAAAACAATAAAAGTGAAGATGTCATTATAAAAAGTTAGATGGCTTTCAGATGACCTGCTTCTGAAATAAATCTAAAAATACCGCTAGCAAAGTATGACACGTCTAAGAATTTTGGCAAAGATGAACCTGTCATCTTCACCCTGAGCCTCAAATAGATAATGTATCCTTTGAAGAGGGGCATTCCATCAACAAATGCCTCACCGTCAAGGGTACCAAACAGTCGCTACGATACGGCTGGTATTTGCAACAGTATAGGATCGCATAAATATTTGACAAAGAATACCTAAAAGTTATTAGTGTTATGGAAAAACCTGACGAAGAGAAAAAAACTGAAAACTATAAATTCCTACTAGCACCAGGCCCTTATTTGGAACACCTTACTTAAATTCTATTAAAGATGAATTCTCAACTTTTTTTCTATAATATACAGTAGCTGAAGTAGTTTACTTTCAATTGACAAACAATTTCTAATATAATAAGAGTAAAAAAATTTAAATTTCTGGACTTTAAGAGTATTCAATAGTCCTGTGAAGGGAGAAGAAATCTCTGGACATAGAATACATCAGGCTGTTCAAGGAGTTAAAGATAAACACTCAGAGACCATAACACAACAAGACTACGTTAATAATTTCAAATAAAGACCTTTATATCAATAAAAAAACAGATTTTACCAATTCTTTCCTCTAACCCTTAAAGAATAATTCCTTCATACCCTGATGAGATATTTTCAACTTGAGATTGAGAAAGATGTAGGGAGAAAGGGCATGCTAGTCCTAAACACTTCTTCCCAAGCCCACCCACACTAAAGGTCTAAATGAACATGATACTCACTATACACGGTAATGGGTGGAGAAGTTTTCTAGCCTTTGCATGGCAGCAGGTCCAATCCCAGATGGCTGCTGTGGTTGGGCGTCACGTGGGGGGTTGGACTTGCCAGGCCGCTGTTCTAGCGCTCATCTTCAGATGATGCTGGAATTGAAACAAAACACCATTAGCCTTTATAAAAAGAGGGAATAAATCAGCATTTCACTCTAAAGAAAACAATATATGAATATGCAACAGATCTCACTGTGAAAATAGCTTTAAGACATATCAGGCAAATTGTTTATGGCGTTGATTAACGGATGTTACATAGAATACAAACCAATCTGGTCAATAATACATTTCTCAAAGAAGGGCAGGATTAAGCCCTTTAGAGGCCCTAAGCACTTAAAATTTTGGTGCTCCATACAAGTGTAATTCAAAATATTCACATAACGAGCAACACAATTTTAGTAATCAAAATCAAACGAAACTATCAGTAACAAAGAAATTTTTTTTACTTTCTATACTTTCAGTTACACTTGAAAAGTTCCCCCTGCTTTTTATAACGGCGAAGTCTTTTAACCCTTTTACTCCTAATGGATGTACTGGTACGTTTCACAAAACTCATCCCTTTACCCCCATGGACGTACTGGTACGTCCTTGCAAAAAACTGCTATTTACATTTTTTTCCTTTTTTTGCATATTTTTGATAATTTTTTGAGAAACTTCAGGCACTTTCCAAGAGAATGAGACCAACCTGACCTCTCTATGACAAAAATTAAGGCTGTTAGAGCAATTTGAAAAAAATATACTGCAAAATGTGCTTGAAAAAAATATACTGCAAAATGTGCTTGAAAAAAAAAAAAAAAACCCTGGGGGTTAAGGGATGGAAAGTTCCAAATAGCCTGGAGGTAAAAGGGTTAACAGATCCTCAAAACTGATCCAACGGAACACATCTGCTTTTATATTTAAGAGAGATAAAGCATCCAGTTGTTCTGATGGGATTTTTAATGCTTCAAATGAGAAAATGAGCTTTCAGCTGAAAAATTTGTGACCATTGATGTTAAAAGTATGCGAAAGTCAATGTCTAAATTTGGAAAAGCACACTCAGTATTATCTTATAGCTATCAGCTGCGTTCGAAGGAATTTGAAGCAGGAACGTATAGGGGCACTCGAATGTGATAGGATGTGTAACGGCTCCTTATTTATTCTTCCCCTTAGTGGATAAGACTGGGTATTCAACAAAATCCTTTCATCTTCAATCACAATGTAGTAAAAGGATAGGCAATTCATATATCTTTTATTCAACGAAGGGTTATAGATATTTTCAAATGCAAATTACCTTTCATAATTAGGATTGAGGTTTTTAGTGGAATGTTAGTTTTGGCATTTAAACTACTGATTCGGAAATTAGCTTGTAAGGAACTATTCCACGGGTTGACGACTATAAAAAACGAGATCGCTGGGAGAAATTTCTTCCTCAAATTTCAAATGTTCCCATTATTTTTCATCATTATGCTTATCTAAATTTGATTACCTTATTAGTAGATTACTTTAAACATGACTTTACCTACAACGCGATGGAAAAAATCTTATTCGGTTATTTAGTTTGCCTATCAGTAATAATGTCCAAATTAAACTTTAATTTCTTAACAAAGGCTTCCTTTGATACTTTATAGCTTAATTCAAAGTGCTACCAATATTGCTGGAATTTTTCCTGGCATGAAAATCAGTGTCACTTGATGGTAGGAGACGAGACGTCCGGGTACTAAAACGTCCACATTCGTTAAAACAAGGGAATTATCCGTTAACCCTTTTACCCCCAGGCTATTTGGAACTTCCCAACCCTTAACCCCCAGGGTTTTCTTTTTTTTTTAACCACATTTTGCAATATATTTTTCTTAAATTGCTCTAACAGCCTTAACTTTTGGCATAGTGAGGTCAGGTTGGTCTCATTCATTTGGAAAATGCCTGAAGTTTCTCATAAAGTTATAAAAAATATGCAAAAAAAATGTATAAAGCAGTTTTTGCAAGGACGTACCGGTACGTCCATGGGGGTAAAGGGATGAGTTTTGTGAAATGTACCAGTATGTCCTTTGGGGGTTGAAGGGTTATCAGAAAACCTGTATACTTTTCCAACAAAATACTGAAAGATGCCTGCGCATTTCCATATAAAATGCCTGCCTACATGTTTTGCCATTCAGATAACTAATAAGTTACCAACACATAATATAATGTATACATTCCAACAATAATCACTAAATTTTTACTGATTTCATATTAAGTCATTAAAATAAAACTATAAAAATCAGTCGTAAGTACAAATGAAGAACCTAATAACCTTGACTTTCATCATAGGGCTCAATACTACACCGTACGGCAACCATAAGGCACAATACTACACAGTATAGGCCCCATAAGGCAAAATACTACACAGTATGGCCACCATAAGGCACAATATTGCACATTATAGCCACCATACGAGACAATATTGTACACACTGGCCATCATATGTAGGGTGACCATTCATTTCAGATGTGAAAAGGGACCAGTATAACTAACTGTTCTTGTGAACAGTACGTGGCTCTGTATTTATTAATTGATTTTAGCCCCGTTCAGTGTTGATTCTCAAATTTGGGTGTAATAACATTCCATGGTCCTTTATGTAGTTTATTATATAAACCATGAGCCATTAATTGAGTATAACTGAAAACAAAAGAAAACACTTTTAGGCTAATGCCTACAAAACTGGTAGGATGCCATTGGCTATATCAAAGGTACAAATAAAAACATAAAACATAATATCACAAAGGTACAAAAATACATACTATAAGCAAATTAACGTATCTTACCACAATTTTGGGGACTTAATCCATTAGATATACATGAAGAAATCCATGATAAGTAAGTCACATTTCATGTGCTTGAATCTGAGGCTGCAGTTGTTGTGATTGTTTACATCTACCCAGTAGAGTGGGAAGTACCTCTTCCACCTTGGTGGAATGTATTTTAGTATTGTTTCAAGACTCAGATATAACTAGGTGTTCTAATGACAGTAACAATGGCTCCCCTAAATTGTGATAACAATTTAAACAATAACTATACTATTGGGGAATGAATATGAGATTCTTTACAAACAATAACATCTTAATATACAGGTTAGTCCATTCCATACTAAATAAAAATATACAGTACATAATGACTTAAATGCTCCCTGATGGGGACTTCCCTGTTGTACTTTCTAATAACATTACAACTGAATGAATAGGCCTTTCTAGAATTGTAGCTGTCTTGTGGCATTTACCATTTTCATCAAGAAAAGCATCTGCTACTAACAATTTAATTTTTTTTTAACATGGCCAGCTTCATCTGCGTTTGTTTCTAATACCCGGCCTAACATCCACTTGTTGCGAGGTAGATTATAGTCTTTGATTAAAACTATATCATCAATTTCTACATTCCTTTGAGGCTTTAACCACTTTTGGCGTATTTGTAACGATTGTAAGTATTCTCTTTGCCACCTTTTCCACAACTGATTAAGAAGACATTGTACACGCCTCCATTTTTTCTTTGAAAACATGTCCTCTTTTACAAAATTACCTGGAGGAGGTAAGACTACCTTAGACTTCAATGTCAGAAAATGATTAGGTGTCAAAGGTTCTACATTTAAAGGATCATTCAAGTTATCTGTGGATAATGGTCGCCCGTTTACAATATTTTCTGCCTCAGTCATGAATGTTCTCAAAGATTCATCGTCTAAAATTTTACTATTGTTAGATAGCAATACATTCAAAATATTTCTAACAGATCTTATTTGTCTCTCCCAAACACCACCCATATGACTTGCATGAGGTGGGTTCATTTTAAATGTTATAAAATCACATTGGTCCTTTAATAATTCACTTTTAATATTTTCAACCTTCATTTCTCGGAGGCACTTTGCAAACTCTTCTCTTGCACCAATAAAGTTGCTACCTTGATCTGAACGCAGTTGTGCGCAATGGCCTCTTCTACAAACAAATCTCCTATAAGCATTTAAGAAAGAGTCTGTACTGAGAGAATGGGCAGTTTCAATGTGTATTGCCCTAGTTGACATACATGTAAATAATACACCATACCTTTTGAGCTCTTTTCTACCTTCCTTAATTATAAATGGACCAAAATAATCAACTGCACTGTAAGTGAATGGAGAAGACATTTCTACCCTATCCTTTGGTAAATCGGCCATCTTCTGTGTAAGAGTATCATGTCTAATTTTTCTACAAGTTACACATTTTGATATATGTTTTGCTACTAAGGATGATCCACTTATAATCCAGTAACCACTAGATCTAATTTCGTTTAAAGTTAAATTTCTACCTTGATGGTGTACTTTATTATGATAGTGACAGATTATCAATTCAGTAATATGACTATTCTTTGGCAAAATCACAGGATATTTTACATGGACATCAAAATTACTTCTGTTTAATCTACCACCCACTCTTATTAAGCCATCACTACCAATAAATGGATCAAGCTTGTACAAATTGCTAGATTTCCTTAAACATTTATCAAATTTGTTATTGCTTATACTTAACAACTGATATTCATATTGAAAAGCTTCTCTTTGGACTAATTTTATAATGGTAATTTCTGCCTTAATTAGCTCTTCTACAGACACATGAACATACTCAGTATATAATGATTTCTGTTTCAATTTATCAATAAACCTATTACATAAAGCTAATGACCTTCTGGCACGTGTCCAATCTGAGAAGTAATTAAGTCTGGTAAGTATGGTAGCATAATTATTATCATCAGTGTTAATTGCCAGTGACACTTTCTTTAATTCTGGATCTTCATCTGTAACTTCAAATGAACATAAAGTTTCATTATCAGCATTATCATGTTTTAAGAATTCAGGTCCATGCCACCACATATAGTTACTAGTCAGATCATGAACAGACATGCCTCTTGAACATAAATCAGCAGGATTATCACTTGAGGAAACATAACTCCATTGTTCAGGCAAGGTGTGATTTCTGATTTGCGCAACTCTGTTTGCAACAAAAACCTTAAACTGTTTACATTGATTAGCTATGTATCCAAGAACAATTGTACTATCTACCCAAAATACTTCTTTACTAATATTGACCTTCAACTCCTTTTTTAAGAAATAACTCACTTTCACTGATGCTAATGCAGCAGTGAGTTCTAACCTAGGTATTGTAAAAGTTTTCAAGGGAGACACTCTTGATTTAGCCATAACTAACCTAGTATGTACTTGTCCATTTGCATCTGTCATTCTCAAGTATGAGCATTGACCATAACCCTTCTCACTAGCATCAGAAAAATGATGCAATTCATAGTCTATGACATTCATGTTGGCTGGTTTATAACATCTCTCAACTTTAATATCTTTCAATTTGGGTAATTGACTTAACCAGTTTTCCCATTCAGTAATTACAGTTTCAGGAATAGGATCATCCCAGCCAAGGTCTTGTTTACATAGGGTTTGCAAAACTTTCTTACCTGTAAGAATGAATGGTGATATCATGCCTAGAGGATCAAAAATAGAGCTAACTATGGATAAAACATTCCTTCTAGTACTAGGCCTTTGAATGGGTTTGACATTAAAATTAAATGTATCTGTTTCAGTACACCATTCCATACCTAATGTTCGTTCCACTGGCAATTTATCTTTCGTTAAATCAAGATTCTTAACTGATTGAGCAACTTCATCAGGACACATAGCCTTTAAAACTTCAGCATTATTGGCAACAAATTTGTGCAAATGGAAACCACCCCTTTTACATATCATCTGACTGTCTTTGGCTAAGTTTATGGCTTCCTCCACTGTGGCTACAGACTTTAAGCCATCATCCACATAAAAGTCTTCTTTAATGAACTCTGCTGCCTTTTCAGTAGTTTTATCCTTAAATCTATCAGCAGCAGCTTTCAAAGCATAGTTTGCAACAGATGGAGAGCTTCTAGCACCAAATAGATGAACAGTCATCCTATATTGAACAATGTCGCCATCTAAATCATGGTTATCAAACCACAGAAATCGTAAAAGATTCCTGTGTTCTTCATTTACTAAAACTTGGTGATACATTGCTTCTACATCACAAGTAAATGCAACAGAATGATTTCTAAATCTACACAAAATACCAGCTAGACTATTTGACAAATCTGGTCCCTGAAGTAAACAATCATTCAAACTTACATTTTTATACATAAAAGAGCAATCGAATACTACTCTGATTTTGTCAGTCTTTCTGGGATGGTAAACCCCATGATGTGGCACAAACCAAACCTTTCCATTAGTTAGGCATGTTTCATTCAAAGGAACCCTTTCAGCATAACCCTTATCAATCATATTCTTCATGAAATTTATGTAATCATTTTTCATGGTTACATTCTTCTGAAGCTTTTGTTTTAAGTTGGATAGTCTTTTCTGGACTACTAACTTGTTATCTGGAAACTGAATACCACCTCCTTTGAGTGGAAATGGAATTTTAAACTGTTTACCATCAATAATCTTAATACCATTACTAACAATTTCAATAAACTGTCTTTCTTCTACTGACAAAGCTACCTCATCCTCACTAACATTACTTATGAAATCAGATTCAAACATCTCTCTGACATGATGAGGCTCATACACTTCTTTTACTTTGGTTGGTACTGCAAAAATGTTATTTGATATCATGGAATTTATTTCAATTTCTTCAACTACTGTTCTATTAACAACAACATTACTTTCTAAATTATTCTCATTGACATTTATATTACCAATAATTCCCCATCCAAGAGCTGTTCTCTGACCATAGGGCTCATTTCCAGACCCAGGAATGATTTCTAAAGGTTTGACAGCTTTTATACAGTTTATGCCTATCAATAGACCTATCTCAATGTCAGGATTATACTCTACTAGCCTTCCAGCAATTTTCTTAAGATGAGGCCATCTTAAAGCTGAACATTTTTTAGGGATTTGTGCTCTTCTTGCAGGAATAGTTTTTCTAGAGTAGACACATGGTAAATTTACAGTACTATTTTCATTTATGCCCTTCACTGATAAACCAAATACTTTAGTACTTGTTATAGCCTCTTCACCCAGCATAGTCGCTATCTTGATGACAGAATTTTGGCCATTGACATTCATATACCTTAGGACACTTTCTTTGATAAAACAAGCATCTGACTGATCATCCAATACTGCATATACCATGACCTTATTATTTGTATTCCTATGGCTTAACCAAACAGGTACAATCATTGAGTGAACATCAGCTGAAAAATATCTGTTAACATTAATTCTATTAGCTACAGCTACAGCCTGTTCTTGTTGGGTATCACCAGAACTTGGTTTTTTATTCAAGTTTTCATCGTGGAGAATTGTTGGGTGCCATCTCTTGCATTTAATACATTTCCTTGGTCTTTTACAATACCTTGAATAATGACCAATCTTGAAACAACCCCTACACATCTTTTTATCTGTCAAATATTGGTTTCTTTGAGCAAGATCAAGTTTTAAGAACTCTGGGCATTTTTCCATATCATGGTTTTGTCTACAGTAATAGCATGTAAATCCTACATTCATTTTACTCTCGGTTTGTTTTTCATTTTTAGATTTATTTTCATCAGATGCAGCATTTGTAACATTATTAACTTCATTAAATTTAGTAGCAAATGATGTACGCCTTGCAACCTTACTTTGTGGTTGTTTTTCTTTAGGTGTAAATACTGTATCTCTCCTATTAAGTGCACTGTAAGATGATGTTGGATTACATGCCTTATTGGCTTCATCACTTATGAACCTTGTAAACTCTTCAAAAGATGGATATTCCTCTTCATTAATTGTGATTCTTTTAGTTACTATACAATTCCATCTCTCTGCAATTTGGGCAGGCAACTTCTGTAACATAAGTTTGTTTTCTTTAGGATCGTTAAGAATTGCTAAGTACTTTATGATTCCCATGGCTGTTTTACAGTGTTCTAAGAAATCAGAAAATTTCCTCAAACCTGGACCATCATTAATTGTAATCTTAGGCCAACCTTCAAGCTTGCTTCTAAAGGCATCAGCAACAATAAATTTATTTCCAAACCTATCATGAAGTATCTTCCAAGCTTTGTCGTAAGCCTCTTGGGTCCCAAAAGAAATAAGATTATCAATGGCAGTTTTAGCTTGACCATCCGTATATTTACCTAAGTAGTACAATCTTTCAGCAGCATCATCTGTTTTATATTCAATTAATGTAATAAATGATGCTTTCCATTGAGGGTACTTCAGCAAATCTCCAGAAAATACCTCTGGTTCTTTAGCGGGTAAATTGTCTTTACGTTGCCTTGCAGCAAACAAGTTAGCTAGTTTCTCTAAGTTTTGATTTTGAAGATCAGCAAAACCTTTTAAAATATCCCATTGATAAACTTGACTGGACTGTACGTTATCATTATTGATAATGTTAGGGTGTTCATGAAAATCTGTCAGGGGTTCATGAGCGTGTAGCCTTGGTCTATTAACATCAGGTTGTGTATTGCAAGTGACGGCATTTTTGGGATCTACTATTAGCCTAGGTTCACCTACTACCTCATGGGATGCCTCATCTATAGTACTACAACCTAGCCTAGGCTCATTTGGTATTTTGAAATCTGAGTTCAGGTTTGTTTCTTGGCCTAGCCTAAGTTTACTTGGCTGTGAGCGTCCTATGGGCTGGTAATTATAATTATGGTCTAGCCTTGGTTTCCCTGGTTGTATGAAATCCGTTGGAAATCTAAACACCTGAGCATTTGGATTTAGATCAGTTGTTACCTTTATTTCTGCCTTCCTTTTGTCTAAATCTTTGTCTATACTATCTAAACCTCCAGCAAAGGAAAGGGACTTTTGTACACTGGAACCTGACAATGAATAATTTACAACTCTACTATCTTCAAGATATCTGTGCAAGAGACCTTCAGTGGGTTGCTTATTTTCACCTAACGGAAAACTCAAGCATGACTGTGGATCAGTTTCATTTTCTTCCTCTAAAATTTTATTAACTGCACATATCTCAGCATTAGTGGCTTCAATTTCTTTGTCAATTTCTAATTTCTTTAAATCTGCTCTAGCCTTCTCCATTATGTCATGGTACTTTCTTTCTGTGCCTAACCTAGCCAGTTTTGTGCTTAGTTCTATTCTCTTAGTACTAGAAACACGTGAAGATTTACTTCCACTTGTATGACGCGACCTACTAGATGAAGACTTTGACCTTTGAGAGACATTTGACATTTTATCTTCTTGTTCATGTTTCATTTTTTCTTTTAATATTGTTAACCTAGTGTGACTTTCAAAGCATATTTCCTGGTAATTATACTCTAAACTCCGTACAATATCAACATATGGTATTTCTGATTCTTTCACTTTGGAGAGAGTTAAGTCAATATTCTTTAATTCTATTTGAAGCCTATTTGCAACATCCTGTAGTAGGCCTACATTACAATCATTTTTAGAAAGTGCCAAATCTGCTTCCTTATTTATCTTGCCTAACAATCTCTTTTGTTTTTTGAATTCATCAACCAGAAGATCAAAATTATACATCTTACCTTTTTCTGATTGCAATCTCACTCGTTTACCCATACTAGGTGATATAGGCCTAGGCCTAGGTTTCAATGAATGCAAGTCTTGCTCTTCATCTTGGCCTAAATGTTGATCTTCATGTTTCTCTTGTTCATTAAGCTCCATTTTGTCTTGATTCGTAGATTTTCCACATTTCCTTGGTTAGGTTCGGCTCCTATTCTTGGGTTCATCAATCCTTAACCCAATTGTGTTATCTTGTTCTTGTGAACAGTACGTGGCTCTGTATTTATTAATTGATTTTAGCCCCGTTCAGTGTTGATTCTCAAATTTGGGTATAATAACATTCCATGGTCCTTTATGTAGTTTATTATATAAACCATGAGCCATTAATTGAGTATAACTGAAAACAAAAGAAAACACTTTTAGGCTAATGCCTACAAAACTGGTAGGATGCCATTGGCTATATCAAAGGTACAAATAAAAACATATAAAACATAATATCAAAAAGGTACAAAAATACATACTATAAGCAAATTAACGTATCTTACCACAATTTTGGGGACTTAATCCATTAGATATACATGAAGAAATCCATGACAAGTAAGTCACATTTCATGTGCTTGAATCTGAGGCTGCAGTTGTTGTGATTGTTTACATCTACCCAGTAGAGTGGGAAGTACCTCGTCCACCTTGGTGGAATGTATTTTAGTATTGTTTCAAGACTCAGATATAACTAGGTGTTCTAATGACAGTAACACATGTCACGTGTATATAGTATGAAAAGTAATGGGCCAAGAACACTACCTTGTGGAACACGAATATCAAATTCCTATACTCACTATGGTGCATATTAACAACAATTTTTTTGAGATCTAATATCTAAAAAAAAAAAAACAATAATAATAATAAGGCTAAGAAACATCCCACCCACTCCCAACGGTTTTAGTTTGAAAACAAGGGCCTCATGATTAAAACAGTCAAAGGCAGCACTAAAATCAAGGCCAATCATACGAACTTCCTGACAACAATCAAGGGACTTCTCTACAGATTTGGAGATTGTAAGAAGGGTATCACATGCTCCAGGGCCTTTATGAAAACCAAATTGCAAACAAGGTTGTATATATATACACACACATATATATATATATATATATATATATATATATATATATATATATATATATATATATATATATATATATATATACATATATATATATATATATATATATATATATATATATATATATATATATATATGTATATATATATATATATATATATATATATATATATATATATATATATATATATATATATATATATATATATATATATATATATATATTCACTTATAGAGAGAGAGAGAGAGAGAGAGAGAGAGAGAGAGAGAGAGAGAGAGAGAGAGAGAGAGAGAGAGAGAGAGAGAGAGACCTTTTATGACAGCAGTTAATTCCCTGCTTAGGTTCAAATGTCATCTTATCAGTACATGCGTACTATGCATACGAGGAATATTCAAATTGACTTTACTCTGCAAAGAAGCATGCATTTGTATACTCATATATATATATATATATATATATATATATATATATATATATATATATATATATATATATATATATATATATATATATATATATATATATATATATATATATATTCACTTATGAGAGAGAGAGAGAGAGAGAGAGAGAGAGAGAGAGAGAGAGAGAGAGAGAGAGAGAGAGAGAGAGAGAGAGAGAGAGAGACCTTTTATGACAGCAGTTAATTCCCTGCTTAGGTTCAAATGTCATCTTATCAGTACAAGCGTACTATGCATATGAGGAATATTAAAATTGACTTTACTCTGTAAAGAAGCATGCGTTTGTGTGTATATATATATATATATATATATATATATATATATATATATATATATATATATATATATATATATATATATATATATATATATATATATATATATATATGTAAACAGACACGAATCGCGTCCGCTACTTCCATTATTGAACTAGCCAATTATAAAATTTGGGGTCGTTTAGTTGCCGAACTAGGTACTGGACGAATTCTTTAACAAGTGAAAATCTGGGTAAAGAATTATTGTTTTACACTTGATCTTGAAGACTGGAGCTGGGCGGTTCTCTTTTGGAGATCGCCATTAATAATTTAGAATAAGACTGCGCCCTCCAACTAAATAACTTGGAGTAAGTAACTGTATAAATTAATTCATTCCATTTGTAATTTACTGGTCAATTCAAATTCAAATTTGTTATTTCTGTTTTGATTGGTTTTGTTGTAATATACTTATTATTGTTTTTTGTAAGTCGTAATATAAGTGTAATTTAATATTAATTTCGGTCTGTTGACACTTTCTTTGTAAAAGTGGGATAAAAATGTTATTGTAATTATTTCATTTGCAGAATGAAATGTCTGTAACGACTTCAACGTCGTGACGTTACATGCCTCGTTCGTATGGTTGGTTGAGGTGTCAATGGTCTTATTCTGATTGGGCAGGTGCAAGCCCCTGCAGTTGCGCTACATTTCATTTCCAATGCTCTGCGGAATCGAGGAAACTTTAAAGTAAGTTCGCTCCAATTTGTGCCTTGTGGTATGTAAATTGTCCTCAAGGTCAACTCGTTCATAAATTACTTAAATGTCAACAACAGCAAACAAAAGTGTCAACGAGTTTAGTTAGCGAAAGCTGATTGTTTGAATGCCTAAGTAGTTGGTTCCGTCAATGACTCGTCGTCTAGAAAAGTGGCTATTATCAGTTATCGACCCAAAGTTGGTGTTTTGAAGTAATACTTCTTGTGTTCCATTTCTCATAATTGGGTCTTTGAATTCATCGTTTGAGTTTTGTACTGCTGTTTACTGTTCAATCTCGTAAACATGCCTTCCAGGAAAGTGAAATCTTTGACTCAGAAGAAATTTGACATTGCCTTTGAGACCTGGAATATTGAAAGTTTGGACGCCGAGACCATCTTAGCAGATGCAGAGAACGCCACTGTTGATGATCTAAGGTTATCATTGAACTCTCTTCGTGAATCATATAGTGATTTGAAAAGTGTGTCCGTAGGCAATCTGACTTGTGACAATACTTTGAAAACATTGCGTGATGCGAGTGTTACCTTCCACAAGCTGAGGACGCAGATAAATGAACAAATGGAAAAGCTATCGGTGAAAGAGGACATTCCTAAGCATGCTAATGAGGTCAGCAAATCTAATTCGTCATTCGTCCAATTGAAGAAACTTTCTTGTCCGACGTGGGATGGTGAAGTTCGATCGTATAAAAGATTCAAGAAAAATTTCGAGCTATTAGTTCAGAGCCAGATGTCTGGGGAGATGGCACTTTTGAGACTGAGAGAAGCATTGCGAGAAAATTCGAGAGAAGGCCTCATTGTTCAGTCGAAATCGAGCTTGGATGAAGCATGGTCAGCATTAGATTGCATTTATGGAAGAGGAAACACCATCCGTGACGCAGTCCTCAAGGACGTCCATGACATTAGGCCTGTCAGAAGTGAGTCTGATGCAGATGGTCTTCGTCGGTTGGTAACGGAACTTACTGTCGCTAAAGAGGACCTGAGATCAGTAAACCGAACGTCTGCATTAGGTGAGTCGGCATTTTCTATCGTAATGGAAAAAATTCCAGTAGAACTGCGCAGGAGAATCGACAGAAAAATTCTGGCAGATGACCTTGATGCTGAAGCCTCCTTCGATCTACTCTTAGAAATGGCCGACACGGCAGCCTCAATCGAAGAAACAGCTAAATTGCGAGCAGAAGCTCATTCTAGCTACATTTTCAGAGAAGAGCCGACGATGGTCGTTAAGAATTATCAGGTTAGCAGTAAGGACAGAAACACTGATAACAGCGGTTCGAAAGGTGCCAAGCCTGGCAAGAATGGAACGCCCAAAAAGGGTAACGGTTGGAAGGAATCGAAACCAGGGAAGCCAAAAAATTCCCCATCTTCCGTTCAATCGTGTATTTTTCATTCTATGGCTGATCACCAAACGTCTGAATGCAGAGTGTTCCTAGGTCTTTCGTCCATAAAAAAGAAAGAAACCTTGAAGGAACATAACCGGTGTGAAAAGTGCTTTGGTTCTCACCCTTCAGATCAGTGCAGAAATAAGCATGTTTGTCAGGAGGTTAATTGCAAGACGCCAGACAATCATCATACTCTATTGCATGCTGCTTGCCTAGCTGCGTCAAGCATGGTTTATGGTCCTGTTGATTGTGAGAAACTCCGTCATCATCTAGGCCAGAACACAATGAGACCTAGTCATACAGCCTTCATGAAAAGGAAATGCAATCTTTTCAAGGTTTCAGTTCTTTATGATTTGGGAGCTACTGTCTCACAGATTCTGAACTCGGTGGCAAGGGAAGCTTGTATCAAACCAGTATCCAGAATCAAGAACTTGATGATGAGGACTGCTGGGGAGAGCCAGCCACAAGATTGGGGACCGGCTGATCTGTACAGCATCCCACTCTACGATGCAGAAGGTAACTTCGTGACTGCAGTTGATTGCATAGGTGTCGATTACATCGGTGAACTTGATGGAGGCAGTTATCATGCAGCTGCTGACATGTTCAAAGATAATGTCGATCCATCAGAACTTTTAGAGCCTGTTCATGGTGACATCGAGTTGCTCATCGGAGATAATTATGCCAGCATATTTCCGCGAACGGTGAAGACAAGAGAAAACCTTGTTTTAGCTGAGACTAACTTCGGGTTCATTCTACATGGTTCTCACGAGACATTTTTTGCCGCCAATTCTCATGAACCAAGTGTGATGCTGTCAGAGCTTCTCAACAGAAAGATTTCTGCTGTTCTTCTGCAGTCAACGTCATCAGTTGCAGTAAGTCATGTTGAACGGCCGAAAGGTGAAGTTTCCACAGATAAAGCCCGGAGCAATGGCTCCGTGCAGCAGGTTGCAGAAAGTGGTGGACATTCGGTTCTTTCAATAAAGACCAGTGCTGAGACTGTGTTTGATCGTATGTGTGAAGTAGAGGATGGTCCGGTTTGTCATCGGTGCGACGCGGTTGGCATAAACTCAGAAGAGGAGCGAAGAGTACAGACATACAAGAGTTGTCTCACCTACGACCCTGAACAGAAGATATTTGTTTGCAGGTTACCATGGAGGGAAAGCTTCCGTACCTTGTCGGACAATCGACCTATTGCCCTCAAACGCCTAAATTCGTTAACACGTACCATGTCCAGAAACGAAGCTTTAAAGAACTGGTATGTAGACGAATTTGAAAAGTTGATCAACGACGGCTACATGACAGAGGTTACAGCTGAGGAGGATGCGCAGTGGAAATCTGATGGTGGCAAAGTCTACTACATCTGTCATTTCGCACACTTTAATGAGCATAGTTCCTCAACCCCACTCAGAATCATATTTGATGCAAGTGTTCCATTTAAAGGCAAGGCTATCAACTCCTTGTGGGAACCACCACCAAATTTGATTCCACCAATTCCAACCCTGCTGTTGAGGTTCCAAGAAAGAAAAATACCAGTTGCAATGGACATTAGTAAAGCATACTTCACTGTTCGCCTTGAGACTGAAGAATCTCATCTGCACCGCCTTTTGTGGAATCAACTGGACAAGGAAAAAGAAGTCAAGACGCTGCGATTACTTCGAAACTCCTGGGGAACTACTCCGGCAGGTGGTATATGCAGTGTAGCAATGCTCATCATAGCTGAGAAATTCAAGGACAAGTACCCACAGGTATATGAATTCGTAAAATCGAACTTGTATGTTGATGATGGTACAACAAGTGTTGATGATGTTTCCACGGCATTACAACTTGCTAAGGAACTCAACATTGTCCTCAGTGAGGCATCCTTCATCATAAAGCATTTCATGATCGGTGGAAGTGAAAGTGATATTGATGCCCACATAAAGAAGTGCCCGGATGTACCTGACAATGTGCAACGAACACCAGAGCAGGAAAGAATCCTGGGTATAATATATCACTCTGCCAACGATGAAATTTCCATTTCAGGTAGAATTAACTTCTCAAAGAAAAGGAGAGGCATTAGATCAGAGGAAGATATCAGTTTAGAAAACTTTGATGATGCCTTCCCTGACACTTTCAGTCGAAGAAATTATCTACAGATCATAGCAACCATCTATGATCCGACGGGACTTGCAACTCCGGTTACCATCTGCCTGAAGCATGAACTTGGTCAAATATTCCGCCTCAAACAGGAATGGGACGATCCGATCCTAGATGGTAATGATGACCTACCTACAACCCGCAGTCGGTGTAAAGAAGTGATTCGTTCGATCTACGGTCTAAAAGAAGTCAGGTTTGTTCGGTGTCTTACACCGGAAACTGCAGTTGACAAACCCACTCTAGTAATTTTTTGTGATAGTTCTCAGACTGCCTATGGATGTGTCGCGTACTACAACTGGAAGTTGGAAAATGGCGAGCGAGCATCTGTTCTTACCATGTCAAAGGCAAAACCTTGGCCACAAATTCCGACGTTAACTATCCCCCGTGGTGAGTTACTTGGATGTCTGCTGGGTGCCAGAATGCAACACACTATCGTCAAGAAATCAAGCTTCATTTTTGAAAGGGTAATGTTGCTAACTGACAGCACCATAGTTCTGGAACAACTGCGTCATGAGCCCTACAAGTACAACATGTGGACAGCCAGCCGTATCAGTGAAATACAAACTGATATTCGCGATTGGTACCATGTGGACTCTGGAAACAACGTTGCCGATGATGCGTCACGCGGTCTTAACCCATCTGAAATGGGAAAGGATTCCAGATGGCAAAAAGGTCCAGACTTCATGAAGAAGGACATCAACGAATGGCCAATCAAACATGCAAATGAAGTTCATGCAAAGAAAGAAGATCTGGACATAAGAATAAAAGATCCACGGATGACCATTGGAAGATGCAAGTCACTATGTGTCCAGATTGATGGTGGAACAAATGAAGATTATTCAGTTATTCTTGATATCCTAAAAACATTTAACATAACGGTCGACAAAAATGACAGCCTGATGAAGATTAAACGTCGCATCTCTAGAATCATAAGATTTATGGAAAGAGCTTCACAATTTTTCAGAGATCGACTGAAGAGAGCAGTGAAGACTACTCCAGTTGCCATCAGTAGTATGACGAAAGCAGAACGTTCGAGATGGTTTGCTGAATATGATATATTTGTGCCTACCAAGCGTGAGTTAGTAATATCAAACTTGTTTCTTATTCAACAGGCTCAGCAATCGCTACCGTCAGATGTGGAACGTAAGCTAAAGTCACTGAACCCAATACTGGACGCCGACGGTGTGTGGAGAGCACTAGGTCGTACTGGTGCTGCTATATCAAACCCACCTGCGATTATACCATGCTCTGAACCCTTTGCAGAGATCTTGGTGCGTAACTGTCACCAACCGCAGCACTCTGGTGTGGATACTACTCTTGCCCTAGTACGTGAGCAGTTCTGGATCCTCAACGGTAAACGGTTCGTCAGCAAAGTTGTGTCGCAGTGCCCATATTGTCGCTTTCTACGGAAGAAGATCGCCCAAGTAGAGATCGCTCCTCGTAAGGTGGAACAACTCGTGCGATCGCCAGTATTCGAACATGTGGTCATTGACATAGCTGGTCCGTTCAATACCATCGCAGATCGTCGCGAGACGAGAAATTACCGGGTAAATTCTGGTAAAGCTTGGATTCTGGTTATTGTGTGTCGTTCATCTGGTGCGGCCCACATAGAGGTTCTTGAAGGTTACGATACCAACTGCTTCCTTGCAGGTTTCGATGCTTTCACTAGAATCCGCGGAAAACCCACGTCTGTGACTGCAGATCTTGGTTCGCAAATCCGTGGTGCTGCAAACGTCATGGAGAGCCTTTGGAACCATACCAAGATGGCAAAGATTCAGACAAATCCCGAAACAACAACCTGGCACTTCGTACCATCTGGAGCTCATTCGTCAGTCGGACAAGCTGAGAGGATGATCAGAACTGTGAAGAACACTTTAGAAGCTGTCACTGCTTCGAGAAAACCTGAGTTTACTAAGTTGCGTTTGCAGAGACTAATGTACAGTGTTGCTGATATGATAAATGATAGGCCTTTAGGTGTTCATCGAAATAATGTTGCCAAATTGGACGCTGTAAGATTACTACGTCCAAATGACCTTATTTTGGGTAGATCAAACGGTGATATCAGTGAACTTTTAGATTTCGAGTTGGCTAAAACACCTGAGCAAATAGAGTACACAAAAATACTCGCACTGAATGAACTCTTTTTAAATCATTGGTGGAAAATGTGGTATGATCAAATTTTTCCAGCTCTTCTTCCCAGAGAAAAGTGGTCAGATTCCAACCGGGGAGTAGAGATAAATGATATCGTAATAATCAGAGATACTAATCCTGTGCGTAACCAGTGGCATTGGGGTGTTGTTGTTTCTGAAAACAAGTCGTCTGATAATATAACACGTTCGGTATCGGTGCGGTACAAGTCTGATGAAAAATCTAAGTTTGTCACTAAGTCGGTCAGAGATTTGGTTGTCATTTTAAGGAACAATGAACGTACTGATTTGTAAACATTTACAGTAACATATGTGATTTTCAGTTACATATAACGTAAAATTTTGACACAAAAAGTGCAATTTCATTTAAATGAGTATTTTTTCTATATATGTTGTCATTTTGTTTCTTGTTCTTATTATGTAAAAAAAGTAAAAAAAAAAAAAAAAAAGTAAAAAATGTGAAAAGAAAAAAAAATAATTTCAAATTCCTGTTTCTTGCTTATTTATCAAATGATATCAAGTTTTATCTATAATTCTAGGATGTAAAATTTGTTACAAGAGAGGTTCAAAAGTGAATTTTGAATATTCATTAAAAAACGTGTATAATTTATAACAGAGCCAAAAATTAACCCGAGATAAAGCTCCGGAGTGTAAACAGACACGAATCGCGTCCGCTACTTCCATTATTGAACTAGCCAATTATAAAATTTGGGGTCGTTTAGTTGCCGAACTAGGTACTGGACGAATTCTTTAACAAGTGAAAATCTGGGTAAAGAATTATTGTTTTACACTTGATCTTGAAGACTGGAGCTGGGCGGTTCTCTTTTGGAGATCGCCATTAATAATTTAGAATAAGACTGCGCCCTCCAACTAAATAACTTGGAGTAAGTAACTGTATAAATTAATTCATTCCATTTGTAATTTACTGGTCAATTCAAATTCAAATTTGTTATTTCTGTTTTGATTGGTTTTGTTGTAATATACTTATTATTGTTTTTTGTAAGTCGTAATATAAGTGTAATTTAATATTAATTTCGGTCTGTTGACACTTTCTTTGTAAAAGTGGGATAAAAATGTTATTGTAATTATTTCATTTGCAGAATGAAATGTCTGTAACGACTTCAACGTCGTGACGTTACATGCCTCGTTCGTATGGTTGGTTGAGGTGTCAATGGTCTTATTCTGATTGGGCAGGTGCAAGCCCCTGCAGTTGCGCTACAATATATATATATATATATATATATATATATATATATATATATATATATATATATATATATATATATATATATATATATAAAACGGATTTTGAGCAAAGCGAAAAATCTATTTTTGGTGAGATAGCCATGTTATCCTGATGGAATGTTCTTATTAGTTACTTCCTAATGGATATTTTACTACAGTGATATTACCAGAGAATTTACCTTTCGGTCTCCAGATTGCTAACTCCTGGTATGCATATCCTTAAAATTTCTCTTAAGGATATCGCATAAATCAGGGAACGAATATCTTCATACGACACATAGCAATCTTTCCGAATAGCGTTTTCACCTCGAGGGGGAAGAGTGACAAAAATAGAACGGAATCCGTTATCAAGGTTGACATATCTCTCATACTACTCCTTAGTATTTAGATGGTGCCATATCCAAGATGGCGGTTATTACTTGTAGCATTGAGCACGGTGCTACAGATATAGTAGTTTTGGAAGGCATCCTGTCAAGGCCTTTTCTGTAGAAAAGGAGAGCGGGTGTATCAGGATGAGATGGCCATCTCACCCAAAAATATATTTTTGCTTCGCTCAGAAACTTTTTTTTGGGTTCAAGCTATGTCGTCCTGATGGAAGTTTGCCAGAGAATTACTAGAAAGTACTGTATCTGTAGATTTTCATAGGTGCCTTAACCTTGGGACAACTTTTCTATGGTCATGCTGACCACTGAGACAAATGACGTTACCGTTATCCGTCATTACCACTAATCATTGACAATGTAAGTGCTTCCAGCCCCCTACAGGGAAGAGTCATACTCGACGGTAGAAAAGAGGCCTCAAGGTTTTCATATATTGTATGAACAAACATAAGTATCCACTAGATGGTTTGTACATATTATCAGAAAATTAAGTGTCAACTATATCCATTGTTTGTAAGCCTACAATAACATGAGGTTTACTTAAATAAATAAGTAAGCGAACTCTGTCATTTTTAATATGCTAATTGCAGTGTGAAATATGACGCAATTACACTCTAATAGATATCCAATGCCAATAAATGACCAAATGGAATAATGAGTGTAACGAATGCAACATGTTATAGGAAATATACGTGCAACGTGTACAGAAAATATAATCCTCCCTGAAAGGGAAGAAATGATGAGTGCCACTCTAAAATAGAAAATTTTGATAAATTATCCTAATATAATATCTGTAAATTTTGTATACTATTAACACTGTACTATGTACATACGCCACAAGTGTTATCTGTATAATTCCACACCTGAGATTTTGAAGTCTTAGTGTCACCATAGTGACACCCACTTAGAAGGTATTGCTGTGGAAGTGTCAATACCTTTTCACCATAATTGATAGTCCCAATCAACTAATTGTTCATTGCAGCACTAGACAACAGGTTTTAATACACTACCTGCCACCACCACATAATGCTTCAGTTCGTGGACTTGCTTTGCGTACTGTTTGTAGAACACTGTGGATGATTTCCTTCCAGTATATGAGCGAAGACACTCAAAGTTCATATACTGAAAAAAGATCAGTTATGAAGCATTTTTTCTCGAATCATGCTCTGAGGGTGTACTATTAGGGTCCGCTATTAGGGTCTTCCTTCAGTGGGGAGATTCTCCAGGGACCCCATCTTTTAGTGGGTAGCTCGTTCTGGGCGAGAAAAGCTGGATCAGGAAAGAGATTCAGTTCTCCCACTTCTGTGAACTGAATGTGGCCCTCATTTCTTGATAGGGCTACTATTTCACTAACTCTAACCCAAGTGGCTATAGCTAAAAGGAAAATAACCTTTTGGGTTAGATCCTTGAGAGAACAGTCTTCATTTTTTACAGATGAAACATAACATAGGACCTTGTCCAAAGACCATGAAATGGGTTTCGGAGGAGCTGCAGGCCTAAGTCTAGCGCATACCTTCGGGATCTTGTTAAAGATTTCGTTCGTCAGATCCACTTGAAAGGTGTATAGAAGAGGTCTAGTCAGGCCTGACTTGAACGTAGTTATCGTGTTGGCACCCAGACCTTGATTATGAAGGTGGATAAAGAAGGACAGAGAGAAGTCTATAGAAATTTCTTTTGGTCCTTTTGCTTCAACAAAAGCAACCCACTTTTTTCAAGACAATTCAAATTCTCTTCTTGTTGACTAAGAATTGTATTCTTCTAGGAAGTCTATACTGCCTTTTGAGATCCCAAATCTTTTCTTAACAGCTAGGGCGAGAAAATCATGAAATGAAGGTTTTTGGGTCTCTGTGATGAAGCGAAGACAGTCGACTTCAGAACCCGTTGAGATAGAGCTTGGTTCAGTACAAGGACCAGCCTCAGCTTCAGTTCCATCGGTAGAGGGAACCTGTTTGTTTTGGGTCACTTGGGAGCCATTAGAGCTGCCATTCCTTGTAAGGATCTTAGCATATTGAGGGCCTTCTGCAGAACATTGGATGGAAAGGACAGGGAATTCTGGGTCCTTTCGTTCCACACTAGGGACATGGCGTCCATTATCTCCTTTAGAGGGTCCTCGTATGGGGCTCTATATCGAGCTACTTTCTTTATGACGCTCAATCGGAAATTTCTCACTATCTTATGGTAGTCTTACAATTGCCACGAACACACACACAGAGACTTAATCACCCACACACACACACTCACACACACACACACAAACACACACACACACACACACACACACACACACACACACATATATATATATATATATATATATATATATATATATATATATATATATATATATATATATATATATATATATATGTGTGTGTGTGTATGTGTGTGTGTGTGTGTGTGTGTGTGTTTGTATATGTATAAAATGACAAAGGAATAACATTTGATACATACAGATGTGTTTATTAAATATACTTGCGTATTTATCCCTATATGGTATCCAACGACTTACCTAATTGCAAAATGAATTTTACAGACGCACTTTTTCATAGTTTCGGAAAAAAAATTGAGGTTTGATGTTATTTATGAATCGCTGACTTCCCCAGCTGACAATTTGAGTTTCTCTAGTATTTATGCGATGCAAGCAGATTTATGAGACAGACCAGCAAACTCCCACATTGGCTTTTGGCCAATATGAGAGTCATGTGCCAACAGTTCCCTTACATCAATAAGTATTTGCATGAATAATTTCACACTTTTAATTTTGTTGGTTATATTCTGTAAATCTGTATGTAGAGAAAACAAAGTCAACGTAGTAATGAGAAATGGGAGAAAACACGGTAGTTTCGATAACCAACAATATGTTTTAAGTGGATAAATGAAGCAATTACCTCAACGAGACGGTTGTTTAAGAGAGTGTCGAAACAAGAAATCCGTAGCTAGATATATATATATATATATATATATATATATATATATATATATATATATATATATATATATATATATATATATATATATATATATATATATATATATATATATATGTTTGTGTGTGGCATGTGTGCGTTCGCGTGTGTGAGAGAGTTTCTATGCAACATGTGATATATTATATATTGAAATATCTTAGCGTGAAAGAATGATGGTTTACTAGTAACAGCGTCTGTGAAAAAAAAAAAATCACCTACATTCTCAGCACTAATCCATTTTATAACCAATGTCTTTAACTTATTAAATGGAAATCTGTTGATAACTAGATTTTATGATTCATATAAGTCTAGAATTAAAGCTTTAGATTTTATGTAAAATCCATCAGCTACGGATTTCTTGTTTCGACACTCTCTTGAACAACCGTCTCGTTGAGGTAATTGCTTCATTTATCCACTTAAAAGATATTGTTGGCTATCGAAACTACCGTGTTTTCTCCCATTTCTCATTACTACGTTGACTTTGTTTTCTCTAAATACAGATTTACAGAATATAACCAACAAAATTAAAAGTGTGAAATTATTCATGCATATACTTATATATATATATATATATATATATATATATATATATATATATATATATATATATATATATATATATATATATATATATATATATATATATATATATATATATATATATATATATATATATATATATATATATATATATATATATATATATATATATATATATATATATATATATATATATATATATATATATATATATATATATATATACAATTTTCATCAAGATCACCAGCCGTTATGATTCCACTTCAAAATAAAGGCCTCACACATGTCCTTGCACTACTATATGTTTATATTCTTTCTTCACCGGTCCACAGCCGCAGATTTCTAAAGTTTGTCGATATGTCGTCTTCTCCTCCTTCTCTTGTTTCTTTTACAATCCTTAGGGACCCATTCAGTTATCTTTAATGTTCAGCTATATGTCCTGCCCATGTCCATATATTATTTTTTACATTTTGCTGGAATATCATCTGCTTAGGTTTACCCTCCAATGTTGCTCATATCCTTGTTGTTATTTCTATCATTATTCTTTTCATGAATTTTAATTACAACTAGCTTTTGTTCTAAGTCTTTAGTAAAATTTTACGCTTCTAATGTATTATTTATTAGTTAATACTAGTGGACCACCTCAATAAATACTTTTCTCATTCACTTTACCAAACGCTCTCCATGACTTACTTATCTTTTTTGTTAATTATGGTAACTTGTCCTATGAAAACTCTTAATGTCTGTCCTGCGTGAGTATATTTATTTAAAACCTCCAGATCTTTGCCCAGTAGTCTTATTGGTTGCACCGGAAATTTCATTGAACATTATCTTAGTTTTACTCGTTCATTTTTATTCTTACATCTCCGTTGTCTGTATTCAAATCCTCTACCATCTTTTGCAATTCTTGCCATGATGTACCAAACAAAATAGTGTGTTATCTGAAAGTTTTTAGTTAGAATGTATT
>NC_090754.1:58981049-59021049 GCF_036898095.1 Palaemon carinicauda
TCAGATGCTGTCTCAATAGAGTTTTTGCATTAGTTTTATTCATCTGGAAGTGATTTTAACGTTTCAGATGCTGTCTCAATAGTTTTTGCATTGATTTTATTCCTTTGGAAGCGATTCTAACCCATCAGGTGCTGTCTCAATAGAGTTCTTGATTTAATTTTATTTATCTGGAAGGGATTTTAACGTTTCAGATGTTGTCTCAATAGGGTTTTTTAATTAATTTTATTCATCTGGAGGCCATTTTAAGGTTTCTAATGCTTTCTAAATAGAGTTTTTTCATTAGTTTTATTAATCTGGAAGTGATTTCAACGTTTCAGATGCTGTCTCAATAGAGTTTTTGCATTAATTTTATTCATCTGGAAGCAATTATAACGTTTCGGATGTTGTCTCAATAGTTTTTGCATTAATTCTAATGAACTGGAAGAAATTTTAATTATTCAAATTCTGTCTCAATAGATGTTTTGCATTAGTTTTATTCTTTTGTAGGCCATTTTAACGTTTCTGATGCTGTACCAATAGAGTTTTTGTATTAATTTTATTCATCTGGAAACGATTTTAACGTTTCAGATGCAGTCTAAAAAGAGTTTTGGCATTGATTTTATTCATTTGGAAGCAATTTTAACGTTTCAGTTGCGGTTTCAATAGAGTTTTTGCATTAATTTTATTCATCTGGACGCGATTTTAACATTTCAGATACTGTCTCAATAGAGTTTTTGCATGGATTTTATCCATATGGAAGCGATTTTAACGTTTCAGGTGATGTCTCAATAGATTTGTTGCATTAATTTTATTCATCTGGAAGCTATTTCAACATTTCAGATGATGTCTCAATAGAATTTTTACATTAATTTTATTCATCTGGAAGTGATTTTAAATATTCAAATACTGTCTCAAAAGTTTTCATATTGATTTTATTCATCTGGAAACAATTTTGCATTTCAGATGCTGTCTCAATATAGTTTTGGCATTAATTCTATTTATCTGGAAGCGATTTTAACGATTCATATGCTGTCTAAATAGAGTTTTTGTATTGATTTTATTAATTTGGAAGCGATTTTAACTTATCAGGTGCTGTCTCAATAGAGTTCTTCCATTAATTTTATTTATCTGGAAGGGAATTTAACGTTTCAGATGTTGTCTCAATAGGGTTTTTTAATTAATTTTATTCATCTGGAGGCAATTTTAAGGTTTCTAATGCTGTCTAAATAGAGTTTTTACATTAGTTTTATTAATCTGGAAGTGATTTCAACGTTTCAAGTGCAGTCTCAATAGAGTTTTTGCATTAATTTTATTCATCTCGAAGCAATTATAACGTTTCGGATGTTGTCTCAATAGAGTTTTTGCATTAATTCTAAAGAACTGGAAGCAATTTTAATGATTCAGATTCTGTCTCAATAGAGGTTTTGCATTAGTTTTATTATTTTGTACGCCATTTTAACGATTCTGATGCTGTCCCAATAGAGTTTGTGCATTAATTTTATTCATCTGGAAACGATTTTAACGTTTCATATGCAGTCTCAAAAGAGTTTTGGTATTGATTTTATTAATTTGGAAGCGATTTTAACGTCTCAATTGCTGTTTCAATAGAGTTTTTGCATTAATTTTATTCATCTGGACGCAATTTTAACGTTTCAGATGCTATCTTAATAGAGATTTTGCATGGATTTTATTCATCTAGAAGAGATTTTAACGTTTCAGATGCTGTCTCAATAGAGTTTTTGCATGGATTTTATTCATATGAAAGCGATTATAACGTTTCAGGTGCTTTTTCAATAGAGTTTTTGCATGGATTTTATTCATATGGAAGCGATTATAACGTTTCAGGTGCTGTCTCAATAGAGTTTAGCATCAATATCATTCATCTGGAAGTTATTTTAACGGTCCATATGATGTCTCAATAGATTTGTTGCATTAATTTTATTCATCTGGAAACGATTTCAACGTTTCAGCTGTTGTCTTGATGGAGTTTTAGCATTAATTTTATTCATCTGGAAGCGTTTAAAACGTTTTAGATGCTGTCTCAACAGACATTTTTGTATTGATTTTATTAATTTGGAAGCGATTTTAACTTTTCAGAGTATGTCTCAATAGAATTTTCGTATTAATATTATTAATCTGGGAGTGATTTTAACTATTCAAATACTGTCTCAATAGAGTTTTCGTATGTATCTTATCAATCTGGTAGCAATTTTACGTTTCATATCTTGTCTCATTAGAGTCTTTGCATTAATTTTATTCATCTAAAATCGATTTTAACTTTTCTGATGCTGTCTCAATAGAGTTTTGCATGAATTTTATTCATCTGAAAGCGATTTTAACGATTAAGATGCTGTCTCAATAGAGTTTTTGCATTAATCTTATTCATCTGGAAACGCTTTTAACGTTTATGATGTTGTCTGAATAGACATTTTCCATGGATTTTATTCATCTGGAAGTGATTTTAACGTTTCAAATGCTGTCTCAATAGTTTTTGCATTGATTTTATTGCTTTGGAAGCGATTTTAACCTATCAGGTGCTGTCTCAATAGAGTTCTTGCATTAATTTTATTTACCTGGAAGGGATTTTAACGTTTCAGATGTTGTCTCAATAGGGTTTTTTAATTAATTTTATTCATCTGGAGGCAATTTTAAGGTTTCTAATGCTGTGTCAATAGAGTTTTTGCATTAATTTTATTCATCTGGAAGCAATTATAACGTTTCGGATGTTGTCTCAATAGAGTTTTTGCATTAATTCTAATGAACTGGAAGCAATTTTAATGATTCAGATTCTGTCTCAATAGATGTTTTGCATTAGTTTTATTCATTTGTAGGCCATTTTAACGTTTCTGATGCTGTCCCAGTAGAGTTTTTGCATTAATTTTATTCATTTAGAAGCAATTTTAACGTTTCAGTTGCGGTTTCAATGGAGTTTTTGCATTAATTTTATTCATCTGGACGTGATTTTAACATTTCAGATAATGTCTCACTAGAGTTTTTGCATGGATTTTATTCATATGGAAGCGATTTTACCGTTTCAGGTGATGTTTCAATAGATTTGTTGCATCAATTTTATTCATCTGGAAGCTATTTTCACATTTCAACTGATGTCCCAATAGAATTTTTACATTAATTTTATTCATCTGGAAGTGATTTTAAATATTGAAATGCTGTCTCAAAAGAGTTTTCGTATTGATTTTATTCATCTGGAAACAATTTTGCGTTTCAGATGCTGTCTCAATATAGTTTTTGCATTAATTTTATTCATCTGGAAGCGATGTTAACGATTCATATGCTGTCTCAATAGAGTTTTTGCATTGATTTTATTCCTTTGGGAGCGATTTTAACCTATCAGGTGCTGTCTCAATAGAGTTCTTGCATTAATTTTATTTATCTGGAAGGGATTTTAACGTTTCAGATGTTGTCTCAATAGGGTTTTTTAATTAATTTTATTTATCTGGAGGCAATTTTAAGGTTTCTAATGCTGTCTCAATAGAGTTTTTACATTAGTTTTATTAATCTGGAAATGATTTCAACGTTTCAAGTGCAGTCTCAATAGAGTTTTTGCATTAATTTTATTCATCTGGAAGCAATAATAACGTTTCGGATGTTGTCTCAATAGAGTTTTTACATTAATTCTAATGAACTGGGAGCAATTTTAATGATTCAGATTCTGTCTTGATAGAAGTTTTGCATTAGTTTTATTATTTTGTAGGCCATTTTAACGTTTCTGATGCTGTCCCAATAGAGTTTGTGCATTAATTTTATTCATCTAGAAACGATTTTAACGTTTCAGATGCAGTCTCAAAAGAGTTTTGGTATTGATTTTATTTATTTGGAATCGATTTTAACGTCTCAATTGCTGTTTCAATAGAGTTTTTGCATTAATTTTATTCATCTGGACGCGATTTTTACGTTTCAGATGCTGTCTCAATAGAGATTTTGCATGGATTTTATTCATCTAGAAGTGATTTTAACGTTTCAGATGCTGTCTCAAAAGAGTTTTTGCATGGATTTTATTCATATGGAAGCGATTATAACGTTTCAGGTGCTTTTTCAATAGAGTTTTGCATCAATTTTATTCATCTGGAAGCGATTTTAACGTTCCAGATGATGTCTCAATGGATTTGTTGCATAAATTCTATTCATCTGGAAGTTATTTTAACAATTCAGATGATGTCACAATAGAATTCTTACATTCATTTTATTCATCTATAAACGATTTCAACGTTTCAGATGTTGTCTTGAAGGAGTTTTAGCATTAATTTTATTCATCTGGAAGCGATTATAACGTTTTAGATGCTGTCTCAACAGACTTTTTTGTATTGATTTTATTCATTTGGAAGCGATTTTAACGTTTCAGAGTATGTCTCAATAGAATTTTTGCATTAATATTATTAATCTGGGAGTGATTTTAACTATTCAAATACTGTCTCAATAGAGTTTTCGTATGTATCTTATCCATCTGGTAGCAATTTTACGTTTCATATCTTGTCTCATTAGAGTCTTTGCATTAATTTTATTCATCTAAAATCGATTTTAACGTCTCTGATGCTGTCTCAATAGAGTTTTGCATGAATTTTATTCACATGAAAGCAATTTTAACGATTAAGATGCTGTCTACATACAGTTTTTGCATTAATCTTCTTCATCTGGAAACGCTTTTAACGTTTATGATGCTGTCTGAATAGACATTTTCCATGGATTTTATTCATCTGGAAGTGATTTTAACGTTTCAGATGCTGTCTCAATAGTTTTTGCATTGATTTTATTCACATGAAAGCAATTTTAACGATTAAGATGCTGTCTACATACAGTTTTTGCATTAATCTTCTTCATCTGGAAACGCTTTTAACGTTTATGATGCTGTCTGAATAGACATTTTCCATGGATTTTATTCATCTGGAAGTGATTTTAACGTTTCAGATGCTGTCCCAATAGTTTTTGCATTAATTTTATTCACATGAAAGCAATTTTAACGATTAAGATGCTGTCTACATACAGTTTTTGCATTAATCTTCTTCATCTGGAAACGCAATTTTAACGTTTATGATGCTGTCTGAATAGACATTTTCCATGGATTTTATTCATCTGGAAGTGATTTTAACGTTTCAGATGCTGTCTCAATAGTTTTTGCATTGATTTTATTCTTTGGAAGCGATTTCTAACCCATCAGGTGCTGTCTCAATAGAGTTCTTGATTTAATTTTATTTACCTGGAAGGGATTTTAACGTTTCAGATGTTGTCTCAATAGGGTTTTTTAATTAATTTTATTCATCTGGAGGCCATTTTAAGGTTTCTAATGCTTTCTAAATAGAGTTTTTTCATTAGTTTTATTAATCTGGAAGTGATTTCAACGTTTCAGATGCTGTCTCAATAGAGTTTTTGCATTAATTTTATTCATCTGGAAGCAATTATAACGTTTCGGATGTTGTCTCAATAGAGTTTTTGCATTAATTCTAATGAACTGGAAGCAATTTTAATGATTCAGATTCTGTTTCAATAGATGTTTTGCATTAGTTTTATTCATTTGTAGGTCATTTTAACGTTTCTGATGCTGTCCCAATAGTTTTTGCATTAATTTTATTCACATGAAAGCAATTTTAACGATTAAGATGCTGTCTACATACAGTTTTTGCATTAATCTTCTTCATCTGGAAACGCTTTTAACGTTTATGATGCTGTCTGAATAGACATTTTCCATGGATTTTATTCATCTGGAAGTGATTTTAACGTTTCAGATGCTGTCTCAATAGTTTTTGCATTGATTTTATTCCTTTGGAAGCGATTTTAACCCATCAGGTGCTGTCTCAATAGAGTTGTTGATTTAATTTTATTTATCTGGAAGGGATTTTAACGTTTCAGATGTTGTCTCAATAGGGTTTTTTAATTAATTTTATTTATCTGGAGGCAATTTTAAGGTTTCTAATGCTGTCTCAATAGAGTTTTTACATTAGTTTTACTAATCTGGAAATGATTTCAACGTTTCAAGTGCAGTCTCAATAGAGTTTTTGCATTAATTTTATTCATCTGGAAGCAATAATAACGTTTCGGATGTTGTCTCAATAGAGTTTTTACATTAATTCTAATGAACTGGGAGCAATTTTAATGATTCAGATTCTGTCTTGATAGAGGTTTTGCATTAGTTTTATTATTTTGTAGGCCATTTTAACGTTTCTGATGCTGTCCCAATAGAGTTTGTGCATTAATTTTATTCATCTATAAACGATTTTAACGTTTCAGATGCAGTCTCAAAAGAGTTTTTGGTATTGATTTTATTCATTTGGAAGCGATTTTAACGTCTCAATTGCTGTTTCAATAGTTTTTGCATTAATTTTATTCATCTGGACGCGATTTTAACGTTTCAGATGCTGTCTCAATAGAGATTTTGCATGGATTTTATTCTGCTAGAAGTGATTTTAACGTTTCAAATGCTGTCTCAATAGAGTTTTTGCATGGATTTTATTCATATGGAAGCGATTATAACGTTTCAGGGGCTGTCTCAATAGAGTTTTGCATCAATTTCATTCATCTGGAAGCGATTTCAACGTTCCAGATGATGTCTCAATAGATTTGTTGCATTAATTTTATTCATCTGGAAGTTATTTTAACAATTCAGATGATGTCTCAATAGAATTTTTACATTAATTTTATTCATCTGGAAACGATTTCAACGTTTCAGATGTTGTCTCAATAGGGTTTTTTAATTAATTTTATTCATCTGGAGGCAATTTTAAGGTTTTTAATGCTGTCTCGATAGAGTTTTTTCATCAGTTTTATTAATCTGGAAGTGATTTCAACGTTTCAGATGCTGTCTCAATAGATTTGTTGCATTAATTTTATTCATCTGGAAGCGATTTTAAATATTGAAATGCTGTCTTAAAAGAGTTTTCGTATTGATTTTATTCATCTGGAAACAATTTTGCGTTTCAGGAGCTGTCTCAATATAGTTTTTGCATTAATTTTATTCATCTGGAACTGATTTTAACGTTCATGATGCTGTCTGAATAGACATTTTCCATGGATTTTATTCATCTGGAAGTGATTTTAACGTTTCAGATGCTGTCTCAATAGTTTTTGCATTGATTTTATTCCTTTGGAAGCGATTTTAACCTATCAGGTGCTGTCTCAATAGAGTTCTTGCATTAATTTTATTTATCTGGAAGAGATTTTAACGTTTCAGATGTTGTCTCAATAGGGTTTTTAAATTAATTGTATTCATCTGGAGGAAATTTTAAGGTTTCTATTGCTGTCTCAATAGAGTTTTTACATTAGTTTTATTAATCTGGAAGTGATTTCAACGTTTCAAGTGCAGTCTCAATAGAGTTTTTACATTAATTTTATTCATCTGGAAGCAATTATAACGTTTCGGATGTTGTCTCAATAGAGTTTTTGCATTAATTCTAATGAACTGGAAGCAATTTTAATGATTCAGATTCTGTCTCAATAGAGGTTTTGCATTAGTTTTATTATTTTGTAGGCCATTTTAAGGTTTCTGAGGCTGTCCCAATGTAAGTTTTTGCATTAATTTTATTCATCTGGAAACGATTTTAACGTTTCAGATGCAGTCTCAAAAGAGTTTTGGCATTGATTTTATTCATTTGGAAGCAATTTTAACGTTTCAGTTGCTGTTTCAATAGAGTTTTTGCATTAATTTTATTCATCTAGACGCGATTTTAACATTTCATATTCTGTCTCAATAGAGTTTTTGCATGGATTTTATTCATATGGAAGCGATTTTAACGTTTCAGGTGATGTCTCAATAGAATTTTTGCATTAATATTATTAACCTGGGAGTGATTTTAACTATTCAAATACTGTCTCAATAGAGTTTTCGTATGTATCTTATCCATCTGGTAGCAATTTTACGTTTCATATCTTCTCTCATTAGAGTCTGCATTAATCTTATTCATCTAAAATCGATTTTAACGTTTCTGATGCTGTCTCAATAGAGTTTTTGCATGAATTTTATTCACCTGAAAGCAATAATAACGATTAAGATGCTGTCTAAATACAGTTTTTGCATTAATCTTTTTCTTATGGAAACGCTTTTAACGTTTATGGTGCGGTCTGAATAGACATTTTCCATGGATTTTATTCATCTGGAAGTGATTTTAACGTTTCAGATGCTGTCTCAATAGTTTTTGCATTGATTTTATTCCTTTGGAAGCGATTTTAACCTATCAGGTGCTGTCTCAATAGAGTTTTTGATTTAATTTTATTTATCTGGAAGGGATTTTAACGTTTCAGATGTTGTCTCAATAGGGTTTTTTAATTAATTTTATTCATCTGGAGGCCATTTTAAGGTTTCTAATGGTGTCTCAATAGAGTTTTTTCATTAGTTTTTATTAATCTGGAAGTGATTACAACGTTTCAGATGCTGTCTCAATAGAGTTTTTGCATTAATTTTATTCATCTGGAAGCAATTATAACGTTTCGGATGTTCTCTCAATAGAGTTTTTGCATTAATTCCAATGAACTGGAAGCAATTTTAATGATTCAGATTCTGTCTCAATAGAGGTTTTGCATTAGTTTTATTATTTTGTAGGCCATTTTAATGTTTCTGATCCTGTCCCAATGGAGTTTTTGCATTAATTTTATTCATCTGGAAACGATTTTAAATATTCAAACGCTGTCTCAAAAGAGTTTTCATATTGATTTTATTCATCTGGAAACAATTTTGCGTTTCTTATGGTATCACAGTATAGTTTTTGGATTAATTTTATTCATCTGGAAGCGATTTTAACGTTTATGATGATGTCTGAATAGACATTTTCCATGGATTTTATTCATCTGGAAGCGATTTTAACGATTCATATGCTGTCTAAATAGAGTTTTTGCATTGATTTTATTCCTTTGGAAGCGATTTTAACGTATCAGGTGCTGTCTCAATAGAGTTCTTGCATTAATTTTATTTATCTGGAAGGGATTTTAACGTTTCAGATGTTGTCTCAATAGGGTTTTTTAATTAATTTTATTCATCTGGAGGGAATTTTAAGGTTTCTAATGCTGTCTCAATAGAGTTTTTGCATTAATTTCATTCATCTGGAAGCAATTATAACGTTTCGGATGTTGTCTCAATAGAGTTTTTGCATTAATTCTAATTAACTGGAAGCAATTTTAATGTTTCTGATCCTGTCCCAATAGAGTTTTTGCATTAATTTTATTCATCTGGAAACGATTTTAACGTTTCAGATGCAGTCTCAAAAGAGTTTTGGTATTGATTTTATTAATTTGGAAGCAATTTTAACGTTTCAGTTGCTGTTTCAATAGAGTTTTTGCATTAATTTTATGCATCTAGACGCGATTTTAACATTTCATATACTGTCTCAATAGAGTTTTTGCATGGATTTTATTCACATGGAAGCGATTTTAACGTTTCAGGTGATGTCTCAATAGATTTGTTGCATCAATTTTATTCATCTGGAAGATATTTTAACATTTTAGATGATGTCTCAATAGAATTTTTACATTAATTTTATTCATCTGGAAGCGATTTTAAATATTCAAACGCTGTCTCAAAAGAGTTTTCATATTGATTTTATTCATCTGGAAACAATTTTGCGTTTCTTATGGTATCACAGTATAGTTTTTGGATTAATTTTATTCATCTGGAAGCGATTTTAACGTTTATGATGATGTCTGAATAGACATTTTCCATGGATTTTATTCATCTGGAAGCGATTTTAACGATTCATATGCTGTCTCAATAGAGTTTTTGCATTGATTTTATTCCTTTGGAAGCGATTTTAACGTATCAGGTGCTGTCTCAATAGAGTTCTTGCATTAATTTTATTTATCTGGAAGGGATTTTAACGTTTCGAAGTTGTCTCAATAGGGTTTTTTAATTAATTTTATTCATCTGGAGGGAATTTTAAGGTTTCTAATGCTGTCTCAATAGAGTTTTTGCATTAATTTCATTCATCTGGAAGCAATTATAACGTTTCGGATGTTGTCTCAATAGAGTTTTTGCATTAATTCTAATTAACTGGAAGCAATTTTAATGTTTCTGATCCTGTCCCAATAGAGTTTTTGCATTAATTTTATTCATCTGGAAACGATTTTAACGTTTCAGATGCAGTCTCAAAAGAGTTTTGGTATTGATTTTATTAATTTGGAAGCAATTTTAACGTTTCAGTTGCTGTTTCAATAGAGTTTTTGCATTAATTTTATGCATCTAGACGCGATTTTAACATTTCATATACTGTCTCAATAGAGTTTTTGCATGGATTTTATTCACATGGAAGCGATTTTAACGTTTCAGGTGATGTCTCAATAGATTTGTTGCATCAATTTTATTCATCTGGAAGATATTTTAACATTTTAGATGATGTCTCAATAGAATTTTTACATTAATTTTATTCATCTGGAAGCAATTTTAAATATTCAAACGCTGTCTCAAAAGAGTTTTCATATTGATTTTATTCATCTGGAAACAATTTTGCGTTTCTTATGGTATCACAGTATAGTTTTTGCATTAATTTTATTCATCTGATCGATTTTAACGTTTATGATGATGTCTGAATAGACATTTTCCATGGATTTTATTCATCTGGAAGCGATTTTAACGATTCATATGCTGTCTAAATAGAGTTTTTGCATTGATTTTATTCCTTTGGAAGCGATTTTAACGTATCAGGTGCTGTCTCAATAGAGTTCTTGCATTAATTTTATTTATCTGGAAGGGATTTTAACGTTTCAGATGTTGTCTCAATAGGGTTTTTTAATTAATTTTATTAATCTGGAGGCAATTTTAAGGTTTCTTATGCTGTCTCAATGGAGTTTTTGCATTAGTTTTATTAATCTGAAAGTGATTTCAACGTTTCAAGTGCAGTCTCAATAGAGTTTTTGCATTAATTTTATTCATCTGGAAGCAATTATAACGTTTCGGATGTTGTCTCAATAGAGTTTTTGCATTAATTCTAATGAACTGAAAGCAATTTTAATGATTCAGATTCTGTCTCAATAGATGTTTTGCATTAGTTTTATTCATTTGTAGCCCATTATAACGTTTCTGATGCTGTCCCAATAGAGTTTTTGCATCAATTTTATTCATCTGGAAACGATTTTAACGTTTCAGATGCAGTCTCAAAAGAGTTTTGGCATTGATTTTACTCATTTGGAAGCAATTTTAACGTTTCAGTTCCTATTTCAATAGAGTTTTTGCATTAATTTCATTCATCTGGACAAAATTTTAACATTTCAGATACTGTCTCAATAGAGTTTTTGCATGGATTTTATTCATATGGAAGCGATTTTAACGTTTCAGGTGATGTCCAAATAGATTTGTTGCATTGATTTTATTCATCTGGAAGCTATTTTAACATTTCAGATGATGTCTCAATAGAATTTTTATATTAATTTTATTCATCTGGAAGCAATTTTAAATATTCAAATGGAGTCTCAAAAAAGTTTTCGTATTGACTGTATTCATCTGGAAACGATTTTGCGTTTCAGATGCTGTCTCAATAGAGTTTTTGCATTGATTTTATTCCTTTGGAAGCGATTTTAACCTACCAGGTGCTGTCTCTATAGAGTTCTTGCATTAATTTTATTTATCTGGAAGGAATTTTAACGTTTCAGATGTTGTCTCAATAGGGTTTTTTAATTAATTTTATTAATCTGGAGGCAATTTTAAGGTTTCAAATGCTGTCTCAATAGAGTTTTTACATTAGTTTTATTAATCTGGAAGTGATTTCAATGTTTCAAGTGCAGTCTCAATAGAGTTTTTGCATTAATTTTATTCATCTGGAAGCAATTCTAACGTTTCGGATGTTGTCTCAATAAAGTTTTTGCATTAATTCTAATGAATTGGAAGCAATTTTGATTATTCAGATTCTGTCTCGATAGAGGTTTTGCATTAGTTTTATTATTTTGTAGGCCATTTTAACGTTTCTGATGCTGTCCCAATAGAGTTTTTGCATTAATTTTATTCATCTGGAAACGATTTTAACGTTTCATATGCAGTCTCAAAAGAGTTTTGGCATTGATTTTATTCATTTGGAAGCAATTTTAACGTTTCAGAGTATGTCTCAATAGAATTTTGGCCTAATATTATTAATCTGGGAGTGATTTTAACTATTCAAATACTGTCTCAATAGAGTTTTCGTATGTATATTATCAATCTGGAAGCAATTTTACGTTTCATATCATGTCTCATTAGAGTCTTTGCATTAATTTTATTCATCTAAAATCGATTTTAACGTTTCAGATGCTGTCTCAATAGAGTTTTTGCATTAATCTTATTCATCTGGAAACGCTTTTAACGTTTATGATGCTGTCTGAATAGACATTTTCAATGGATTTTATTCATCTGGAAGTGATTTTAACGTTTCAGATGCTGTCTCAATAGTTTTTGCATTGATTTTATTCCTTTGTAAGCGTTTTTAACCTATCAGGTGCTGTCTCAATAGAGTTTTTGCATTAATTTTATTCATCTGGAAGGGATTTTAACGTTTCAGATGTTGTCTCAATAGGGTTTTTTAATTAATTTTATTCATCTGGAGGCAATTTTAAGGTTTCTAATGCTGTGTCAATAGAGTTTTTTCATTAGTGTTATTAATCTAGAAGTGATTTCAACGTTTCAGATGCTGTCTCAAAAGAGTTTTTGCATTAATTTTATTCATCTGGAAGCAGTTATAACGTTTCGGATGTTCTCTCAATAAAGTTTTTGCATTAATTCTAATGAACTGGAAGCAATTTTAATGATTCAGATTCTGTCTCAATAGATGTTTTGCATTAGTTTTATTAATTTGTAGGCCATTTTAACGTTTCTGATGCTAACCCAATAGAGTGATTGCATTAATTTTATTCATCTGGAAACAATTTTAACGTTTCAGATGCAGTCCCAAAAGAGTTTTGGCATTGATTATATTCATTTGGAAGCAATTTTAACGTTTCAATTCCTGTTTCAATAGAGTTTTTGCATTAATTTTATTCATCTGGACGCGATTTTAACATTTCAGATACTGTCTCAATAGAGTTTTTGCATTGATTTTATTCATATGGAAGCGATTTTAATGTTTCAGGTGATGTCTCAATAGATTTGTTGCATTAATTTTATTCATCTGAAAGCTATTTTAACATTTCAGTTGATGTCTCAAGAGAATTTTTACATTAATTTTATTCATCTGGAAGCGATTTTAAATATTGAAATTCTGTCTCAAAAGAGTTTTCGTATTGATTTTATTCATCTGGAAAGCAATTTTAACGTTTCAGATGCTGTCTCAATAGAGTTTTTGCATTAATTTTATTCATCTGAAAGTGATTTTAACGATTCATATGCTGTCTCAATAGAGTTTTTGCATTGATTTTATTCCTTTGGAAGCGATTTTAACCTTCAGGTGCTGTCTCAATAGAGTTTTGCATTAATTTTATTTATCTGGAAGGGATTTTAACGTTTCAGATGTTGTCTCAATAGGGTTTTTTAATTAATTTTATTCATATGGAGGCAATTTTAAGGTTTCTAATGCTGTCTCAATAAAGTTTTTACATTAGTTTTATTAATCTGGAAGTGATTTCAACGTTTCAAGGGCAGTCTCAATAGAGTTTTTGCATTAATTTTATTCATCTGGAAGCAATTATAACGTTTCGGATGTTGTCTCAATAGAGTTTTTGCATTAATTCTAATGAACTGGGAGCAATTTTAATGTTTCAAATTCTGTCTCAATAGAGGTTTTGCATTAGTTTTATTATTTTGTAGGCCATTTTAACGTTTCAGATGCTTTCCCAATGTAAGTTTTTGCATTAATTTTATTCATCTGGAAACGATTTTAACGTTTCAGATGTAGTCTCAATAGAGTTTTGGCATTGATTTTATTCATCTGGAAGCAATTTAACGTTTCAGTTGCTGTTTCAATAGAGTTTTTGCAATAATTTTATTCATCTGGACGCAATTTTAACATTTCAGATACTGTCTCAATAGAGTTTTTGCATGAATTTTATTCATATGGAAGTGATTTTAACGTTTCAGGTGATGTCTCAATAGATTTTTGCATTCAATTTTATTCATCTGGAAGCTATTTTAACATTTCAGATGATGTCTCAATAGAATTTTTATATTAATTTTATTGATCTGGAAGCGATTTTAACGATTTATATGCTGTCTCAATAGAGTTTTTGCATTAGTTTTATTCATCTGGAAGTGATTTTAACGTTACAGAAGCAGTCTCAATAGAGCTTTTGCATTGATTTTATTCACTGGAAGCGATTTTAACGTTTCAGGTGTTTTCTCAATAGAGTTTAGTATTAATTATTATTCATCTGGAAGCGATTATAATGTTTCTGATGCTATCACAATTGATTTCCTCATTAATTTTATTCATCTGGAAGCGATTTTAACGTTTCAGATGCTGTTTCAATAGAGTTTTTGTATTAATTTCTATTCATCTGGAGCGATTTTAACGTATCAGATGCTGTCTCAATAGAGATTTTGCATGGATTTTATTCATCTGGAAGCGATTTTAACGTTTTAGATGCTATCTCAAAAGAGATTTTACATATATTTTATTCAACTAGAAGTGATTATAACTATTCAAATGCTGTCTCAATAGTTTTCGTATTGATTTTATACATCTGGAAGCAATTTTAACGTTTTAGGTGCTATTTCAATAGAGATTTTGCATTAATTTTATTCATCTGGAAGCGATTTTAACGTTTCAGGTGCTGTCTCAATAGAGTTTTTGCATTAATTCTATTCATCTGGAAGCGATTATAACGTTTCTGATGCTGTCTCAATAGATTTCTTGCATTAACTTTATTCATCTGGAAGTGATTTTAACGTTTCAGATGTTGTCTCAATAGATTTTTAACATTGATTTATTTATCTGGAGGCAATTTTAAGGTTTCTAATGCTGTCTCAATAGAGTTTTTGCATTAGTTTTATTAATCTGGAAACGATTTTAACGTTTTAGGTTCTATCTCAATAGAGTTTTTTTTTTCATTAATTTTATTCATCTGGAAGCAATTATAACGTTTCTGATGCTGTTTCAGTATAGTTTTATCATTAATTTTATTGATCTGGAAGCGATTTTAATGTTTCAGATGCTGTCTCAATAAAGTTTTTTCAATAGTTTTATTCATTTGTAGGCGGTTTTAACGTTTTGGAGTCTGTCTCAATAGAGTTTTTGTATGGATTTCATTCAGCTGGAAGATATTTTAACGTTTTAGATTCTGTTCAATAAAGTTTTTGCATTATTTTATTCATCTGGAAGTGATTTTAACGTTTCATATGCTTTCTCAATAGAGATTTTGCATGGATTCTATTCATAAGGAAGCGATTTTAACGTTTCAGATGCTGTCTCAATAGCGTTTTAGCATTGATTTCATCCCCCTGGAAGCGATTTTAACGTTTCAGAAGCTGTCTGAATAGAGATTTTTCATAAATGTTATTCATCTGGATGCGATTTTAATGTTTCAGTTGCTGTCACAATAAAGTTTTTGCATTAATTCTATTCATATGGAAACTATTTTAATGTTTATGATGATGTCTCAACAGAGTTTTTGCATTATTTTTTTTTTTTTGCTAGAAGGGATTTCAACGTTTCAGAAGCTGTCTCGATACCGTTTGCATTAATCTTATTCATATAGAGACGATTTTTACGTTTTTGATGCTGTCTCAATAGAGTTTTGGCATTAATTTCATTCATCTGGAAGATATTTCAACTTTTCAGATGCTGTCTTAAGAATATTTTGTATCAATTTTAATCATTTAGAAACAATTTCAACGTTTCAGATACTGTCTCGATAGAGTTTCAGCATTAACATTATTCATCTGGAAGCGATTTTAACCTTTCAGATGCTGTTTCAATAGAGTTTTTGCATTGATTTTATTTATTAGGAAGCAATTTTAACGTTTCAGATTCTGTCTCAATAGAGATTTCTCATAAATTTTATTCATCTGGAAGTGATTCTAACGTTCCAGATGCAGTCTCAATAGAGTTTTTACGTTGATTTTATTCATCTGGAAGCGATTTTAAAGTTTCTTATGCTGTCTCAAAAGAGATTTTCCAATGATTCTATTCCTCTGGAAGCGATTTTAACGTTTCAGATGCTGTTTCAATAGCGTTTTAGCATAGATTCCATCCCTCTGGAAGCGATTTTAACGTTTCAAATGCTGTCTGAATAGAGATTTTTCATAAATTTTATTCATCTGGAAGCGATTTTAACGTTTCAGTTGCTATTTCAATAGAGTTTTTGCATTAATTTTATTCATCTGGACGCGATATTAACATTTCAGATACTGTCTCAATAGAGTTTTTGCATTAATTTTATTCATATGGAAGCGATTTTAACGTTTCAGGTGATGTCTCAATAGATTTGTTGCAATAATTTTATTCATCTGGAAGCTATTTTAACATTTCAGATGATGTCTCTATAGAATTTTTACACTAATTTTATTCATCTTGGAAGCGATTTTAAATATTCAAATGCTGTCTCAAAAGAGTTTTCGTATTGATTTTATTCATCTGGAAATAATTTTGCGTTTCAGATGCGGTCTCAATATAGTTTTTGCATTAATTTTATTCATCTGGAAGCGATTTTAACGATTCATATGCTGTCTCATTAGAGTTTTTGCATTGATTTTATACCTTTGGAAGCGATTTTAACCTATCAGGTACTGTCTCAATAGAGTTCTTGCATTAATTTTATTTATCTGGAAGGGATTTTAACGTTTCAGATGTTGTCTCAATAGGGTTTTTTAATTAATTTTATTCATCTGGAGGCAATTTTAAGGTTTCTAATGTTGTCTCAATAGAGTTTTTTCATTAGTTTTATCAATCTGGAAGCAATTATAACGTTTCGGATGTTGTCTCAATAGAGTTTTTGCATTAATTCTAATGAACTGGAAGCAATTTTAATGATTCATATTCTGTCTCAATAGATGTTTTGCATTAGTTTTATACATTTGTAGGCCATTTTAACGTTTCTGATGCTGTCCCAATAGAGTTTTTGCATTAATTTTATTCATCTGGAAACGATTTTAACGTTTCAGATGCAGTCTCAAAAGAGTTTTGGTATTGATTTTATTCATTTGGAAGCGATTTTAACGTCTCAATTGCTGTTTCAATAGAGTTTTTGCATTAATTTTATTCATATGGACGCGATTTTTACGTTTCAGATGCTGTCTCAATAGAGATTTTGCATTAATTTTATCCATCTCAAAATGTTTTTAATGTTTCAGATACTGTCTCAATAGAGATTTTGCATGGATTTTATTCATCTGGAAGTGATTTCAACGTTACAGAGGCAGTCTCAATAGAGCTTTTGCATTGATTTTATTCCACTAAAGCGATTTTAACGTTTCAGGTGTTTTCTCAATAGAGGTTTTGCATTAATTATTTTCATCAGGAAGCGATTATAATGTTTCTGATGCTATCACAATAGATTTCTTGCATTAATTTTATTCTTCTGGATGCAATTTTAACGTATCAGATGCTGTCTCAATAGAGATTTTGCATGGATTTTATTCATCTGGAAGCGATATTAACGTTTCAGATGCTGTCTCAACAGAGATTTTGCATGGATTTTATTCATCTAGAAGTGATTATAACTATTCAAATGCTGTCTCAATAGTTTTCGTATTGATTTTATTCATCTGGAAGCAATTTTAACGTTTCAGGTTCTGTCTCAATAGAGTTTTTGCATTGATTCTATTCATCTGGAAGCGATTATAACGTTTCTGATGCTGTCTCAATAGATTTCTTGCATTAACTTTATTCATCTGGAAGTGATTTTAACGTTTCAGGTGTTGTCTCAATAGAGTTTTTACATTAGTTTTTTTAATCTGGAAACGATTTTAACGTTTCTGATGCGGTTTCAGTATAGTTTTATCATTAATTTTATTGATCTGGAACCGATTTTAATGTTTCAGATGCTGTCTCAATAAAGTTTTTTCAATAGTTTTATTCATTTGTAGGTGATTTTAACGTTTCGGATGCTGTTTCAATGGAGATTTTGTATGGATTTCATTCAGCTGGAAGAGATTTTAACGTTTTAGATTCTGTTTCAATAGAGTTTTTGCATTTATTTTATTCATCTGGAAGTGATTTTAACGTTTCATATGCTGTCTCAATAGAGATTTTCCATAGATTCTATTCATCTGGAAGCGATTTTAACGTTTCAGATGCTGTCTCAATAGCGTTTTAGCATTGATTTCATCCCTCTGGAAGTGATTTTAACGTTTCAGATGCTGTCTCAATAGAGATTTTTCATAAATGTTATTCATCTGGATGCGATTTTAATGTTTCAGTTGCTGTCTCAATAAAGTTTTTGCATTAATTCTAGTCATATGAAAACTATTTTAATGTTTATGATGATGTCTCAATAGAGTTTTTGCATTATTTTTTTTTTTTGCTAGAAGGTATTTTAACGTTTCAGATGCTGTCTCAATACTGTTTGCATTAATCTTATTCATATGGAGTTGATTTTTACGTTTTTGATGCTGTCTCATTAGAGTTTTGGCATTAATTTCATTCATCTGGAAGATATTTCAACTTTTCAGATGCTGTCTTAATAGACTTTTTTGTATTAATTTTATTCATTTAGAAACGATTTCAACGTTTCAGATACTGTCTCGATAGAGTTCCAGCATTAACATTATTCATCTGGAAGCGATTTTAACGTTTCAGATGCTGTTTCAATAGAGTTTTTCCATTGATTTTATTCCTTATGAAGCGATTTTAACGTTTCAGATTCTGTCTCAATAGAGATTTTTCATAAATTTTATTCAACTGGAAGCGATTCTAACGTTCCAGATGCAGTTTCAATAAAGTTTTTGCTTTGATTTTATTCATCTGGATGCGATTTTAACGTTTCAGTTGCTATCTCAATAAAGTTTTGGCACTAATTTTATTCATATGGAAACGATTTTAAGGTTTCTGATGATAGAGTTTTTGCATTTTTTTCTTTTTTCGCTAGAAGTGATTTTAACGTTTCATATGCTGTCTCAATAGTTTTTGCATTAATCTTATTCATATGGAGACAATTTTTACGTGTTTGATGCTGTCTCAATGGAGTTTTCGCAATAATTTCACTCATCTGGAAGATATTTTAACTTTTAAGATGCTGTCTTAATAGACTTTTTTGTATTAATTTCATTCATCTAGAAACGATTTCATCGTTTCAGATGCTGTCTCGATAGAGTTTCAGCATTAACATTATTCATCTGGGAGGGATTTTAACGTTTCAGATGCTGTTTCAATTGAGTTTTTGCATTGATTATATTTATTTGGAAACGATTTTAACGTTTCAGATGATGTCTCAATAGATTTTTTGTATTAATTTTATTCATCTGGAAGTTATTTTAACGTTTCAGGTGAAGTCTCAATAGAATTTTTACATTAATTTTATTGATCTGGAAGCGATTTTAACGTTTCAGATGCTTTTTTAATAGAATTTTGGCCTTAATTTTATTTATCTGTAGGAGATTTAAACGTTTCTGATGCTGTCTCAATAGAGCTTCTGCATTAATTTTATTCATCAAGAAACAATTTTAACGTTTCAGATGCTGTCTCAATAGAGTTTTTGCATTGATTTTATTCATTTGGAAGCAATTTTAATGTTTCAGATGCTGTCTCAATAGAGTTTTGCAATAGTTTTATTCATTTGTAGGCAATTTTAACCTGTCTGATGCTGTCTCAATAGAGATTTGGCATTGATTTCATTCAGCTGGAAGCGATTTTAATGTTTTAGATGCTGTTTCAGTAGAGTTTTTGTATGGATTTTATTCATCTGGAAGCGATTTTAACGTTTTAGATTCTGTTTCAATAGTGTTTTGGTATCAATTTTATTCATCTGGAAGCGATTATAACGTTTCATATACTGTCTCAATAGACTTTTATTAATTTCATTCATATGGAAACGATTTCAAAGTTTCAGATGCTGTCTCGATAGAGTTTTAGCATTAATTTTATTCATCTGGAAGCGATTTTAACGTTTCAGATGATGTCTCAATAGAATTTTCGCATTAATAATATCAATCTGGGAGTGATTTTAACTTGTGACGGAGCCGAGAGAGGGTTGTGAACTCAAAGGCAGGATGCAATCAACTGAGTTGTTTATTGAGGAACACTCTCCTTTATATACACAACCTAGAGGCAACCGGACATAACATGTTCGAGAGACAGACAATGTTACAGAGCAAAACAGCAGACATGAATTTTCATGTTCGTTTTAGTGCGAGGGAAAAGCGAAGATACAAGCATAATTATATACAGAATGAATAATGTACAATTGTGTGACACACAGTTGGTACAAACTATTCATATACTGTCTCAATAGAGTTTTCGTATGTATCTTATCCATCTGGTAGCAATTTTACGTTTCATATCTTGTCTCAATAGAGTCTTTGCATTAATTTTATTCATCTAAAAGCAATTTTAACGTTTCAGATGCTGTCTCAATAGAGTTTTTGCATTAATCTTATTCATCTGGAAACGCTTTTAATGTTTATGATGCTGTCTCAATAGACATTTTCCATGGATTTTATTCATCTGGAAGTGATTTTAACGTTTCAGATGCTGTCTCAATAGAGTTTTTGCATTGATATTATTCCTCTGGAAATGATTTTAACCTTTCAGGTGCTTTCTCAATAGAGTTCTTGCATTAATTTTATGCATCAGGAAGGGATTTTTACGTTTCAGATGTTGTGTCAATAGGGTTTTTGAATTAATTTTATTCATCCGAAGGCCATTTCAAGGTTTCTAATGCTGTCTCAATAAAGTTTTTGCATTAGTTTTATTGATCTGGAAGCGATTTCAACGTTTCAGATGCAGTCTCAATAGAGTTTTTGCAATAATTTTATTCATCTGGAAGCAATTATAACGTTTCAGATGTTGTCTCAATAGAGTTTTTGCATTAATTCTAATGAACTGGAAGATATTTTAATGTTTCAGATTCTGTCTCAATAGAGGTTTTGCATTAGTTTTATCATTTTGTAGGCCATTTTAACGTTTCTGATGCTGTCCCAATAGAGTTTTTGCATTAATTTTATTCATCTGGACGCAATTTTAACGTTTCAGATGCTGTCTCAATAGAGATTTTGCATGGATTTTATTCATTTAGAAGGGATTTTAACGTTTCAGATGCTGTCTCAATAGCGTTTTTGCATTGATTTTATTCATTTGGAAGCAATTTTAATGTTTCAAATGCTGTCTCAATAGAGTTTTGCAATAGTTTTATTCATTTGTAGGCAATTTTAACGTTTCTGATGCTGTCTCAATAGAGATTTGGCATTGATTTCATTCAGCTGGAAGCGATTTTAACGTTTTAGATGCTGTTTCAGTAGAGTTTTGGCGTCAATTTTATTCATCTGGAAGCGATTATAACGTTTCAGATACTGTCTCAATAGACTTTTATGTATTAATTTTATTCATATGGAAACGATTTCAACGTTTCAGATGCTGTCTCAATAGAGTTTTAGCATTAATTTTATTCATCTGGAAGGGATTTTAACGTTTCAGATGATGTCTCAATAGAATTTTCGCATTAATAATATTAATCTGGGAGTGATTTTAACTATTCAAATTCTGTCTCAATAGAGTTTTTGTATGTATCTTATCCATCTGGTAGCAATTTTACGTTTCATATCTTGTCTCAATAGAGTCTTTGCATTAATTTAATTCATCTAAAAGCAAGTTTAACGTTTCAGATGCTGTCTCAATAGAGTTTTTGTATGGATTTTATTCATCTGGAAGCGATTTTAACGTTTTAGATTCTGTTTCAATAGTGTTTTGGTATCAATTTTATTCATCTGGAAGCGATTATAACGTTTCAGATACTGTCTCAATAGACTTTTATGTATTAATTTTATTCATATGGAAACGATTTCAACGTTTCAGATGCTGTCTCAATAGAGTTTTAGCATTAATTTTATTCATCTGGAAGGGATTTTAACGTTTCAGATGATGTCTCAATAGAATTTTCGCATTAATAATATTAATCTGGGAGTGATTTTAACTATTCAAATTCTGTCTCAATAGAGTTTTTGTATGTATCTTATCCATCTGGTAGCAATTTTACGTTTCATATCTTGTCTCAATAGAGTCTTTGCATTAATTTAATTCATCTAAAAGCAAGTTTAACGTTTCAGATGCTGTCTCAATAGAGTTTTTGCATTAATCTTATTCATCTGGAAACGCTTTTAATGTTTATGATGCTGTCTCAATAGACATTTTCCATGGATTTTATTCATCTGGAAGTGATTTTAACGTTTCAGATGCTGTCTCAATAGAGTTTTTGCATTGATATTATTCCTCTGGAAGTGAGTTTAACCTTTCAGGTGCTTTCTCAATAGAGTTCTTGCATTAATTCTTTGCATCAGGAAGGGATTTTAACGTTTCAGATGTTGTGTCAATAGGGTTTTTGAATTATTTTTATTCATATGGAGGCAATTTCAAGGTTTCTAATGCTGTCTCAATAGAGTTTTTGCATTAGTTTTATTAATCTAGAAGCGATTTCAACGTTTCAGATGCAGTCTCAATAGAGTTTTTGCAATAATTTTATTCATCTGGAAGCAATTATAACGTTTCTGATGTTGTCTCAATAGAGTTTTTGCATTAATTCTAATGAACTGGAAGCAATTTTAATTATTCAGATTCTGTCTCAATAGAGGTTTTGCATTAGTTTTATTATTTTTTAGGCCATTTTAACGTTCCTGATGCTGTCCCAATAGAGTTTTTGCAAAAATTTTATTCATCTGGAAACGATTTTAACGTTTCAGATGCTCTCTCAAAAGAGTTTTGGTATTGATTTTATTCATTTGGAAGCAATTTTAATGTCTCAATTGCTGTTTCAATAGAGTTTTTGCATTAATTTTATTCATCTGGGTGCGATTTTAACGTTTTAGATGCTGGCTCAACAGACTTTTTTGTATTGATTTTATTCATTTGGAAGCGATTTTAACGTTTCAGATGCTGTCTTAATAGGTTTTTTGCATTAATTTTATTCCTTTGGAAGCAATTTTAACGTTTCAGAGTATGTCTCAATAGAACTTTCGCATTAATATTATTAATCTGGGAGTGATTTTAACTATTCAAATACTGTCTCAATAGAGTTTTCGTATGTATCTTATCCATCTGGTAGCAATTTAACGTTTCATATCTTGTCTCATTAGAGTCTTTGCATCAATTTTATTCATCTAAAATCGATTTTAACGTTTCAGATGCTGTCTCAATAGAGTTTTTGCATGAATTTTATTCATCTGAAAGCGAATTTAACGATTAAGATGCTGTTTCAACAGAGTTTTTGCATTAATCTTATTCATCTGGAAACGCTTTTAACGTTTATAATGCTTTCTGAATAGACATTTTCCATGGATTTTATTCATCTGGAAGTGATTTTAACGTCTCATATGCTGTCTCAATAGTTTTTGCATTGATTTTATTCCTTTGGAATTGATTTTAACCTATCAGGTGCTGTCTCAATAGAGTTTTTGCATTAATTTTATTTATCTGGAAGGGATTTTAACGTTTCAGATGTTGTCTCAATAGGGTTTTTTAATTAATTTTATTCATCTGGTGGCAATTTTAAGGTTTCTAATGCTGTCTCAATAGAGTTTTTGTATTAGTTTTATTAATCTGGAAGTGATTTCAACGTTTCAGGTGCGGTCTCAATAGAGTTTTTGCATTAATTAATTCATCTGGAAGCAATTTTAACGTTTCGGATGTTGTCTCAATACAGTTTTTGCATTAATTCTAATGAACTGGAAGCAATTTTAACGTTTCGGATGTTGTCTCAATAGAGTTTTTGCATTAATTCTAATGAACTGGAAGCAATTTTAATGATTCAGATTCTGTCTCAATAGATGTTTTGCATTAGTTTTATTCATTTGTAGGCCATTTTAACGTTTCTGATGCTGTCCCAATACAGTTTTTGCATTAATTTTATTCATCTGGAAACGATTTTAACGTTTCAGATGTAGTCTCAAAAGAGTTTTGGCATTGATTTTATTCATTTAGAAGCAATTTTAACGTTTCAGTTGCTGTTTCAATAGAGTTTTTGTATTAATTTTATTCATCTGGACGTGATTTTAACATTTCAGATACTGTCTCAATAGAGTTTTTTCATGGATTTTATTCATATGGAAGCGATTTTAACGTTTCAGGTGATGTCTCAATAGATTTGTTGCTTCAATTTTATTCATATGGAAGCTATTTTAACATTTCAGATGATGTCTCAATAGAATTTTTACATTAATTTTATTCATCTGAAAGCTATTTTAAATATTCAAATGCTGTCTCAAAAGAGTTTTCGTATTGATTTTATTCATCTGGAAACAATTTTGCGTTTCAGATGCTGTCTCAATATAGTTTTTGCATTAATTTTATTCATCTGGAAGCGATTTTAACGATTCATATGCTGTCTCAATAGAGTTTTTGCATTGATTTTATTCCTTTATAAGCAATTTTAACCTATCAGGTGCTGTTTCAATAAAGTTCTTGCATTAATTTTATTTATCTGGAAGGGATTTTAACGTTTCAGATGTTGTCTCTATAGGGTTTTTAATTAATTTCATTCATCTGAAGGCAATTTTAAGGTTTCTAATGCTGTCTCAATGGAGTTTTTGCATTAGTTTTATTAATCTGAAAGTGATTTCAACGTTTCAGATGCTGTCTCAATAGATTTGTTGCATTGATTTTATTTATCTGGAAGTTATTTTAACAATTAAGATGATGTCTCAATAGAATTCTTACATTAATGTTATTCATCTGGAAACAATTTTAACGTTTCAGATGTTGTCTCGATGGAGTTTTAGCATTGATTTTATTCATCTGGAAGTGTTTATAACGTTTTAGATGCTGTCTCAACAGACTTTTTTGTATTGATTTTATTCATTTGGAAGCGATTTTAACGTTTCAGATGCTGTCTTAATAGGTTTTTTGCATTAATTTTATTCCTTTGGAAGCTATTTTAACATTTCAGAGAATGTCTCAATAGAATTTTCGCATTGATATTATTAATCTGGGAGTGATTTTAACTACTCAAATACTGTCTCAATAGAGTTTTCGTATGTATTTTATCCATCTGGTAGCAATTTTATGTTTCATATCTTGTCTCATTAGTATTTGCATTAATTCATTCATCTAAAATCGATTTTAACGTTTCAGATGCTGCTTCAATGAGAGTTTTTGCATGAATTTTATTCATCTGCAAGCGATTTTAATGATTAAGATGCTGTCTCAATAGAGTTTCTGCATTAATCTTATTCATCTGGAAATGCTTTTAACGTTTATGATGCTGTCTGAATAGACATTTTCCATGGATTTTATTCATCTGGAAGTGATTTTAAAGTTTCAGATGCTGTCTCAATAGTTTTTGCATTGATTTTATTCCTTTGGAAGCAATTTTAACCTCTCAGGTGCTGTCTCAATAGAGTTCTTGCATTAATATTATTTATCTGGAAGGGATTTTAACGTTTCAGATGTTGTCTCAATAGGGTTTTTTAATTAATTTGATTCATCTGGAGGCAATTTTGAGGTTTCTAATGCTGTCTCAATAGAGTTTTTACATTAGTTTTATTAATCTGAAAGTGATTTCAACGTTTCAGGTGCAGTCTCAATAGAGTTTTTGTAATAATTTTATTCATCTGGAAGCAATTATAACGATTCGGATGTTGTCTCAATAGAGTTTTTGCATTAATTATAATGAACTGGAAGCAATTTTAATGATTCAGATTCTGTCTCAATAGATGTTTTGCATTAGTTTTATTCATTTGTAGGCCATTTTAACGTTTCTGATGCTGTCCCAATAGAGTTTTTGCATTAATTTTATTCATCTGGAAACGATTTTAACGTTTCAGATGCAGTCTCAAAAGAGTTTTGGCATTGATTTTATTCATTTGGGAGCAATTTTAACGTTTCAGTTGCTGTTTCAATAGAGTTTTTGCATTAATTTTATTCTTCTGGTCACGATTTTAACATTTCAGATACTTTCTAAATAGAGTTTTTGCATGGATTTTATTCATATGGAAGCGATTTTAACGTTTCAGGTGATGTCTCAATAGATTTGTTGCATTAATTTTATTCATCTGGAAGCTATTTTTACATTTCAGATGATGTCTCAATAGAATTTTTACATTAATTTTATTCATATGGAAGCGATTTTAAATATTCAAATGCTGTCTTAAAAGAGTTTTCGTATTGATTTTATTCATCTGGAAACAATTTTGCGTTTCAGATGCTGTCTCAATATAGTTTTTGCATTAATTTTATTCATATGGAAGCGATTTTGATGATTCATATGCTGTCTCAATAGAGTTTTTGCATTGATTTTATTCCTTTAGAAGCGATTTTAACCTATCAGGTGCTGTCTCAATAGAGTTCTTGCATTAATTTTATTTATCTGGAAGGGATTTTAACGTTTCAGATGTTGTCTCAATAGGGTTTTTTAATTAATTTTATTCATCTGGAGGCAATTTTAAGGTTTCTAATGCTGTCTCAATAGAGTTTTTGCATTAGTTTTATCAATCTGGAAGCAATTATAACGTTTCGGATGTTGTCTCAATAGAGTTTTTGCATTAATTCTAATGAACTGGAAGCAATTTTAATGATTCAGATTCTGTCTCAATAGATGTTTTGCATTAGTTTTATTCATTTGTAGGCCATTTTAACGTTTCTGATGCTGTCCCAATACAGTTTTTGCATTAATTTTATTCATCTGGAAACGATTTTAACGTTTCAGATGTAGTCTCAAAAGAGTTTTGGCATTGATTTTATTCATTTAGAAGCAATTTTAACGTTTCAGTTGCTGTTTCAATAGAGTTTTTGTATTAATTTTATTCATCTGGACGTGATTTTAACATTTCAGATACTGTCTCAATAGAGTTTTTTCATGGATTTTATTCATATGGAAGCGATTTTAACGTTTCAGGTGATGTCTCAATAGATTTGTTGCTTCAATTTTATTCATATGGAAGCTATTTTAACATTTCAGATGATGTCTCAATAGAATTTTTACATTAATTTTATTCATCTGAAAGCTATTTTAAATATTCAAATGCTGTCTCAAAAGAGTTTTCGTATTGATTTTATTCATCTGGAAACAATTTTGCGTTTCAGATGCTGTCTCAATATAGTTTTTGCATTAATTTTATTCATCTGGAAGCGATTTTAACGATTCATATGCTGTCTAATAGAGTTTTTGCATTGATTTTATTCCTTTATAAGCAATTTTAACCTATCAGGTGCTGTCTCAATAAAGTTCTTGCATTAATTTTATTTATCTGGAAGGGATTTTAACGTTTCAGATGTTGTCTCAATAGGGTTTTTAATTAATTTCATTCATCTGAAGGCAATTTTAAGGTTTCTAATGCTGTCTCAATGGAGTTTTTGCATTAGTTTTATTAATCTGAAAGTGATTTCAACGTTTCAGATGCTGTCTCAATAGATTTGTTGCATTGATTTTATTCATCTGGAAGTTATTTTAACAATTAAGATGATGTCTCAATAGAATTTTACATTAATGTTATTCATCTGGAAACAATTTTAACGTTTCAGATGTTGTCTCGATGGAGTTTTAGCATTGATTTTATTCATCTGGAAGTGTTTATAACGTTTTAGATGCTGTCTCAACAGACTTTTTTGTATTGATTTTATTCATTTGGAAGCGATTTTAACGTTTCAGATGCTGTCTTAATAGGTTTTTTGCATTAATTTTATTCCTTTGGAAGCTATTTTAACATTTCAGAGAATGTCTCAATAGAATTTTCGCATTGATTTATTAATCTGGAGTGATTTTAACTACTCAAATACTGTCTCAATAGAGTTTTCGTATGTATTTTATCATCTGGTAGCAATTTTATGTTTCATATCTTGTCTCATTAGTATTTGCATTAATTATTCATCTAAAATCGATTTTAACGTTTCAGATGCTGCTTCAATGAGAGTTTTTGCATTGAATTTTATTCATCTGCAAGCGATTTTAATGATTAAGATGCTGTCTCAATAGAGTTTCTGCATTAATCTTATTCATCTGGAAATGCTTTTAACGTTTATGATGCTGTCTGAATAGACATTTTCCATGGATTTTATTCATCTGGAAGTGATTTTAAGTTTCAGATGCTGTCTCAATAGTTTTTGCATTGATTTTATTCCTTTGGAAGCAATTTTAACCTCTCAGTGCTGTCTCAATAGAGTTTTGCATTAATATTATTATCTGGAAGGGATTTTAACGTTTCAGATGTTGTCTCAATAGGGTTTTTTAATTAATTTTATTCATCTGGAGGCAATTTTGAGGTTTCTAATGCTGTCTCAATAGAGTTTTTACATTAGTTTTATTAATCTGAAGTGATTTCAACGTTTCAGGTGCAGTCTCAATAGAGTTTTTGTAATAATTTTATTCATCTGGAAGCAATTATAACGATTCGGATGTTGTCTCAATAGAGTTTTTGCATTAATTATAATCTGGAAGCAATTTTAATGATTCAGATGCTGTCTCAATAGATGTTTTGCATTAGTTTTATTCATTTGAAGGCCATTTTAACGTTTCTGATGCTGTCCAATAGAGTTTTTGCATTAATTTTATTCATCTGGAAACGATTTTAACGTTTCAGATGCAGTCTCAAAAGAGTTTTGCATTGATTTTATTCATTTGGGAGCAATTTTAACGTTTCAGTTGCTGTCTCAATAGAGTTTTTGCATTAATTTTATTCTTCTGGTCACGATTTTAACATTTCAGATACTTTCTAAATAGAGTTTTTGCATGGATTTTATTCATATGGAAGCGATTTTAACGTTTCAGGTGATGTCTCAATAGATTTGTTGCATTAATTTTATTCATCTGGAAGCTATTTTTACATTTCAGATGATGTCTCAATAGAATTTTTACATTAATTTTATTCATATGGAAGCGATTTTAATATTCAAATGCTGTCTTAAAAGAGTTTTGTATTGATTTTATTCATCTGGAAACAATTTTAACGTTTCAGATGCTGTCTCAATAGAGTTTTGCATTAATTTTATTCATCTGGAAGGGATTTTAACGTTTCAGATGTTGTCTCAATAGTTTTTTAATTAATTTTATTCATCTGGAGGCAATTTTAAGGTTTCTAATGCTGTCTCAATAGAGTTTTTCCATTAGTTTTATTAATCTGGAAGCAATTATAACGTTTCGGATGTTGTCTCAATAGAGTTTTTGCATTAATTTATTCATCTGGAAGCAATTTTAATGTTTCATATTCTGTCTCAATAGATGTTTTGCATTAGTTTTATTCATTGTAGGCCATTTTAACGTTTCTGATGCTGTCCAATAGAGTTTTTGCATTAATTTTATTCATCTGGAAACGATTTTAACGTTTCAGATGCTGTCTCAAAAGAGTTTTGTATTAATTTTATTCATTGGAAGCAATTTTAACGTTTCAGTTGCTGTTTCAATGGAGTTTTTGCATTAATTTTATTCATCTGGTCGCGATTTTAATATTTCAGATGCTGTCTCAATAGAGTTTTTGCATGGATTTTATTCATATGGAAGCGATTTTAACGTTTCAGGTGCTGTCTCAATGATTTGTTGCATTAATTTCATTCATCTGGAAGCTATTTTACATTTCAGATATGTCTCAATAGAATTTTTACATTAATTTTATTCATCTGGAAGCGATTTTAAATTTCAAATGCTGTCTCAAAAGAGTTTTCGTATTGATTTTATTCATCTGGAAACAATTTTGCGTTTCAGATGCTGTCTCAATATAGTTTTTGCATTAATTTTATTCATTTGGAAGCGATTTTAACGATTCATATGCTGTCTCAATAGAGTTTTTGCATTGATTTTATTCCTTTGGAAGCGATTTTAACTATCAGTGCTGTCTCAATAGAGTTTTGCATTAATTTTATTCATCTGGAAGGGATTTTAACGTTTCAGATGTTGTCTCAATAGGTTTTTTATTAATTTTATTCATCTGGAGCAATTTTCAGGTTTCTAATGCTGTCTCAATAGAGATTTTGCATTAGTTTTATTCATCTGGAAGTGATTTAACGTTTCAGTGCAGTCTCAATAGAGTTTTTGCATTAATTTTATTCATCTGGAAGCAATTTTAACATTTCGGATGTTGTCTCAATAGAGTTTTTGCATTAATTCTATGAACTGGAAGCAATTTTAACGTTTCAGATTCTGTCTCAATAGATGTTTTGCATTAGTTTTATTCATTGTAGGCCATTTTAATGTTTCAGATGCTGTCCCAATAGAGTTTTTGCATTAATTTTATTCATCTGGAAACGATTTTAACGTTTCAGATGCAGTCTCAAAAGAGTTTTGGCATTGATTTTATTCATTTGGAAGAAATTTTAACGTTTCAGTTGCTGTCTCAATAGAGTTTTTGCATTAATTTTATTCATCTGGTCGCGATTTTAACATTTCAGATACTGTCTCAATAGAGTTTTTGCATTGGATTTTATTCATATGGAAGCGATTTTAACGTTTTAGGTGATGTCTCAATAGAGTTTTTGCATTAATTTTATTCATCTGGAAGCTATTTTTACATTTCAGATGATGTCTCAATAGAATTTTTGCATTAATTTTATTCATCTGGAAGCGATTTTAAATATTCAAATGCTGTCTCAAAGAGTTTTCGTATTGATTTTATTCATCTGGAAACAATTTTAACGTTTCAGATGCTGTCTCAATATAGTTTTTGCATTAATTTTATTCATATGGAAGCGATTTTAATGATTCATATGCTGTCTCAATAGAGTTTTTGCATTGATTTTATTCTTTAGAAGCGATTTTAACTATCAGTGCTGTCTCAATAGAGTTTTGCATTAATTTTATTTATCTGGAAGGGATTTTAACGTTTCAGATGTTGTCTCAATAGGGTTTTTTAATTAATTTTATTCATCTGGAGGCAATTTTAAGGTTTCTAATGTTGTCTCAATAGAGTTTTTCCATTAGTTTTATAATCTGGAAGCAATTATAACGTTTCGGATGTTGTCTCAATAGAGTTTTTGCATTAATTCTAATGAACTGGAAGCAATTTTAATGATTCATATCTGTCTCAATAGAGTTTTGCATTAGTTTTATTCATTTGTAGGCCATTTTAACGTTTCTGATGCTGTCTCAATAGAGTTTTTGCATTAATTTTATTCATCTGGAAACGATTTTAACGTTTCAGATGCTGTCTCAATAGGGTTTTTGCATTAATTTTATTCATCTGGAGGCAATTTTAAGGTTTCTAATGCTGTCTCAATAGAGTTTTTTCATTAGTTTTATCAATCTGGAAGCAATTTAACGTTTCGGATGTTGTCTCAATAGGGTTTTTTAATTAATTTTATTCATCTGGAGGCAATTTTAAGGTTTCTAATGCTGTCTCAATAGAGTTTTTTCATTAGTTTTATCAATCTGGAAGCAATTATAACGTTTCGGATGTTGTCTCAATAGAGTTTTTGCATTAATTCTAATGAACTGGAAGCAATTTTAATGATTCAGATTCTGTCTCAATAGATGTTTTGCATTAGTTTTATTCATTTGTAGGCCATTTTAATGTTTCTGATGCTGTCCCAATAGAGTTTTTGCATTAATTTTATTCATCTGGAAACGATTTTAACGTTTCAGATGCAGTCTCAAAAGAGTTTTGGCATTGATTTTATTCATTTGGAAGAAATTTTAACGTTTCAGTTGCTGTTTCAATAGAGTTTTTGCATTAATTTTATTCATCTGGTCGCGATTTTAACATTTCAGATACTGTCTCAATAGAGTTTTTGCATGGATTTTATTCATATGGAAGCGATTTTAACGTTTTAGGTGATGTCTCAATAGACTTGTTGCATTAATTTTATTCATCTGGAAGCTATTTTTACATTTCAGATGATGTCTCAATAGAATTTTTACATTAATTTTATTCATCTGGAAGCGATTTTAAATATTCAAATGCTGTCTCAAAAGAGTTTTCGTATTGATTTTATTCATCTGGAAACAATTTTGCGTTTCAGATGCTGTCTCAATATAGTTTTTGCATTAATTTTATTCATATGGAAGCGATTTTAATGATTCATATGCTGTCTCAATAGAGTTTTTGCATTGATTTTATTCCTTTAGAAGCTATTTTAACCTATCAGGTGCTGTCTCAATAGAGTTCTTGCATTAATTTTATTTATCTGGAAGGGATTTTAACGTTTCAGATGTTGTCTCAATAGGGTTTTTTAATTAATTTTATTCATCTGGAGGCAATTTTAAGGTTTCTAATGTTGTCTCAATAGAGTTTTTCCATTAGTTTTAATAATCTGGAAGCAATTATAACGTTTCGGATGTTGTCTCAATAGAGTTTTTGCATTAATTCTAATGAACTGGAAGCAATTTTAATGATTCATATTCTGTCTCAATAGATGTTTTGCATTAGTTTTATTCATTTGTAGGCCATTTTAACGTTTCTGATGCTGTCCCAATAGAGTTTTTGCATTAATTTTATTCATCTGGAAACGATTTTAACGTTTCAGATGCAGTCTCAAAAGAGATTTGGTATTGATTTTATTCATTTGGAAGCAATTTTAACGTTTCAGTTGCTGTTTCAATGGAGTTTTTGCATTAATTTTGTTCATCTGGTCGCGATTTTAATATTTCAGATACTGTCTCAATAGAGTTTTTGCATGGATTTTATTCATATGGAAGCGATTTTAACGTTTCAGGTGATGTCTCAATTGATTTGTTGCATTAATTTCATTCATCTGGAAGCTATTTTTACATTTCAGATTATGTCTCAATAGAATTTTTACATTAATTTTATTCATCTGGAAGCGATTTTAAATATTCAAATGCTGTCTCAAAAGAGTTTTCGTATTGATTTTATTCATCTGGAAACAATTTTGCGTTTCAGATGCTGTCTCAATATAGTTTTTGCATTAATTTTATTCATTTGGAAGCGATTTTAACGATTCATATGCTGTCTCAATAGAGTTTTTGCATTGATTTTATTCCTTTAGAAGCGATTTTAACCTATCAGGTGCTGTCTCAATAGAGTTCTTGCATTAATTTTATTCATCTGGAAGGGATTTTAACGTTTCAGATGTTGTCTCAATAGGGTTTTTTAATTAATTTTATTCATCTGGAGGCAATTTTCAGGTTTCTAATGCTGTCTCAATAGAGATTTTGCATTAGTTTTATTAATCTGGAAGTGATTTCAACGTTTCAAGTGCAGTCTCAATAGAGTTTTTGCATTAATTTTATTCATCTGGAAGCAATTATAACATTTCGGATGTTGTCTCAATAGAGTTTTTGCATTAATTCTAATGAACTGGAAGCAATTTTAATGATTCAGATTCTGTCTCAATAGAATTTTACATTTATTTAATTCATCTGGAAGCGATTTTAAATATTCAAATGCTGTCTCTAAAGAGTTTTCGTATTGATTTTATTCATCTTGAAACAAATTTGCGTTTCAGATGCTGTCTCAATATAGTTTTTGCATTAATTTTATTCATATGGAAGCGATTTTAACGATTCATATGCTGTCTCAAAAGAGTTTTTGTATTAATTTTATCCATCTCAAAACGCTTTTAATGTTTCAGATACTGTCTCAATAGAGATTTTGCATCGATTTTATTCATCTGGAAGTGATTTCAACGTTACAGAGGCAGTCTCAATAGAGCTTTTGCATTGATTTTATTCCACTAAAGCGATTTTAACGTTTCAGATGTTTTCTCAATAGAGGTTTTGCATTAATTATTTTCATCTGGAATCGATTATAATGTTTCTGATGCTATCACAATAGATTTCTTGCATTAATTTTATTCATCTGGAAGCGGTTTTAACGATTCAGGTGCTGTTTCAATAGAGTTTTTGCATTAATTTTATTCTTCTGGATGCGATTTTAACGTACCAGACGCTGTCTAAACAGAGATTTTGCATGGATTTTATTCATTTAGAAGTGATTATAACTATTCAAATGCTGTCTCAATAGTTTTCGTATAGATTTTATTCATCTGGAAGCAATTTTAAGGTTTTAGATGCTATTTCAATATAGATTTTGCATTAAAATTATTCATCTGGAAGCGATTTTAACGTTTCAGGTGCTGTGTCAATAGAGTTTCTGCATTAATTCTATTCATCTGGAAACGATTATAACGTTTCTCATGCTTTCTCAATAGATTTCTTGCATTAACTTTATTCATCTGGAAGTGATTTTAACGTTTCAGATGTTGTCTCAATAGAGTTTTTGCATTAGTTTTATTAATCTGGAAATGATTTTAATAGAGTTTTTTTTCATTAATTTTATTCATCTGGAAGCGATTATAACGTTTCTGATGCTGTTTCAGTATAGTTTTATCATTAATTTTATTGATCTGGAAGCGATTTTAATGTTTCAGATGCTGTCTCAATAAAAATTTTTCAATAGTTTTATTCATTTGTAGGCGATTTTAACGTTTCGGATGCTGTCTCAATAGTGTTTTTGTATGGATTTCATTCAGCCGGAAGAGATTTTAACGTTTCAGATGCTGTCTCAATAGCATTTTTAGCATTGATTTCATCCCTCTGGAAGCGATTTTAACGTTTCAGATGCTGTCTGAATAGAGATTTTTCATAAATTTTATTCATCTGGATGCGATTTTAATGTTTCAGTTGCTGTCTCAATAAAGTTTTTGCATTAATTCTATTCATATGGAAACTATTTTAATGTTTATGATGATGTCTCAATAGAGTTTTTGCATTATTTCTTTTTGCTAGAAGGGATTTTAACGTTTCAGATGCTGTCTCAATACTGTTTGCATTAATCTTATTCATGTGGAGACGATTTTTACGTTTTTAATGCTGTCTCAATAGAGTTTTGGCATTAATTTCATTCATCTGGAAGATATTTCAACTTTTTCAGATGCTGTCTTAAGAATTTTTTGTATTAATTTTATTCATTTAGAAACAATTTCAACGTTTCAGATACTGTCTCGGTAGAGTTTCAGCATTAACATTATTCATCTGGAAGTGATTTTAACCTTTCAGACGTTTTTGCATATATTTTATTCATTAGGGAGCAATTTTAACGTTTCAGATTCTGTCTCAATAGAGTTTTTGCTTTGATTTTATACATCTGGATGCGATTTTAACGTTTCTTATGCTGTCTCAAAAGAGATTTTGCATGGATTCTATTCATCTGGAAGCGATTTTAACGTTTCAGATGCTGTTTCAATACCGTTTTAGCATTGATTTCATCCCTCTGGAAGCGATTTTAACATTTCAGAGAATGTCTGACTAGAGATTTTTCATAAATTTTATTCATCTGGAAGCGATTCTAACGTTCCATATGCTGTCTCAATAGAGTTTTTGCGTTGATTCTATTCATCTGGATGCAATTTTAACGTTTCAGTTGCTGTCTCAGTAAAGTTTTTGCATTAATTCTATTCATATGGAAACGATTTTAATGTTTCTGGTGATGTCTCAATAGAGTTTTTGCATTATTTTTTTTGCTAGAAGGGATTTTAACGTTTCAGATGCTGTCTCAATAGTGTTTGCATAAATCTTATTCATATGGAGACGTTTTTACGTTTCTGATGCTGTCTCAATAGAGTTTTGGCATTAATTTCATTCATCTAGAAGATATTTCAACTTTTCAGATGCTGTCTTAATAGACTTTTTTGTATTAATTTTATTCATTTAGAAACGATTTCAACGTTTCAGATACTGTCTCGATAGAGTTTCAGCATTAACATTATTCATCTGGAAGCGATTTTAACGTTTCAGATGCTGTTTCAATAGAGTTTTTGCATTGATTTTATTCCTTAGGAAGCGATTTTAACATTTCAGATTCTGTCTCAATAGAGATTTTTCATAAATTTTATTCATCTGGAAGCGATTCTAACGTTCCAGATGCAGTTTCAATAGAGTTTTTGCTCTGATTTTATTTATCTGGAGGCGATTTTAACGTTTCAGTTGCTGTCTCAATACAGTTTTGGCACTAATTTTATTCATACGGAAACAATTTTAAGGTTTCTGATGATGTCTCAATAGAGTTTTTGCATTATTTTTTTTTTTTTTGCTAGAAGTGATTTTAACGTTTCAGATGCTGTCTCTATAGTTTTTCCATTAATCTTATTCATATGGAGATAATTTTTACGTGTCTGATGCTGTCTCAATAAAGTTGTTGCATTAATTTCATTCATCTGGAAGATATTTTAACTTTTCAGATGCTGTCTTAATAGACTTTTTTGTATTAATTTTATTCATCTAGAAACGATTTCAACGTTTCAGATGCTGTCTCGATAGAGTTTCAGTATTAACATTATTCATCTGGGAGCGATTTTAACATTTCAGATGCTATTTCAATTTAGTTTTTGCATTGATTTTATTTATTTGGAAGCGATTTTAACGTTTCAGATGATGTCTCAATAGATTTTTTGTATTAATTTTATTCATCTGGATGCTATTTTAACGTTTCAGGTGAAATCTCAATAGATTTTTTTGCATTAATTTTATTGATCTGGAAGCGATTTTAACGTTTCAGATGCTGTTTTAATAGAGTTTTGGCATTAATTTTATTCATTTGTAGGAGATTTGAACGTTTCTGATGCTGTCTCAATAGAGCTTTTGCATTAATTTTATTCATCAGGAAACAATTTTAACGTTTCAGATGCTGTCTCAATAGAGTTTTTGCATTGATTTTATTCATTTGAAAGCAATTTTAATGTTTCAGATGCTGTCTCAATAGAGTTTTGCAATAGTTTTATTTATTTTTAGGCAATTTTAACGTTTCTGATGCTGTCTCAATAGAGATTTGGTATTGATTTCATTCAGCTGGAAGCGATTTTAACGTTTTATATTCTGTTTCAATAGAGTTTTTGCATCAATCTTATTCATCTGGAAGCGATTTTAACGTTTCAGATGCCTTCTTAATATAGTTTTTGCATCTATTTTATTCATCTGGAAGCAATTTTAACGCTTCAGATGCTCTCTCAATAGATATTTTGTATGGATTTTATTCATCTGGAAATGATTTTAACGTTTCAGAGGCGGTCACAATAGAGTTTTTGCATTGATTTTATTCCACTGAAGCGATTTTAACGTTTCAGGTGCTGTCTCAATAGAGTTTTTGCATTAATTCTATTCATCTGGAAGGGATTATAATGTGTCTGATGCTGTCTCAATAGATTTATTGCATTAATTTTATTCATCACGAAGCGATTTCAATGTTTCAGATGTTGTCTCAATAGAGTTTTTGCATTATTTTTATTCATCTGGAAGCAATTTCATAGTTTCTAATGCTGTGTCAATAAAGTTTTTGCATTAGTTTTATTAAGCTGGAAACGATTTTAACATTTTAGGTGCTGTCTCAATAGAGTTTTTGCTTTAATTTTTTTCATCTGGAAGCGATTATAACGTTTCTGATGCTGTCTCAATATAGTTTTTGCATTATTTCATTGATCTGGAAGCGATTTTAATGTTTCAGATGATGTCTCAATAGAGTTTTGGCATTGAATTTATTCAGCTGGAAGCAATTTTAACGTTTTTTATTCTGTTTCAATAGATTTTTTGCATTAATTTTATTTATCTGGAAGCGATTTTAACGTTTCAGATGCTGTCTCAATAGAGTTTTTGCATTAATTTTATTCATCTGGAAGCAATTCTAAAGTTTCAGATGCTGTCTCAATAGAGATTTTGCTTGGCTTTTATTCATCTGGAAGTGATTTTAACGTTTCAAATGCTGTCTCAAGAGAGTTTTAGCATTGATTTTATTCCTCTGGAAGCGATTTTAATGTTTCAGATGCTGTCTCAATAGAGATTTTTCATAAATTTTATTCATCTGGAAGCAATTCTAAAGTTCCAGATGCTGTCTCAATAGAGTTTTTGTATTGATTTTATTCATTTGAAAACGATTTTAACGTTTCATATGCTTTCTCAATAGAGTTTTTGCATTATTTTATTCATGTGGAGACGATTTTTACGTTTCTGATGATGTCTCAATAGATTTTTTGGATTAGTTTTATTCATCTAGAAGCTATTTTAACGTTTCAGGTGATGTCTCAGAATTGTGCTTCAATTTTATTGATCTGGAAGCGATTTTAATTTTTCAGATGCTGTTTCAATAGAGTTTTTGCATTAATTTTATTCATCTGTAGGCGATTTTAACGTTCCTGATGCTGTCTCGATAGAGCTTTTGCATTAATTTCATTCATCTGGAAGATATTTCAACTTTTCAGATGCTGTCTTAATAGACTTTTTTGTATTAATTTTATTCATTTAGAAACGATTTCAACGTTTCAGATACTGTCTTGATAGAGTTCAGCATTAACATTATTCATCTGGAAGCGATTTTAACGTTTCAGATGCTGTTTCAATAGAGTTTTTGCATTGATTTTATTCCTTAGGAATCGATTTTAACGTTTCAGATTCTGTCTCAATAGAGATTTTTCATAAATTTTATTCATCTGGAAGCGATTCTAACGGTCCAGATGCAGTTTCAATAGAGTTTTTGCTCTAATTTTATTCATAAGGATGCGATTTTAACGTTTCAGTTGCTGTCTCAATACAGTTTTGGCACTAATTTTATTCATATGGAAACGATTTTAAGGTTTCTGATGATGTCTCAATAGAGTTTTTGCATTATTTTTTTTTTTTGCTAGAAGTGATTTTAACGTTTCAGATGCTGTCTCAATAGTTTTTGCATTAATTTCATTCATCTGGAAGACATTTTAACTTTTCAGATGCTGTCCTAATAGACTTTTTTTGTATTAATTTTATTCATCTAGAAACGATTTCAACGTTTCAGATGCTGTCTCGATAGAGTTTCAGCATTAACATTATTCATCTGGGAGCGATTTTAACGTTTCAGATGCTGTTTCAATTGAGTTTTTGCATTGATTTTATTTATTTGGAAGCGATTTTAACGTTTCAGATGATGTCTCAATAGATTTTTTGTATTAATTTTATTCATCTGGAAGCTATTTTAACGTTTTAGGTGAAGTCTCAATAGAATTTTTGCATTAATTTTATTGATCTGGAAGCGATTTTAACGTTTCAGATGCTGTTTTAATAGAGTTTTGGCATTAATTTTATTCATCTGTAGGAGATTTGAACGTTTCTGATGCTCTCTCAATAGAGCTTTTGCATTAATTTTATTCATCTGGAAACAATTTTAACGTTTCAGATGCTGTCTCAATAGAGTTTTTGCATTGATTTTACTCAATTGGAAGCAATTTTAATGTTTCAGATGCTGTCTCAATAGAGTTTTGGCATTGATTTTATTCAGTTGGAAACAATTTTATCGTTTTTTATTCTGTGTCAATAGAGTTTTTGCATTAATTTTATTCATCTGGAAGCGATTTTAACGTTTCAGATGCTGTCTCAATAGAGTTTTTGCATTAATTTTATTCATCTGGAAGCAATTTTAAAGTTTCAGATGCTGTCTCAATAGAGATTTTGCTTGGCTTTTATTCATCTGGAAGTGATTTTAACGTTTCAAATGCTGTCTCATTAGAGTTTTAGCATTGATTTTATTCATCTGGAAGCGATTTTAATGTTTCAGATGCTGTCTCAATAGAGATTTTTCATAAATTTTATTCATCTGGAAGCAATTCTAAAGTTCCAGATGCTGTCTCAATAAAGTTTTTGCATTGATTTTTTAATTTGAAAACGATTTTAACGTTTCAGATGCTGTCTCAATAGAGTTTCCGCATTAATTTTATTCATCTTTAAGCGATTTTAAAGTTTCAGATGCGGTCTCAATAAAGTTTTTGCATTATTTTTTTTTTTAATCTAGAAGGGATTTTACGTTGCAAATGCTTTTTCAATAGAGTTTTTGCATTATTTTATTCTTGTGGAGACGGTTTTTACGCTTCTGATGATGTCTCAATAGATTTTTTGGATTAGTTTTATTCATCTAGAAGATATTTTAACGTTTCAGGTGATGTCTCAGAATTTGTGCTTTAATTTTATTGATCTGGAAGCGATTTTAATTTTTCAGATGCTGTTTCAATAGAGTTTTTGCATTAATTTTATTCATCTGTAGGCGATTTTAACGTTCCTGATGCTGTCTCAATAGAGCTTTTGCATTAATTTTATTCTTTTGGAAACAATTTTAACGTTTCAGAAGCTGTCTCAATAGAGTTTTGGCATTGAT
>NC_090754.1:59043109-59060113 GCF_036898095.1 Palaemon carinicauda
ATGGGCTGGAGGCTTTTTGGCAAAGGCCCATTTTCTCCATTTCGGCGAACGTCTGTTTGGCGGCTGCCAATCGTTCAGGTGCCAGACGTCTGAATTTTGCGAAGACTGGGGGTCCCGTCGTCTTGATATGGTGATAAATACCGTGCTTGGCAGGAACCGTGGGTGTTTGGCGAAGTTCTGGAAGGAAAATTTCCGGGTACGACGTGAGGAGGTGGGCGTAGGCATCCGTGGGTGCGCTGATGTGGAGAGCGAGGTTAGAGGGGGCGGGTTGAAGAGGTGTCGACAAGTACAAGTCTGCGTTGACCAATCGTCGGTGGGCGACATCGACCAGAAGGTGGAAATGAGAGAGGAAATCCGCACCGAGGATTGGCATTGTGACGTCAGCAACAAGAAACTTCCAATTGAATTTACCGTTTCCGAACGATAATGTGAGGTTCTCGTAACCGTAGGTGGGTATCGCAGATCCGTTGGCAGCTACCAAGCGGACGTCGGCAGATGTAGACAGACTACGTCGTACCTTGAAGAGTTTCCTTGGCAAAAGAGAACGACAAGCACCCGTGTCTACCAAAAATCGCACACCCGTTCCTGCATCCTGTAAAAAGAAAAAATTAGAAACATGGGAGGCCACCGCCACAAGCGATGGCCACTGACAATCTTTGGCACATTTCTTCGCGGTTGCCCCGAATCTGAAGTGGTAGTAGCAAAACTGCGGCGGATGGGAGGTAGTAAGTGGCTGTAGAAGTCGTTCGTTGGGGGCGCGAGCGATTGGTGGGTGGTGGGCGGCTTTGTCGCCGCTTCGGCACGTCACGGGGTAGGCGTGTATGTCCTACGGCATTCATGTCAGCTTCGGTTGACGTTGAATAGGCATCCTCGTCGTCAGGGGTGGAGGCGTTGATGGAGGTCTTGAAGTGGCTGTCCATAAGGGCGTCGGCTTTGGTCATCAAGTCCTTTATGGGTAAACTATCGACATCGGGTATGGCAGCGCGTACAGGTTCAGGTAAACGGCGTATCCAAAGGGCACGGAGTAGGTTCAGCTCATGAAGGACGGACGTGACGTCATTTAGCAATGGCCCCCGTTTGTTTACGTCTCGAGTACCAAAAGCAGCCACGGATGAGTGTAACTGTGGAACGGCTCCTCAGTTACTCAACCACCTTTCCATATCGAAATGTTAACTCTATATGGGGTGCAGATAGCTATGTGGTGTGTTAATACATGCGTCCCCTGTTGATATACGATATCCTAGAGGGAAACCTTTAGGGGTACTCGCACCAGAAGTTAGAATTCTGTGATAACCTTTAGTTTAATTCTCTGGGAATATCCACTGTAGTTAAATATACCCAAGGAAGCTACTGAAGGAACCTTCCATCAGGACGTCATGGCTATCTCACCAAAAAATAGAGTTTTCGCTTCGCTCAAAATCCTTTTTTTAGGCTTAGGCCATGTAGTCCTGATGGAAGTTCCTTCATTAGTAGCTTCCTAAGTTATATGTGACTACAGTGATATATCCCAGAGAATTTACCGAAGGTATCCAGAATTCTAACTGCTGGAGCGAGTATCCCTTAAATTTCTCCAAGGGATATCGCGTAAGGACGTATCTTGACACATCTCATAGCTATTTACACCCCGAATAGCCTTTCACTTCGAGAGGGAAAGTGGCAAGAAAATAAGAGAGTCGTTCAAGAGGTAAAACTACTCGACTCTCCTAATGTACTGTAAATAGTTCGGCCATCCGCCACCGCACGGCGCCACCAGACCATTCTTTCGTTTGTAGCTTTGCTGACCAGTTTTCCCTGTGTTATCTTGCTATTTTCGAAGCTTTTTCTGCTTAATTATGGATTCCCCAGCTTCATCAGCTTCTGGAAAGTTAAGTAATATCTTTGAATTGTGTAAATGTAAGCTCTTGCCAGTTTTGCTTTTCGATTGATATCGTATTTAACGTAACAAGAGCTGTTGCCGGCCGGATGGCGTCATGACGCGATCGTTCTTTTGTTCATTTAGTTAGCAAGAACGATATGCCCGGCATCCTCGCTTTAATAACTTTAGCTATTTAGTATTTTAGCTAGGGATTTTTATATTATGTCATTGTTGTCGTGAATTTGGCTATAATTTTGAGCCTCACGAGTGCTAGGCTTCTAGCCTAGGAACTTTCACACCTCATGCATGATATAACCTTCCTGGTAAAGTTGTATTGAAGCTCAGGCAATATTTTATAAAATTAAGATATTACTATTTCCTTTCCTCTTCCATAATAGTATACCAGAGTTACGTAGAACGTTTCTCTAAGCTCTCTAGCTTAATAGCTTTAGTGCTTTAGTATACTTTATATGTCCCCATTACTCTTGTATTGTCTTTAGGGGAATGATAGATATCATTGCCCCTTTAAGTCAATACTATCTCTATGAGTTATATGAGTAATTCCCTTTCCCTCTGATTAGCCTAGGCTATTCTCAGTTAATTTACTGTAACCTATGGTTGGGTAAATTTTCTGGGGCGTTTCGTTTCCCTCTCCTTTTCTCTGAGCTGGCAACTGAGTAGCTTGTCAGCATTGAGTTTGGAGTTGGGGACGGGACATCAGAGTAAGTCTGTGTTTGGCATCTGGCTACCTGGATTTATACCAAAAACTGAGTAGCTTGTCGGTATCTCAGTAGGGCTAGTTGCTGTTCAGGAGGCTTGCCTCCCTAGATCTCGTAGAGGTTATTGTTGCACAATTTCCTCTTTATGGTCTAGCAGACAGTCCTGTATTGGGGGTTCTTAACGGGAGGATAGGTTTCTTCCCTGTTTTGATCCCTGGTACGAGATTCTGTTCTCTTGAGTTCGTTTTCGGACGTTCTCTCATTGCCTAACCCAACCTGGGGAATTGACTTCCCCTAGTTGAGGCTTATACGAGGACAGAATCCTTCAGATTAAGTAATGCCTTAGGGTATTGCTTTACTTATAACCCAGCACCCTTATGGCCGTGGTTCTACATAGGCTCTTCTGGACGTCTGGAGACCTGGCATGAGTTTTTCTGTCAGTGCCTGGTTAGGTTACTGACAGATAACCTCATATCTTTGAGTGTTCCTTAGAGTCCTCCCTTGGACTGCCTTCCATATCCCTTAAGATGGGATATGGTTGAGTGGAAGCCCGAATTGATTTCCCTTTTCCACTGGCACACTCTTTCAGGATGTAGACGACATAGCTGATTCTTTGCCGTCTTCTATCCTTACCTTTCTCTCTTACTGTCTATCATGGGCTATAGTCGGCAGTTAATTCTGCCGACAATTTGGGTTGGCTAGGCTAACAGTTCGCTGTATCTCTTGCCTCGGACATCGTTGATCGATGGCCGTTGGTGAGTTTGATAGGCCTGCCTGCCGGCAACTAAGTAGCTTGTCGGCAGCTGGCCAATGCCTTCCACCCATAGTGTTATATTAATAGCCAGCAGTGGTTGGCAGGCCCGGCAGATGCCGGCCTGCTGGCATATGCTGACTAGCCCATCATGCCGACAATGTCAGCAGGTCGACACTATATTCATATTTTATTTACGGTAGCTGCCAGCAGGCTCAGCAGACGCCTGCCTGCCGGCATTTACCGACTGGCCCTACATGCCGACGACATCGGCGGGGCCGGCAGTGTCGGCGGGATCTGCAGTGTCGTCAAGGCCAGCAGTGTCGGCAGGGCCGGCAGGGCCGGCAGTGTCGGCGGGGCCGGCAGTGCCGGAAGTGTCGGCGGCAGCAACTGCTGTATCCAGAAAAATATGATAAAATTTTTCCAACCTACAAGTGGTTCTTGAGTAGCCATTTGTGAGACCATCATAGAGAGATGATTCTCTCTTATTTTAATGGTTATGTCCATTAAATTTATCCACTGTATTGAACATTATAAGAGGATGTGTCAAGGAAACACTATATATCTTGGATATTCCCTCTGTTATTTAATTCCTTGTGAATTTCATGGTTCAATACGGGAAGGGGTCATAGCAAATGGCTGGATGGGAAACACATGTGGGTGTCTTTCCTACTATAGCTTACCCTATCCAAGCTAAATATAATAAATGTATTATGTTGAAATTTGAGAATTTCACAGAAAACTCATTTGCTTTTCTTTTCTTTACAGGAGGAGCATCCCGAGTGCGGGAACAACTTTTGTAGGGTCCGCAGCAAGGACTTCTACGGACATGGCATGTGTAGGTCTCACGCCCGTTGTTCTGTCACCAAACGGGCCTTTAAGTACTGAGACCTAGAGGTATGTACTGTGTGTGACAAGTTGGTTAAAGACGCTTTTGATGATCAAAAGTCTGCGGAGTCTAGGGATGCAGCGAGGATTACGCTGCGGAAATGGGTTAGAGGTTTTCAAAAGAATACCTCGGGCCCATACCGTCCTAATGCTAGGATGAGGGACTGTCTCTTCCCCGGAGCTCGTGACGATTCCGTGTTTCCCCAGACCAAACCTTCGAACCCCTTGGTGCATCTCCCGGTTCGGAAACCTGGAGATCCTGACGTGGCGGATGCTTTGGAAAGCGTCCACCTGGACGACAATATGTCTGTCGTTTCCGAGGAGACTGAGAAGAGTCTCCTCGTAGAAGAGTCAGAACAGGAGGCAGTTGTTCCTCCTACTAACAAGGTTGAGAATGCTGAAGCGGTATCGGTTTCTTCAGCAGCTGTGGAGGAACCAGCACCCTCAACCTCTTCGCAACCGCCTCATCTGGAGGCACTTACGACCACCTTGCAATCTCTGATGTCGATGGTGTACGACTTGCAGAAGAAGTCCTCCGAGAAAGAGACTACTTTCCGGTCAGAGATCGAACAATTAGTTTCCTCGCGCTTAGCCCCGAAGAAACTAAATGTGAAGGACCTCCCTGTGTTCTCCGATGTTAACACGTGGAGGTACGCGGAGCACATGCCTATGTCAGCAGGCAAGATTTTCCTTTCGGAGAAACTGGGTACCGTCCCAGTGGAGGAAGTAGAGTTCTGGCCCAGCAGGGCATCCTACCCGTATTGTTATGTCCGGCTCAGAACTGAACTGGCATCCAAAGAAGAGACGGAGCCCAAGGAAGTAATTGTCCTTGAGCTCGCTAAAGCACAAGCTTTGTTTTCCACAAAGCTAAAGGAGAGGGGATTCACTAGCTCAAAAGTGCTGGCATTAAGCAAAAAACATCCGTCGTTTATTGCTGACCCTCAACATGCTTTTCCCTTTATGGATATAGGGTTTAAAGCAGCTCTGAAGGCCGTGAGGGCAGGAAAGCCCTGCTCCACACTGGAAGAAAGCAAGCCTTTCTCCCTTGCTTTCCCTTCAGATGACAAGGACTGGAAGGACGTTCACGTTACCTTCTCAGTCGGGAAGCTGGAGGCCGATATCGCTGGACGTCAGTTCAACGAGGACCTCCCAAAGCTGTCAGAGTTTCTCTTGAAGAGAGAACATGAGACGAAGGAGCGCTTGGCACCATCCATGTCTTTACAAACGGGGCTAGAAACAATGGCTAGCATCCCTGATTCTCCAGATATCTATATGGTCTTTGTTAAGGCACACTTGGCTACGGTTACAAAGGACCTATATAACTTTATCAGAGCCAGGACGGCTTGTTGGGAGTTCGTGTTTGCTTCTGCCTCTGTGAAACACGAACCTAGGAAGCTGATAGCTTCTAATATCTGGGGAAAAGACCTCTTTCCTAGTGATGTGGTGAAGGAGGTCGTTAACAAGGCTGCTTCGGAGAATAGGAATCTCCTCTCTAAATGGGGCTTGTTCTCCAAGAGAAAATCTTCCGCGGACAGGGGTCCCCAGCCGAAGAACAAGTCGAAGCGGCCTCGCCTGTCCTCTCAGCCAAGACAGCAACAGCTTCCCATGGCCACGGTGCCCCAGACGGTGGCACAACCTACCACCACCTTTCAACTGGTGCCCCAAACACTGGTGACTCAGTCACCAGTTTTCACCCCAGCTTATGAAAGGCAGTCGGCTTCTTCTAAGCCAAAGTTTAGGGGATCCTTTCGAGGCTCCTCTAGACACCCCTTCAGAGGAAGAGGCAACAAATGTGGTCGTGGCCAAGGTGGAAAGTCTTCCACCCAGCACTCAAAGTGAAGACAGCATTAATTTCTTAGAAGAATATAAGTCAAAGTCAACAAGAAGAGAATACGAATCTTCCTGGAAGAAATGGGTGGCCTTTGTTAAGGCGAAGAAACCTCAAGAGATTTCTACGGATTTCTGCCTGTCCTTTTTCATCCATCTTCACGGACAGAACTAGCGGCTAATACGATCACGACGTGTAAATCTGCCTTAGCTAGACCGATTCTATATGCCTTCCAAATGGATTTTTCAAGCGAAATCTTCAACAAGATTCCGAAAGCCTGCGCAAAACTTCGGCCTGCAGCTCCTCCAAAGCCTATTTCATGGTCTTTGGATAAGGTTCTTCATCTGGCCTCGACCTTGAACAATGAAGATTGCTCGCTGAAAGACTTGACTCAGAAAGTGATATTTTTATTTGCACTAGCCTCAGGAGCTAGAGTCTTAATTATTGATTTTTTAAGTAGTAGATCTCAAAGAGTTGTTGTTGATGGGCACCATAGTGAGTATAGAAATGTGATATCCGGTGTTCCACAGGGTAGTGTTCTTGGCCCATTACTTTTCATACTATATACACATGACATGTGGTTTGGCCTAGAAAATAAGCTTGTTGCATATGCAGATGATGCTACTCTCTTTGCATCAATTCCATCCCCTGAATGTAGATCTGGGGTTGGTGAATCCCTTAATAGAGATTTAGCTAAAATTAGTGCATGGTGCAAATTATGGGGTATGAAGTTGAATCCTAACAAAACTCAAAGTATGATTGTAAGTAGGTCAAGGACGGTGGCTCCTCAGCATCCGGATCTCAGTATTGATAATGTTTCTTTAAATTTGTATGACTCTTTCAAAATTTTAGGTGTGATTCTTGACAGCAAATTTACTTTTGAGAAACATATAAGGTCGGTGTCTTCTTCAATTGCACAAAAAATTGGCTTATTGAGAAAGTCTTTTAAGATATTCGGTGATCAATCTATTCTGAAGAAGTGTTTTAATTCTTTTATTCTACCTTGTTTTGAGTATTGTTCTCCTGTCTGGTCTTCAGCTGCTGATTCTCATCTTAATTTGTTAGACAGAAACTTACGGTCTATTAAATTTCTTATTCCTGATCTAGATATTAATCTCTGGCACCGTCGATCAATTAGTTCATTATGCATGTTGCATAAGATTTTTCATAACTCTGACCATCCTTTACATTCAGATCTCCCTGGACAATTCTATCCTGTTCGTAATACTAGGCAGGCAGTTAATTCTAATAGCCAGGCCTTCTCCATCATAAGACTCAATACTACGCAGTACTCAAGAAGTTTTATTCCAGCTGTTACCAAGTTGTGGAATGATCTTCCTAATCGGGTTGTTGAATCAGTAGAACTTCAAAAGTTCAAAGTTGGAGCAAATGCTTTTTTGTTGACCAGGCGGACATGAGTCTTTTTATAGTTTATATATGACATATTTGTTGTTGACGTTGTTAATAGTTTATATATGATATATCTCTTTTGACATTACTTTTTTTGAATGATTTATTGTTAATTTGTTCTCTTCAGTTATTTATTTCCTTTCCTCACTGGGCTATTTTTCCCTATTGGAGCCCCTGGGCTTATAGCATCTTGCTTTTCCAATTAGGGTTGTAGCTTGGATAGTAATAATAATAATAATAATAGGTTTGCTGAAGGTAATCATCTGTTCCCTAGTTTGCAATTTGGTTTTCGTAAAGGCCTTGGAGCATGTGATGCCCTTCTTACAATCTCCAATGCTGTACAGAAATCCCTTGATTGTGGTCGGGAAGTTCGTATGATTGGCCTTGATTTTAGTGCTGCCTTTGACCGTGTTAATCATGAGGCCCTTGTTTTCAAACTGAAACAGTTGGGAGTGGGTGGGTCGTTTCTTAGCATTATTATTGATTTTTTAAGTAATAGATCTCAAAGAGTAGTTGTTGATGGGCACCATAGTGATTATAGGAATGTGATATCCGGTGTTCCACAGGGTAGTGTTCTTGGCCCATTACTTTTCATACTATATACACATGACATGTGGTTTGGCCTAGAAAACAAGCTTGTTGCATATGCAGATGATGCTACTCTTTTTGCATCAATTCCATCCCCTGAATGTAGATCTAGGGTTGGTGAATCCCTTAATAGAGATTTAGCTAGAATTAGTGCATGGTGCAAATTATGGGGTATGAAGTTGAATCCTAACAAAACTCAAAGTATGATTGTAAGTAGGTCAAGGACGGTGGCTCCTCAACATCCAGATCTCAGTATTGATAATGTTTCTTTAAATATGTATGACACTTTCAAAATTTTAGGTGTGATTCACGACAGTAAATTTACTTTTGAGAAACATATAAGGTCTGTGTCTTCTTCAATTGCACAAAAAATAGGCTTATTGAGAAAGTCTTTCAAGATTTTCGGTGATCAATCTATTCTGAAGAAGTGTTTTAATTCTTTCATTCTACCTTGTTTTGAGTATTGTTCTCCTGTCTGGTCTTCAGCTGCTGATTCTCATCTTAATTTGTTGGACAGAAACTTACGGTCTATTAAATTTCTTATTCCTGATCTAGATATTAATCTCTGGCACCGTCGTTCAATTAGTTCATTATGCATGTTGCATAAGATTTTTCATAACTCTGACCATCCTTTACATTCAGATCTCCCTGGACAATTCTATCCTGTTCGTAATACTAGGCAGGCAGTTAATTCTAATAGCCAGGCCTTCTCCATCATGAGGCTCAATACTACGCAGTAGTCTAGAAGTTTTATTCCAGCTGTTACCAAGTTGTTGAATGATCTTCCTAATCGGGTGGTTGAATCAGTAGAACTTCAAAAGTTCAAAGTTGGAGCAAATGCTTTTTTGTTGACCAGGCGGACATGAGTCTTTTTATAGTTTATTTATGACATATCTGTTTTTGATGTTGTTAATAGTTTATATATGACATGTCTGTTTTGACGTTGTTACTTATTTTAGAATGATTTATTGTTAATTTGTTCTCTTCATTTATTTATTTCCTTATTTCCTTTCCTCACTGGGCTATTTTTCCCTGTTGGAGCCCCTGGGCTTATAGCATCTTGCTTTTCCAACTAGGGTTGTAGCTTGGATAGTAATAATAATAATAATAATAATAATAATAAATAGTTGGCCTCTCGAGGGATGATGGCCACATTCAGTTTACACCGAACGGAGAACTAAATCTCTTTCCGGATCCGACTTTTCTCGCCAAGAATGAACTACCCACTAAAAGATGGGGTCCCTGGAGAATCTGCCCTCTGAAGGAAGAAGCATCCCTCTGTCCAGTGGAATGCCTAAAGGGGTATCTTCGTAGAACTTCAGACTTTGGGGGAGGTCAGCTTTTTAGGGGAGAAACTTCGGGTTCGACGTTATCCTTGAAACAGATAAGGGCGAAAATCACTTACTTTATTCGCAGAGCGGATCCTGACAGTACACCCGCAGGTCATGATCCGAGGAAGGTTGCCTCGTCTCTTAACTTCTTTCAAACTATGTCGTTTGATAACCTATGTGCTTATACTGGTTGGAAGTCTTCCAGAGTCTTTTTTTTTTTTTTAAGCACTATGCGAAGCAATTGCAAGAAATCAAATTTCATGTGGTGGCTGCAGGCAGTGTAATAAAGCCTGTAGCTTGATTACTGCGAAGGACAGTTCACTAATTGGGATTGTTAGTGAAGGGTGTGCATGATAGACTTAGGTATATCATGATGATTTTTAGTGTTGACATAAACATTATAAACTGTCTTCCATAGTTAAGTGAACTTAAAAGCATATTATTTTGACATGAGTGCCAGCATGTCTTTTAGTAATAACATATATATTGAAATTTCCCAATTTCACGGAGTGGCATTGTTTTCTCTTTCAGATAAAACTTTTTTATCTTGTTATTACTGTTATGCTTGTTATGTCTATGTCTAGCATAAACATTTTGCTTTATTATAACTTCTGTGTTTCTTGTAAATAAACTATAGAAGGAATCTTTGTGTCTCTCTCGCCTTAAGATTATACATTATATTCAGAGTATTCTTGATCCTCTTATGGACTATGTGGGACAGAGTTTCCCTTACCATGCAATCAGGTAAGTTTGGTTGTGCTATGTTTGTCTACTGTATTACGTTTCCTACGTGAACATAAACTCGTCTGTCTGATCCAGACCTGGGAGGTACAGTACTCTATTCAGAACTCTAGTACAAACTACGCTTTACGTATATACGACACGATATACTTTCTGCTTGCTTGTTGTTCTTTGAACTCACAATCTCGGGTTTTTTCCTAGAGTCTATACAGACTTTTCCCTGTAGGGGGCAGGAAGAACTGGCATACGGTATGCTCAGTTGATTGATGTATTACGGTAACATCAAGTGTCTCTGGTCTTGGTGACTGGTTAGGAAATAGTCAATTCGAGATAACGGCACTATTAAATCCACAGATACATTATTGCTCTGGTAAACTTCCATCAGCACGACATGGCCTAAGCCCAAAAAACGGATTTTGAGCGAAGCGAAAAATCTATTTTTGGGTGAAAGAGCCATGTCGTCCTCATGGACCCACCCTCCTTTAGTAAAAGGATGTTAATCCCTCCCTTTTGGTACTGTATCTGTAAAACTTACAAAGCTACGGAGAATGGTTTGGTGGCGCCGTGCGGTGGCGGATGGCCGAACTATTTACAGTACATTAGGAGAGTCAAGTAGTTTTACCTCTTGAACGACTCTCTTATTTTCTTGCCACTTTCCCTCTCGAAGTAAAAGGCTATTCGGGGTGTAAATAGCTATGAGATGAGTCAAGATACGTCCTTACGCGATATCCCTTGGAGAAATTTAAGGGATACTCGCTCCAGCAGTTAGAATTCTGGATACCTTCGGTAAATTCTCTGGGATATATCACTGTAGTCACATATAACTTAGGAAGCTACTAATGAAGGAACTTCCATCAGGACGACATGGGTCTTTCACCCAAAAATAGATTTTTCGCTTCACTCAAAATCCGTTATTCGCTCCAGGAGTTAGAATTCTGGGTACCTTAAGGTAAATTCTCTGGGAATATCACCGTAGTTATATATAGGCTACCCAAGGAAGCTACCCTTTAGGAACTTCCATCAGGACGACAGGGCCATCTCACCCAAAAATAGATTTTTCGTTTTGCTCAAAATCCGTTTTCTCCTACGGACCCACGCCCACACTCCCACATGCCAAACATGATTCTCCTGCACGCCCGCACGCAAATATTTTCATGCGTGAGCTCTTTCTTCTACTGAAGCATGCCAACACTGTCCCGCACGCCCAGCGTGATTCTCCTGCACGCCCACGCCCGCAAATATTCTCGTGCGCTCGCTCCTTCTCTTACGGACGCACCCCGACAATCTCCCACACGCCCATTATGATTCTCCTACATGCCTGCACGCACAAATATTTTCATGCGCGCTTTTTCTCCTACGGACGCAAGCAAACACTCTCCCGCACGCTGGTCATGATTCTCCTGCACTCCTGCATGCGCAAATATTCTCATGGGCGCGCTCTTTCTACTACGTATGCACCCCAACACTCTCCCGCATCCCCATCTTGATTCTCCTACACTCCCGAAACGCGCAAATATTCTCATGCGCGTGCTCTTTCTCTTACGGACGCACGCAAAAACTATACCGCGCGCCCATCATGATTATCCTGCACGCCAGCGCGTGCAAATATTCTCATACTCGCGCTCTTTCCCCTACAGACCCACTACAACACTCTCCCGCGCGCCCATCATGATTCTGCTGCACTCCCCCGTGCAAATATTCTCATGCACGTGCTCACGGATGGACGCAAACGCTCTACCGCGCGCCCATTATGATCCTCCTGCACGCCCGCACAGGCAAATATTCTCATGCACGGGCTCTTCTCCTACAGTCGCACGCTAACACTCTCCCGAGCGCCCATCATGATTCTCCTGCACGCCCGAGCTCGCAAATATTTTCATGCGAACGCTCTTTCTTCTACGGACGCACGCCCACACTCCCGCATACCCAATATCATTCTCCTGCACGCCCGCGCGCAAATATTCTCATGCGTGCGCTCTTACTCCTACTGACGCACGCCAACACTGTCCCGCACGCCCATCGTGATTCTCCTGCACGCCCACGCCCGCAAATATTCTCAAGCGCTCGCTCCTTCTCCTACGGACGCACCCGACAATCTCCCGCACGCCCGCGTGTGCAAGTATTCTCATGCGTGCGCTATTTCTCTTACGGACATATGCCAACACTCGCCCGCGTGCCCATTATGATTCTCCTACAAGCCCGCACGCACAAATATTTTCATTCATGCTCTTTCTCCTACAGACGCAAGCAAACACTCTCCCACGCGCTTATCATGATTCTGCTGCACTCCGGCACGCGCAAATATTCTCATGGGCGCGCTCTTTCTCCTACGTATGCACCCCAACACTCTCCCGCTTGCCCATCATGATTCTCCTGCACTCCCGCGCGCGGTAATATTCTCATGAGCGTGCTCTTTCTTCTACGGATGCACGCAAACACTCTACCGCGCGCCCATAATGATTCTCCTGCACGCCCGCGCGCCCATCATGATTCTCCTGCACGCCCGCGCGCGCAAATATTCTCATGCGCGTGCTCTTTCTTCTACGGATGCACGCAAACACTCTACCGCGCGCCCACCATGATTCTCCTGCACGCCCACACGTGCAAATATTCTCTTACTCGCGTTCTTTCCCCTACGGACGCACGACAGCACTTTCCCGCGCGCCCATCATGATTCTCCTGCACGCCCGCACGCGCAAATATTCTCATGCACAAGCTCTTCCTCTTACGGACGCACGCCATCACTCTCTCACGCGCCCATCATGATTCTCCTGCACGCCCGAGCTCGCAAATATTTTCATGCAAACGATTTTTCTCATACAGATGCACGCCCACACTCCTGCACGCCCGCGCGCAAATATTCTCATGCGTGCGCTCTTTCTGCTACTGAAGCACGCTAACACTGTCCCGCACGCCCATCGTGAGTCCCCTGCACGCCCACGCCCGCAAATATTCTCATGCGCTCGCTCCTACTCCTACGGACGCACCCCGAGAAAATCCCGCACGCCCATCATTTTTCTCCTGCACGCCAGCGTGTGCAAGTATTCACAAGCGTGCACTCTTTCTCTTACGGAAGTACGCCAACACCCGCCCGCGCGTCCATTATGAATCTCCTACACGCCCGCACGCACAAATATTTTCATGCGCTCTTTCTCCTACGGACACAAGCAAGCACTCTCCCGCGCACCCATCATGATTTTCTTGCACTCCTACGCGCGCAAATATTCTCATGGGCGCGCTCTTTCTCCTACGTACGCACCCCAAACACTCTCCAGCTTCCCCATCATGATTCTCCTGCACTCCCGCGCGCACAAATATTCTCTTGCGCGTGCTCTTTCTCCTACGGATGCACGCAAACACTCCCGCGCGCCCATCATGATTCCCCTGCATGCCCGCACGAGCAAATATTCTCATGCACGGGCTCTTTCTCCTACGGACGCACGCCAACACTCTCCCGCGCGCCCAACATGATTTTCCTGCACGCCCGAGCTCGCAAATATTTTCATGCGAACGCTCTTTCTCCTACAGACACATGCCCACACTTCCGCACGCCCAACATGATTCTCCTGCACGCCCGCGCGCAAATATTCCCAAGCGTGCACTCTTTCTCTTACTGTTATTAACCTGTCTATAATCGGTGCAGAGTCGAAATGATCCATCGGGTTTTCGTACTAATAAGCACGGTGAAGACCAAGGACTGTCACAGCTTTCGGCCAAGTCGTTATCCAGTAGAAACTGAGCTTTTCTTTTCTCAATATAGCTCTCTTGTATGGGGATACTCTATAAGTTGCTTGCTTGCATGGCGTTGTTCCCTCTTTCAAAATGATTGTATATTCCAAAAGATTCGTTTGGGTTGGTACATCTCCACACAGATCTCTGAAAGACTTCAGCAAACGTTCCACATCCATAGCCTGATGAAAACCTAAATGCATTAAGTTTGCAGAGATATTCATTAAAATTTCAGAATTGGAGAGGTGAGAATCATTACCAATTTGAAGATCATTCTCTGGAACAATAACAGATTCATTTTTAACGTTTACAGCTGCAAGCACTGTTGACTTTACTTTAGTGCTCTCTGACACAAAAGGCTTTAGTCTATTCACATGAACAAGATGTCTATCTTTCCTTTTACCAGTAGTTTCTATTTCATATACATTATTGCAGTGGCTCTCTACTACAGTATAGGGTCCTTCAAAACGACATTCCAAAGACTTCTTAGTGGGATTAAAGCATTGAAATTTGATCACCTGGTTTAAATTCTCTTGTTACAGTATTAACATCAAACCTTTTCTTCATACTTTTTGTGCTTTTAACAGATTCTGATGTGCAAATACTCGAGCCCCATCTAATTGCTTTTTAAGAGTAACAGCATATTGGTGTAAGCGTTTACCTGATTCGTGGTTTTCAAGCCAGACATCATATAAAACCTTTAAGGGTCCTCTAGCACTCCTACCATGAAGTAGTTCAGAAGGCGAATCTCCCAAACTGTCTTGCTGATTATTTCTTATGGCGAACAACACAAATGGTAGTCCATCATCCCACTCCTTCTGATGTTCATGGCTGTACTTAGTCAGAGCCTCCTTAAGCGTCTGGTTAAATCGCTCGAACGGGTGATAAGCTGTAGATATTGAATGGTGAACACCCAAAGCCAACATAACATCCTGAAAAAGCTTTGATGTAAAATTGGTACCACGGTCGGTTTGAACAACTTTAGGTATGCCATATTGAGTAAAAAACTTGACAAGGTGGGGAATAAGATTCTTAGTAGTTATATTCTGTAAAGGAATAGCATCTAGATATCTAATACTAGAACACATTATAGTCAACATGTATTGATGCTGTCTCTTTGTTTTTGGTAGAGGTCCAACGCAGTCAATAATAACTTTTCAAAAGGAACATGACAGACTACTTGAGGGACCAAAGGCACTGGTTTAGGTGCTTGGTTGGGCTTACCTACTTTTTGACAGGTTATGCAACAATTGCAGAATACCTTCACATCACGAAAAAGGCTAGGCCAATAAAAGTATTGCAATATACTGTATGCTGTCTTCTTAATCCCAAGATGAGTAGTAGAGACGTCATGGGCCACCTTTATCACATCATTTTACAGAGATGTTGGAACCACCAACTGTTGTTTGACTTCCCAAGAGGCAGTTGCCACTGCGGTACTTGCTCTATATTTCCTTATTAGCCCTCCAGCTTTTAAGTAGTAACATGTAAATGCTGCCATACTCTCCTTCTCTGTCACTGCATTCCTAAACAAAGACTGTAAAGAGATATCGTTAATTTGTTCATGTTTCAAATCTGTGACATTAATTTTATATACATCGATTTCATTACATGATGTCAATACTTTTCCAACTTTTTCATTACAACCTTCCGTACGCGTAGTATCAAAACTATTCTCCCTAACCACAGTGGGAATATCAGGTTAAATACTTTCATTAAACAAACTATAGAGAGAGTAGTCAAAATCTGTCCCTAAATCTAAACATACTCCATCTCTCACCTTGTCATCCTCAACTGCAGACCTAGCACCACATTCAACAGAATTAAACTGGTCATCAATACTAGGCACAGAATCGGTCAAAACAACACCACGCAGGCCTCTGCTGCGTTCAACTACACAAGATGGAAACAAATCACGTTCGACATCCTCCAACTGCTGAACAGGGCTGACTTCCAAAGGAGTATCACATACCACTGGGTCTGGTACCATACGATTACCTGCAACATCATTTCCAACAAGAACATCTACGCCAGGAATCGGAAGAGACTCGACAATACCCGCAATGATATCACCCTTGAATATGCCACAATCCAAATGCACTCTAGCCCGAGGCAAAGAAGTCAAACCACCTATGCTCCTAACTATTACTTTACCATTAGTAAGACAGTCTTCTAACGAACGTACTGCCCCTCTAACAACTAAACTCTGCGATGAACCGGTGTCCCGCATTAGCTTTACAACAACACCCTTACTATGTTCATCACCAGTAACGAAAATGCCGTCAAAGCAGAATGGTTTGAAACCATCAACACCACCAGCTGACTTAGCATTTATATCACAACAAGAGAAATTAGATTCCTCTCCTTTACTCTTTCTTTCATTCTTCCTAAAATGTTTGGGACATCTAGCTTTCACATGACCGACCTCACCACACGAATAACAAGTTACGCTTGAACTAGCACCAGAGCCAAGAGATTTAACAAATAATTTATAATGACTTGTTGGTGGTGAGTTTTGAGGTGACTTACTTGGTGTCTTCCTGGATTGGTTACCTGAATTGCGAGGTCTTAATAACCTAATATTTTTAGCAAGTACAGTTGCTCTTTGAAGAGTAGTTACTTTTTTCTCAAATAAATACCTCTGTGTATCAATGGGTATACCTCTTATAAATTGTTCTACTAATATTAGTTTTCTATATTCATCCCTGCTCGAAACACCAGCAGACTTTAACCATTTATCATGCATACGCACAATATTATGGGAATATTCAACGTACGACTGGTTGTCAAATTTACGATATTTACGGAACTTTAAGCAGTAATATTCCGGGGTGAGTTCATACGCACGCAAGATAGATTCTTTAATAAAATCATAATCTTTACCTTCTTCTAACGTTAAAGCAAGAAAGGCAGACCGACCTTTACCCTCTAAAGCAGGTTGAAACATAATTGGCCATATTACCTTAGGCAACTCTAAACTATCTGCCAACTTCTCAAATAAAGCAAAAAATTCATCAGGTGAGTTTTCGTCAAAGGAAGGAATCATCTTTGAATACTTAATTACATTAGTGTTACTATCTTCTAACAGAGCTACACCACCAGTTTCGAGTTTAATTTTAAGTTGCTCTAACTTAAACTTTTATTCACACTATTCACGTTCTAAC
>NC_090754.1:59060613-59068113 GCF_036898095.1 Palaemon carinicauda
TGTATATATATATATATATATATATATATATATATATATATATATATATATATATATATATATATATATATATATATATATATATATATATATATATATATATATATACATACATATATATATATATATATATATATATATATATATATATATATATATATATATATATATATATATATATATATATACATATATATATATATATATATATATATATATATATATATATATATATATATATATATATATATATATATTTTTGGGCTCAAGCCATGTCATCCTGATGGAAGTTCCTATAGGGTAGCTTCCTAGGGTATATTACAACTACGGCGATATTCCCAGAGAATTTACCTTAAGGTACCCAGAATTCTAACTCCTGGAGCGAATATCCCTAATGAAAGGGATATCGCGACATATCAGAGGACGTATTCTTGACACGCCACATGGCAATCTGCACCCCGAACAGAGATAACACATCGAAGGGGTCAATTGGCAAGAAAACGAAAACGGTAAGAAAAAGGGGAGCCGTTCCCAAGGCTCTCTCTTCTCCCGTTTCGTAAGCGTGCATTGCGCCGATCCTGGCGCCATCTGTATTCCTTTTTGCGTAGCTTAACAACTCGGTGTTTTTTCCTGTGTTTCTCGCAAAATCTTGGATTTAATCATCTTTTCATGGCTTCTCCAACTTCGTCTGCCTCTGATAAGCTGAGTACCATTTCTTTTATGTATAAATGTAGGCTCTAGGTAAATTTTAAAGTGAATAATAGTAATAATCTTTGTTACAAGAGCCGTTGCCTACCGGAGGCGTCCTGGACGCTGTCGCTCGCTAGGTATGAGTTTTAGTTAGCCAGAGCGACGTTCCCGGTTGTTTTGCTTTAATAAATTTTAGCTATTTAGCGTTACATAGGATTTCCTTTCTCGTGCTTTTAGTATTATTTGTTTTGGCGAAGTATTCGCCAACTCTGGCCTACGCTAGGCCATGTAGCCTAGTCGTTTGGCCCTATTACTTTCCTGCATGATTTTGGATTTCCGAGTGTTTTAAAATTTTTTGAAGCTTTAGGCAGTTTTTTATACATTTAAGATTATTTTGATTATTTCCAAGATAGTATACGAGTGAGTTTCGGTGATTTAGGTAACCGATTCTCTTGGTGCCTGGGCTAAGTTGCCTATGGAGCCTTAGTATACTTTCTCATACTCCCCAGTTGCTTTCTTTTCTTCGGAGAAGGTATGCAATCCCTTTCCCTCTGTTTAAGCCTTGGGCTTAACCCTAGTGGTTTATCTGAATTAACTTTCGATACAACTATACCGGGGTGTTACTGTACCTCCCTGTTCCAGTAGGTCTGGCTTCAGAGAGGGACAGAACATCAGAGTATTTTAGTCTGAGTCTATGTTTGTCTGGCTTGGGGTAGAGTCTCCCTCGCTAGCCTGACGCAGACTTAGGAGGCTTAGCCTCCTTAGGTCACTGCCGAAGGTTTCTGTACGAGATGATTCCTTCTTTTGTGATCTAGCAGACTAGTCCTTGTTGCTGTTCTTGGTGGGAGGATAAGATCCTTTCCCTGGGAGTAGCAACACCTTCCTTGCGTTGGTTCAGTGGGGGTTGGCAAGTATTGCTGGCCTCCCTCCTTGGATCTCCCTTAGGCTAAGATGAGTTTTCTTGGCTGCGGGTGATTCTTCACTAAAGCAAGGTTGGTAGGACCCTCTTTTGTCCCTTCCCCCTCTATCTCTGTAATGGCCTAGCCGTTACAGTACTGTAGGTCATTCTACATCTGGACCTAGGATAGGTTAGGATGTGGAATTAACTCAGTCCCTTGCCGGCCGGCAGAGTGTGCCGGCCGGCAAAGGTCTTCTGCTTTGAGTGCTGCCCGGACCTCCCTTGGTCCCTCATCCATGTCAGCACGTAGAGCCAGACGGCATTGGTCAGGAAGCCTGAATTAGATTCTCCCCTTCCTTATATGCACTCTTTCGGATTGCCGGGCTTTGAGGTAGTTTACGCTCTTATCCCGGCATCCATTCTGTTTTCTTCTAGTGCTGTACCCGACCCGGCTGCCGGCCTATGAGGCCGGCAGCCGGGCAGTCGAAGTCCTCTGGTTCTTTTGCTGCTGGCCGGCATCGGTTGTTTACCTTTGACGGCCGGCTATTGTCAAGCCCTTGTCTGCCGGTCGCTATGAGCAGTGGCCGGCAGCCGGGTGCTACCTTGTGTAGTTGCCGGCCGGCAGTCATTGCCGGCACATGCATTTGAACCAGCGTTCTGCCGCCTTATAGCTGTTAAGTAGTATACTTTAAAGCTAGTTATGGTGTGTGCCGGCCGGCAAGTGCCAGCCGGCACATTACCTTCTATACTGTACCAGTATTCTTCAGTATAACATATACTGTAGGAAGAAAACTATAGTATAGTATTGGTACAACACTGTGTGTTCTAACACTTTTGTGTTGTCTTGCACAGCCCTTTGGTGTTGCCTTACAGATAAGAAAGTGAGTTCTTTCTTGTCTTTTATCCGGTATTTTAAAATCATACCTTAGGTGGGAGCTACACCTGTTTCCTCTGGAAACTTTTCATTGGTTACTCTAGGACAGATTAACCATACGATTTTATTATCTGGAAGGCTGCAACAATTGGTTGTGCGGGAAACACAAGTGTGGGTCTTTCCTTTCTGATCTGTTATGCTAAACTGTGCATATCCAGTGATACGTAGTTCACTTGATACTCATGGAAATTTCTTCTCTTTACAGGAGGACCATCCGAAGTGCGGAAGTGTTTTCTGCAACGTCCGCAGTAAGAACTTCTGCGGACATGAGTTATGTAGGAGGCACGCAGCATGCGCTGTCTCCAAGGGTGATCTCCGGTATTGGAACCCGCATGTATGTACCGTGTGCTCTAACCTGATTACTAAGGCTTTTGATTCCCCTAGGACGGCGGAATCAAGGGATATAGCAAGGGAGAAGCTTCGTACCTGGGTAAGGGGCTTCCAGAAGAACACCTCTGGACCTTATCTTCCCAGTGAGAAGATGAGGGCTTACCTTTTCACTAGGGCATCAGCTGATGCAGTGATTCCCCAGCCTCAAGAGGAGGCTGAAGTCGCGGTCGCCTTGCAAGACATCCAGTTGGACGACAGGACGTCAGACGTGTCCGAGCGTCTGGAGGGAGACCTCCTGGCAGGAGCCCAGGATGAAGTTCAAGCCCCAGACATTGTAGAGGAAGAGGCCGACGAGATGTCGGCTGCTCCGGTTCAGATCCCTGAACCTATTCCCTCAACATCGTCCACTCTCCCAGTAGAGCTGGGACAGGCCCTCTCCTCCATTGTTGGAATGATCCAACAAATGCAGAAGGAGAATAATGAGAAGGCGGCTGCAATGGAACTGCAGATGCAGAGGCTTGCAGCATCACATGGGCCCCAGAAAAGGCTCAATGTGAAAGACCTTCCCTTGTGCTCAGATACTAACCCGTGGAGATATGCTGAGCACATGCCGATGACGACTGGAAAGATCGTAATGTCGGATAAGTTGGGTTCAGTTCCCCTAGAGGAGGTGGAATTCTGGCCCAGCAAGGGGTCATATCCGGACTGTTATGGCCGGTTGAGGAAGGAACCAGCTTCAAAGGAGGAGACAGAGCTGAAGGAGGTCATAGTGATGGACCATTCTAAGGCTCAAGCTTTGCTTTCATCTTCGATGAAAGAGAGGGGCTTCACGAACTAAAAGGTAGCTGCATTGAGTAAGAAGCTCCCTTCCTTTGTGTCCTCTCCTGCTAGAGCCTTCCCCTTTTTACAGAAAGGGTTTGCGGCTGTGTTAAAAGCAGTCGAGGCCGGCAAGCCTTGCCCCTCCCTGGAGGAGTGTAAACCCTTGTCGCTGGCCCTACCTATGGACCACAAGGACTGGAAGGACGTCCATCTTACCTTCTCAGTCGGGAAGTTGGAGGCTGATATTGCCGGACGTCAGTTCGGTGAGAACCTCCCTAAGCTGTCTGACTTTCTTTTGCGGAGAGAGCTCGAGACAAAAGAAAGACTGGCTGCCTCAATGTCTCTTCAGACCACTCTTGAGACGATGGCAAGTGACCCCAAGGTCCATGAAATGTTCATGGTAGTGGCCAAGACTCATCTGGCCACAGTGACGAAGGATCTTCATAGCTTCGTCAGGGCGAGGAGAGCTTGTAGGGAGTTCGTGTTCACCTCGGCTACGGTGAGGCACGAGCCAAGGAAACTAATCTCCTCCAACATTTGGGGCAAAGACCTTTTCCCTAGCGAATTGGTCAAAGAAGTTGTTGATAAGGCCGTCACGGAGAATAGAAACCTTCTCCAGAAGTGGGGCCTGGCTATCAAGAGAAAGTCTTCCCCGGATGAGGGTCCCCAACCAAAGAGGAAGACTATGAGGACTAGGCTACCGTCTCGGCCAGCCAAGCCATTTAGACAGCAACAGAAACAGCAATTGCCATTGCCTTCAGTGCCCCAGATGGTGGCACAAACCCCGACCACATTCCAGTGGGTACCCCAGGCCGTGTCGACACAGTCCACAGCATTCAACCCAACGTTCGAAGGGCAGTCTACTTCCTTTCGAGCAAAGCCTAGAGGAGCAGCCAGAGGCTCGTCTAGGCGCCCCTCAAGGGGAAGGGGATTCAGGGGTGGTCGCGGTCAGGGACGCAAGACCTCAGGACGGCAGTCCAAGTGAGATGATGCCGGTAGGAGGGAGACATCAGAATTTTCGGGATCGGTGGACCTTCGATCCCTGGGCCCACAGCCTACTCAAGAATGGACTGGGCTGGGGCTGGTACAGCACTCCACCCCCGTGCCCTCGTTTTTTCCAACACTCCACCCCCGTTCTGGAGGAGTACATCCAAGAACTGTTGGAGAAAAAAGTGATCCGAAGGGTGAAGTCCATCAAATTCCAAGGGAGGCTGTTTTGTGTTCCCAAGAAGGACTCTGAAAAACTCAGAGTCATTCTGGACTTGTCGCCACTCAACAAGTTCATAGTGAACTGCAAGTTCAAGATGCTAACACTGCAACACATAAGGACCTTACTGCCCAAGAGGGCATATACCGTCTCCATAGACTTGTCAGACGCCTATTGGCACGTTCCAATCAACTGTCGACTCTCGCCCTACCTAGGGTTCAAGCTAAAACGAAGACTATACGCCTTCAGAGCCATGCCATTCGGGCTAAATATAGCCCCAAGGACTTCACGAAGCTTGCGAGCGTAGCTCTCAAACAGTTACGCCTAAAGGGAATTCAGGTAGTAGCCTACCTGGACGACTGGCTGGTGTGGGCAGCATCCAAGACAGAATGCTTGCAAGCTTCCATTCAAGTGATCCAGTTCCTAGAGTATCCAGGCTTCAAGATCAACAGAAAAAAGTCTCGACTTTCTCCATCTCAAAAGTTCCAGTGGCTGGGAATCCGCTGGGACCTAATGTCACACCGTTTCTCCATCCCGGCGAAGAAAAGGAAGGAGATAGCGGGTTCTGTCAAGAGACTTCTAGATTCCGAAAGGATATCAAGACGCGAAAAGGAGAGAGTACTGGGTTCTCTCCAGTTTGCTTCGGTGACAGACCCGGTGCTAAGAGCACAGCTAAAGGATGCAACCGGAGTTTGGAGAAGTTATGCATCAAACGCGCGAAGAGATCTGAGAAGACCAGTTCCGCTTCGTCTACGTACTCTTCTCAGGCCTTGGTCCCAAGCCAGACATCTAAAGAAGTTGGTTCTTCTTCAGCCACCTCCCCCGTCGGTGAGAATTCACTCAGACGCCTCGAAGAAGGGATGGGGAGGTCACTCTCATCGGAAAGAAGTCCAGGGGACTTGGTCCAAGCTATTCAAGACCTTTCACATAAACTTTCTAGAAGCTATGGCAGTGCTCCTTACCTTAAAGATAGTCTCCCCGCGTCACTCGATCCACATAAGGTTGGTCCTGGACAGCGAGGTAGTTGTGAGGTGCTTGAATCGACAAGGATCAAGGTCACCACCTCTCAACCAGGTGATGTTGGCCATCTTCCGATTGGCGGAAAAGAAGAAGTGGTACCTGTCGGCAGTTCACCTTCAAGGAGTCCGCAATGTGACAGCGGACGCTCTATCCAGGTTCACACCGATAGAGTCGGAATGGTCCCTAGACGCAGGATCATTCTCCTTCATCTTGAGTCAAGTCCCAGAACTGCAGATAGACCTCTTTGCGACGAAAGACAACAAGAAGTTGCCCCTGTACGTGTCCCCGTACGAGGACCCCTTAGCGGAAGCAGTGGACGCGATGTCCCTCGACTGGAACAGATGGTCCAGGATTTATCTGTTCCCTCCTCACAACCTTCTGTTGAGGGTCCTCAACAAACTGAGATCCTTCAAGGGGGTAGCGGCAATAGTGGCCCACAAGTGGCCGAACAGCGTGTGGTTCCCTCTGGCATTGGAACTACGGTTGAAGTTTCTACCGCTACCAGATCCAGTTCTGACCCAGCGAGTTCAGAAGTCGACTGTCTGCGCTTTATTACAGAAAACCCAGACCCTGCAGCTCAGGATTTTCTCTCCCTAGCGGTGAGAAAGCGTTTCGGGATTTTGAAAGCCAGCATAGACTTCCTAGAGGAATATAAGTGCAAATCTACTAGAAGGCAATATGAGTCATCTTAGGGAAAATGGGTGGCCTTTGTCAAGGCAAAGAATCCAGAGGAAATTTCGACGGACTTCTGCTTATCTTTCTTCATCCACCTCCATGGTCAAGGGTTGGCAGCTAACACGATTTCGGCGTGTAAGTCTGCTTTGACAAGACCCATTCTATATGCCTTCCAGGTTGACCTCGCTAACGAGATCTTTAATAAAGTTCCGAAAGCCTGCGCTAGGCTCAGACCTTCAGCACCTCCACAGCCCATTTCATGGTCTTTAGACAAAGTTCTTCATTTCGCTTCTCTGTTGAGCAATGAGGAGTGTGCGTTAAAGGATTTGACCCAAAAAGTTATTTTCCTATTTGCACTCGCGTCTGGGGTCAGGGTTAGTGAGATTGTAGCCCTCTCGAGAGAGGGAGGTCGTGTTCAGTTCCTGGATGGGGGAGAACTGAACCTGTTTCCGGATCCTACGTTTCTCACCAAGAATGAGTTACCCACCAACAGGTGGGGTCCCTGGAGAATCTGCCCTCTGAAAGAAGATGCATCTCTATGTCCAGTAGAATGCCTAAAGGTCTATCTTCGTAGAACTTCAGACTTCAAGGGTGGTCAACTATTCAGGGGAGAAACATCAGGCTCAAATTTATCTCTGAATCAACTCAGGGCGAAAATCACATATTTTATTCGCAGAGCGGATCCTGACAGTACACCCGCAGGTCCCGATCCGAGGAAAGTTGCCTCATCCTTAAATTTCTTTAATTGTATGGATTTTGAACATCTTCGTTCATACACTGGCTGGAAGTCTTCCAGAGTGTTCTTTCGCCACTATGCGAAGCAAGTGGAGCAACTAAAGAGATCTGTGGTAGCAGTGGGTCGCGTCGTTAACCCTGATGTTTAACTCTGCGAGGAACAGTGGTTTTAATTGGGACGATTAATTCCAG
>NC_090754.1:59078113-59079891 GCF_036898095.1 Palaemon carinicauda
ATGTATGGCTTATTTGAAAATGAAAAACACGTAAAAATGTGCAAAATTTTATCATTATTTGAATGCCAAGTAACAAACTACCAATTAGCTACGATGATGAAGATGGTTGATTTCAATTCTAAGTACAAAATACCTGAATTCGACAGGTATATGTACAGAAGAATTGTCATTGACTTTTATCTTTCTCGTGGCCAAGTGGCTTAGTCACTGTGTATACAAGCTTGACCGACCAGGGTTCGATTCCCGGCGGAGCCAAGTTCTAGTCTCTGTGTGATTTCACCTGGGGCTCTGATCCCGAGGTCGTTAAGAGAATCCAGACATTAATGTATCAAAAATATATATGACTTATGTGAATATGAAAAACACGTAAAAATGTGCAAAAATTTATCATTAATTGAATGCCAAGTAACAAACTACCAATTAGCTACGATGGTGAAGATGGGTTGATTTTAATTCTAAGTACAAAATACCTGAATTCGACAGGTATAAGTACAGAAGAATTGTCATTGACTTTTATCTTTCTTCGTGGCCAAGTGGCTTAGTCACTGTCTATACAAGCTTGCTCGACCAGGGTTCGATTCCGGCCGGAGCCAAGCTCTTGTCTTTGTGTGATTTCGCCTGGGGCTCTGATCCCCGAGGTCGTTAAGAGAATCCAGACAATAATGCATCAAAAATATATATGGCTTATTTGAATATGAAAAACACGTAAAAAGGTGCAAAATTTATCATCAATTGAATGCCAAGTAACAAACACCAATTAGCTACGATGGTGAAGATGGGTTGATTTCAATTCTAAGTACAATAATACCTGAATTCGACAGGTATAAGTACAGTAGAATTGTGCATTGACTTTTATCTTTCTTCGTGGCTAAGTGGCTTAGTCACTGTCTATACAAGCTTGCCGACCAGGGTTCGATTCCGGCCGGAAGCCAAGCTCTTGTCTTTGTGTGATTTCGCCTGGGGCTCTGATCCCGAGGTCGTTAAGAGAATCCAGACATTAATGTATCAAAAATATATATGGCTTATTTGAATATGAAAAAACACGTAAAAATTTGCAAAATTTATCATTCATTGAATGCCAAGTAAACAAACTACCAATTAGCTACGATGGTGAAGATGGGTTGATTTCAATTCTAAGTACAAAATACCTGAATTCGACAGGTATAAGTACAGAAGAATTGTCATTGACTTTTATCTTTCTTCGTGGCCAAGTGGCTTAGTCACTGTCTATACAAGCTTGCCGACCAGGGTTCGATTCCCTGGCCGGAGGCCAAGTTCTTGTCTTTGTGTGATTTCGCCTGGGGCTCTGATCCCGAGGTCGTTAAGAGAATCCAGACATTAATGTATCAAAAATATATATGGCTTATTTGAATATGACAAAACACGTAAAAATATGCAAAATTTATCATTAATTGAATGCCAAGTAACAAACTACCAATTAGCTACGATGGTGAAGATGGGTTGATTTTAATTCTAAGTACAAAATACTCCTGAATTCGACAGGTATAATGTACAGAGAGAATTGTCATTGACTTTTATCTTTCTTCGTGGCCAAGTGGCTTAGTCACTGTCTATACAAGCTTGCCGACCAGGCTTCGATTCCCGGCCGGAGCCAAGCTCTTGTCTTTGTGTGATTTCGCCTAGGGCTCTGATCCCGAGGGTCGTTAAGAGAATCCAGACATTATGTATCAAAAATATATATGGCTTAATTTGAATATGAAAAACACGTAAAAATGTGCAAAATTTATCATTAATTGAATGCATAAGTAAACAATAAG
>NC_090754.1:59080391-59087891 GCF_036898095.1 Palaemon carinicauda
CTTCGTAGAATTAATAAAAAGGCTTTAGATCACGTGTTTACAAGCTCAGTGACTTTTGATTTATCGACACTGTTTTCAACCGTTTCTACTTTGGTAAACAGAGCGTTACCTGCTACAACGTACAGCTGTCAGAGGCCTCCTTATCTTCCCGTGAAGTGTATCAGAATTAACGAGGCCAACTGTACATAAGAGATTCTACTGGACCCTGCCCGGTATAATTTTCATTGCTGGAGTTGTTAGGTAGTAAATGTAATTATATCAATAGCTGTTCTAACGATATATGATCTTATGGGAAGAAATCTCTGAAGGGTATCGCAAGAGTGGATCAAGAAATATGAAAATAAAAGTACTCTATTTGTAGGCTATTCATCTTATGTAAGACTTGAAAATGTCACCAACACAATTATTTTGATAGGATAATTTTTATATAATATTAAACAAGTTTATTTCCATCACAAAGGGAAGATGTTTAATTTTCCAAGTCACCTTGGAAAATATCCTAATGAAAATATCCCTGCCTGGAGATCTGTTGGACTGAAGATCGAGACCAACTCAAGCTCGATGGTTTCTTGTAGCGTCTGCAACCTCACCATCCTTGTGAGCTAGGGATGGGTGGTTTAGGGGAGCCTATAGCTCCACCTGCTGAGTCACCAGCAGCCATTAACTGGCCTTCCCTGGTCTTAGCTTGGGTGGAGAGGAGGCTTAGGCTCTGATCATGTATACATGATCTGTCTCTAGAGGCATTGTCACTGTCCCTTGTCTCTGCCAATCATGAGTAACCATTAAACACTGTTATCCTGAGGAAAACATTTACCTTTTCAATTCACATTTGAACCAATGGGGACAAGCGGCCACAGTTGCTCAAAAATGAAATAAATGTATTCCTTAACCGTTTAACTTTGATGAAACACAATTGGTTTCAGAGTTCACCCGCTTGCTGGTTTAGTCCAATTTCCCCTCAGATGGAAATAACCAATGGAAACTTAATCTGAATACAAAATGTAATACAGTATCACACAGTTTCTGTATCTCCATTTCAAAAACGAACAGTAGAGTCAAGCATTGTTAGGAATTACTTCCATTGTATGGAACCAATGAGCCTTTTTCCAAATATGTTTTTTTCGAAAAGGGAAATTTTCATAAATGTTTTTTTATTCTATCTTCAGTAATCGTGGCATGACCTTTTGGAATTTTGGAGATTCATACCACATTTATGAAGGTGACTTCAACGAAGTAAACTTTGCCGTTTAAAGGTTTAATGGTCGCTCATGAATGGCAGAGGCAGGGAAAGGTAATAAATGTCCTAGAGGCTGACCACATACACATATGAATCAGCGCCCAAGGCCCCTTTCCAGCTAAATGAGGGCCAGGGAGGGCCAGAGAGGGCTAGGCAATGTCTGCTAATGAATTGGCAGGTAGACCTAAAGGCTACCTCAAACCAGACCACTTCTTTAACTCACAAGGATGGTAAGGCTGCAGAGGCACTACAAGAAACTATCGAGCAACCATAATGCTAGGCAGGGACGCTTCTCAAACCTAATAATGTTGTGAAATTAATCAAGTTTTTACGTCAGAAAAACAAAAGCCAGTTCAGTAAACGAATATTCTAAAAAAAAAAAAAAAATAAAATAAAAAAAAATCATGAAATATAATCAAATTTAAAGCAGTTGTACATAACTCCCCACTAAAACGCCCAAAGCATTGTACAGCTGGCATCTGCGTTCCGAGTTCAATCGAACCAAACGGAAGGAATTGTTGTTGAAATTATTAGCAACATGGTCACGTGACCCGAGGTGCTTCATGGCTTATGTTATCCGGCAATGGGAGATGGAAATACTTCTATCGGAAGTCAGCAATGCTTTCCAAGTTCCAGATATTTCAGCTTGAAGCGATTAGCAACAGGTGCCCCATGCCTCCAGAGACATTGCAAGTTACATATCATCTCCTCCTCTCCCTAGGCCCATTGACGCAAAGGGCCTCGGTTAGATTTCCCAAAGCCGTCCTCTATTTTCAGCTTTTAAATCAATACTTCTCCATTCATCTTCTACTTTGCGCTTCATAGTCCTCAATCATGCAGGCCTATGTCTTCTAACTCTTCTAGTGCTTTGTGGAGCCCAGTTGAAAGTTTGGTGAACTAATCTCTCTTGGTTCGGTCTATTCATACGAACTTACAGAGGCATATGTTTTTCAAATTATTCGAGGTTTTATATGAATTTCTTATAAAGCCATGTAAAAGTGTGCTATATATACTTTTTCACAACTACGGTGGGATTTTAGGCTAGATATTCAGTTTTTTTGCATGCTTTTCTTAACCAGTCTTGGCCTAGGCTTAACTATTTACCCTTGGTTCTTGGCCGAGGCTAGTTAATATTTATAATCTTATATTCCCCTTCTACCACGTAACCTTATGGTTATATATATATTATATATATATATATATATATAATATATATATATATATATATATATATATATATATATATATATATACTCGTATATATATCCTATTTCAAAGATACTTAAAGAGAAAGTTTCTAGGCTCATGCTGTAGCCCATAGATCTTCATGGAACTTATTTGCCGGCAACATTAAGTATTCCTTAATGATCACCAAGAACTGACGAGGCCTATGGGTTAATCTCTCTCTCTCTCTTCTCTCTCTCTCTCTCCTCTCCTCTCTCTCTCTCTCTCTCTCTCATCCAACTACTTATTTGTACAAATACAATATAAAAAGGGGGAAAATTCTAATTTCTAACTCCCCTTCCTATTCGTAGAGAGAGAGAGAGAGAGAGAGAGAGAGAGAGAGGAGAGAGAGAGAGAGAGAGAGAGAGAGAGAGAGAGAGTTTTCTCGTCCTATTTTGAAGTTCTTGTTTCTTCTGGATTGCAAATTAAATCTTGTCATCCATTACGAAACAACGAGAGAAGAATTTAGTTCTTCGCTGAAGACACTTAGAGGATTAAGTTGGCGTTGGTGGAGACAGATATTCTCTCTCTCTCTCTCTCCTCTCGTCTCTCTCTCTCTCTCTCTCTCTCTCTCTCTATCTCTCTCTCTCTCTCTCTCTGTTGTAGCCTATTGGAAACATCCCTATCTGTAATATGCTGGCCTGGGATTCCAGACTCGCTCATGCTCGATAGTATCTTGGCATATAGTCAGTCTAGGTCATTTTCCTGCTATTACAGTATTGTTACTGTCCCTCGCCTCTTCCATTCCTTATCCACCTTAAACATTTAAAACTCCACATAGAGGAAATTTTTTACCTAAGCCGTTAATTGAAACCATAACGCAATTAGAGGGGAACTCATTAGAGAGCATACCTCCGCCGGGGCAGCTTGTTTTTTCAACGTTTTACTACACCTTGACCTTGACCTTTGACCTTATTATGTATTAATTGGGATTTTTCATACACTCAAATATGAACCAAGTTTGAAGTCTCTGTGACAACGATGTCCAACCTTATGGCTGATTACGTGAATTGGACATTTTGCTTCACCGTGACCTTGAACAGTGACTTTGATCTGTGACCTTAACCTTCCAAAATTTAATCATTTCCATCTTTTTACATAACAGTTAATCCCTGCAAGTTTAATTACTCTACGATTAAAATTGTGGCCAAGAAGCTGTTCACAAACAAACATACACACAAACAAACACAAACAGAAGCTATAACATAACCTCTTTCAAACTTTGTTGGCGGAGGCAATAAAATTCCATCGAAATGTTCTATCATAAACTGAATTTCAATTTATATAAAGTGATATCAAAACTTGTGGTATTGTTTACAATTCATTTCGTTAACTCTGACCATTACTGATTGAAAGATTAAAGGGTTTGGATGTGGTGGTCGTTGGGAAATTCCACTTTTTGAGGATTTTATTTTTCTAAATAATGTTGGGGGATTAATGGCTGATAGATTGATGAACGAAATGTGTGGTAACAAACCCTGCTGATTTCCTTATTCTTATTTCGTTATCCATTTCCTTAAGTCCAAACAATTATGAATAGATGGTGTTCAATTCTAGATTTGAATAGTGTAAGATATTATCTTGCATTATTTAGATTACAATGTCCAGGAACAGCGTTCGATCCCAGGATATCGCTCGTAAATTCAGTAAGCTTTCAATGGTTATCTGCTGTGATTCTGATCAATTTCATTATGAGTAGATGGCGTTTACTTCTAGATTTGCATTGTGAAAGATATTTTCTTATATCTGGAGAACAATCCACAGAGACCACGTTCGATCCCAGGCTATCGCTCGTAAATTCATAAGAATTTAAACGTTTATCTACTGTGGTTGTGATCAGTGAAAATGTGGGTCTTGCAGCCTCACTGTTAAGGAATTACTGTCCATGTAGGCACAGACATGAGGATATTGGATGGTATATTTCTAAAAATTCTGTGCTCGCCTGGGAATCAAACCTGTGATCTTTATGTTGAATAGGTGATTGTCCTGAACACTAGAAGTAATCTTTCTATAATCGTACAGATATTCATTTAATAACATTTGATATTTCACAACTCACTGATATAAACCCATCTCCCTGCTGCTATAACCATTCCCTCTGCTGTTCAATCCTTTCTCCCTGCTGCTATAACCTCTATCTGCTTGCTATAACCCTTCAACCCTTGTTACAAACCCATCTCCTTCAGGCTTTGAGACCTCCCCTAGCTGCAACAACCAATCACCATGCTAATACGACTTCCACTGCTGCTACAAACACATTCCCTGCTGATATAACCTCTCTCCACTGCTACAAACCCTTCCCCTACTGCTACATCCTCACACCTACCGCTACAACCCTTCACCATTCTCCTACAACCCCACACACATTGCTATAACATCTCCCCCTGTTATTAGAACCCCACACCTACTGCTACAACACTTCCACCCTGCTGCTACAACTGCACACCTACTGCTACAACATCTACTCCTAATTCTACAACACTACACCTACCTCTACAACCCTTCCCTCCTGCATCAGAGGAAACTCTTATTTGTAAAGAAATATTTATACAATATTGCCATTTCCATCAGAGGAAACTCTTATTTGTAAGGGAATCCTTAAACAATATTGCCACTTCCATCAGAGGGAACTCTTATTTGTAAAGGAATCTTTATAAAATATTGATTCAAGAGTTGTGGTAAAAATAGACCAGTTTACACCCTGATTACCTTCCTTTTATGAGAGTGTGTTTTGGTCGCCAGTGCCAATCCCTATGAATGGACGTTAATTGTAATCATGACACCCTTCTTAAGTTTGTGCCTAGGAAACTCTCTCTCTCTCTCTCTCTCTCTCTCTCTCTCTCTCTCTCTCTCTCTCTCTCTCTCTGGGGGAGAGAAATCTGTTTGTCGACATGAAAGAGCTAATCAGGCTGGCTTGTTATTACCCTGGTATATAGGACCAATGCTGGAGAGGATATTTTTTTTTACGGGGGAAAAGGTAAGTTGATGTACATGGTTTTCAGAATTAGATTTACATCGTTGATAATGTAAGAGACTTTGTACTGGATGTGTATACTTTCGGGGAGTGATTTACTTCGTTAGTAACGCTTTGTAATTCCATTGACACATGAAGCAAAAGTATATCATATTTGATTATTGGATATAAAATACAAAAGGTCGAAACTCTTGTATAGATTAATAATTGATTAATGTATTTCAATGCATAAAGAAGACACTGCCTCTATCACCTAACAAATGCAGTAAAAAAATCTAAAATTCCAATTGGTTCAGGAATTTTATAAACTCATATTCAATTTGGATTAAGTGATCCTGTATCCAGCATATGCAATTAAGACCTTGAATGGTACAAAATTCATAAGACAGGAACTTTCTGAAAGGTACATAGAGGGACGAGAAATATTATTGCATTCCTGGGATTCTGTTACCTTGCCGTTTCCCTACCTGGAAGGATTTATTGAGGAGGGCGAATTCTATGAAGACTCAACAGGAATTTCTCTCGCCAGAACAAAAGGATCGCAGGATGGAACTACTGATTGCCTGTTTAGGAGGATGAAACGTCGAAACGTTAACTCCAACGTTTCATATTTGATTTTATTGGAAAACGTTTCTTCTCTTTCGTAGACAGTTGCTGCTTTAGGATTGGAAGATGGACTTTTTACCTACCTGGGAGTATGAAACGTTAAAGCGTTAAGTCAAACCTTTCATGCTGAATTTTATTGGGAAAACGTTCCTTTGCTTTTGTGGGAAGTTGCTGCATTAGGGTTTGAGGATGGAACTACTCATTACCTGCCTGGGAGTATGAAACGTTGAAATGTTAGCTCCAACGTTTCAGATTTGCTATTATTTGAAAACGTTTCATAGCTTCCGTGGGCAGTTGCTGCATTAGGATCGAAGGATGAAGCCACTTATTACAAAGCCTCGGAGGATGAAACGTTGAAACATTATCTCAAACGTTTCAGATTTCCTTTTATTGGAACACGTCTCTTTTCTTTTGTGGATAGTTGCTGCATTAGGATTGGAAGATGGACTTTCTACCTGCCAAGGAGTATGGAACGCTGAAACGATAACGCCAACGTTTCAGATTTTATTTTATTGGAAAACGTTTCTTCGCTTTTGTGGGCAGTTGCTGCATGACGATCGGAGGATGGAACAATTGATTACCTGCCTGGGAGCATGAAACGCTGAAACATTAACTCCAACGTTTCATATTTGAAAACGTTTCATAGCAGCTTTCGTGGGCAGTTGCTACATTAGGATTGGAAAATGGACCCACTGATCACCTGCCTGGGAGTATGAAACTTTGAAACGTTAACTCCATCGTTTCAGATTTGCTGTTATTGGAAAACGTTTCTTCACTCACGGGGTCAGTTGTTATTTCATGCCATGCTTTGTTCTCTCTTATTTGTCAAAGGTTAGTCCCACTGCTGATAATTGTGGTTGATAATTACAAGGCCACGCAATCGTAAAATCTCTGCCATGTTATAAACCATGCTTAATCCTATTAGCAGCAAAGAAATGGATTGTAGAAGCAAGGAGATGGGTTGTAGCAGTTGGGGAAAGGTTATAGCAGCAAGGCCAGGGGTTGTATCAGCAAGGAGAGGGGTTATATCTGCAGAGGGAGGGTTGTTTCTCTTGATTTTTATTATAAAATGACATAGTTTTCATTATTATTATTTTCAAGTATTTGAGACCTATTACATTTTTTATTACCTGTGTGTCTGCCAAAAAGTGATTTGATATACCTCCTTATCAACTCGGCACTGTTATATATGTATTTTCTTCAATGATTTTAGACTAACTGGTGAAACATTAACCAGAACGAACAAGGTTAGAATAAAGGAAGAATGATAAGAAATGTTAAAATAAACATTATTAATATTAAAAATTCCAATTCAATTCAGTGCTATCTTTTCGTTCTCCAATATTATTTAGTTTGCTAAAATTCCTAATCCCTTATCATTTATCGAAATTCTAAACAATGCCAAGAATATTGAAGCTTATCATATGTTCTTTAATCAACCTTAGTTTTAAAACAAGGT
>NC_090754.1:59090391-59095391 GCF_036898095.1 Palaemon carinicauda
CAGGAGGTAAAACATAACCTCTTTACAGATTCGTTGATGGAGGCATATATAACAAGGTACCAAAAAGAATATCAATGTTAATCTAGAATTTATGATGTTAATTTCACGACCACAAACAAATTTGTAGCACCCCATAATGTTAATTTTAGGACACCAGAGTAAATTTTCCACCAATAAATAATAGATTTTAATAGTACATATAAATCAGCATTTAATCATATTAATTGCATGACATCTAAAATAACTGCAGGATATCCTCTGAAATTGTTATTCCAAGTAGCAGTTAATTTCACGACCAGCGCCTGAATGGCTTGGCAGAGTCGCTTGACGGATTTCCTTCTACTCTGCTGTATCTCCTCCCCTCCGTCACCTTCTTCCTTTATTTTACAAAAGAAAAAAAAGAGAGAGAGAGAGAGACAGGGGAGCCCCCAAGCACCTGATTGGGATAGGATGTGGGACAAACATCCTATCCCAAACTACCCACAAATGAAAGTTGGAGATTATCCCATAACCTAAATCACCTATAAATAAATATAAAAAAAAAATAACACCTATAGGCTGCAAGTATGCCCCAGGCAATCTACATTACAACAACAACAACAACAACAGGAATGGCTTGTCGGCATCATCTTCCGAAGCCATATACCATCGGAAATATTCTCAACATATCGACTCAGGGACGCAATTCTATTAGCAATTTGGACGGAAACGCCTTGGGTTCAACTCGTACTATCGATAAAGATTTTAAACGTCTCTCCGATCGCCCTGATTCGCTACTAAAGCGATCTCTCCCGATCTACGATTCAGGCTTCTCGATTTCAGTTGTTGTGCCAAATACCATATTCTGTTTCGATAACAGTATTACAGTAGTTCTACAGCAATTAGCTGTTTCATTGTTCATTTATTTAGGTCGAATTTTAATTGATTTGATTATTTTGTCTTGTTTTTACAGGAGAAGTGTTTTGTCGTAATCGGAAAGGATTTTCAAGATGGAAATATGAAAATATTTCTGTAATGTATGCACAAATAAAAGCACACACACGTATATATATATATATATATATATATATATATATATATATATATATATATATATATATATATATATATATATATATATTTATATATGTATACTTATATATATATATATATATATATATATATATATATACATATTATATATACACACATATATATATATATATATATATATATATATATATATATATATATATATATATATATATATATATGTGTGTATATATATATGTGTGTGTGTATATATATAAGTGTGTGTGTGCGTGTATACTGTATGTGTACTTTTTGTTATTTCTTGGGCTTAAAGAATCCTACTTTTTTAACTAGGGTTGTAGGTTAGCTAACAACAACAACAACAACAACAACAACAACAGCAATAATAATAATAATAATAATAATAATAATAATAATAATAATAATAATAATAATAATAATAATCACAGAATCCAAATTTAACTAAACCTCTCGTGTCATGTTAATGACGATGCAATGTTACTATCACGATTGCCATCATAAAATCATGCATTTATTTATTTTCAATAATAAGTGAATAATGGATTATACATTATTGGTAGAAATTATTATTCGGAGTACATTCATAATTAGCTTATTTGAATCAACTGTGATCTGATTACCTCCGCCAATGAAGTTGGAAGGAGGTTATGTTTTATCCCCGGGTTGTGCGTTTGTTTGTGTATGTATTTGTGTGTTTGTTTGTGAACAGCTGCCTAGACACAATTTTAATAGTTGAGTAATGAAACTTGCACTGCCTAACTGCTATGTAGAAAGCTGGAAACGATTACATTTTTAAAGGTCAAGGTTAAAGGTCAAAGGTTAAGGTTACATTCCAGCAAAATGTCCAATTCACCTAATCAGCATAAGTTTGAACATCGTAGTCACAGAGACTTCAAACTTGGTTCACATTTGAGTGTATGAAAATCAAAACCAATGAATAAATGTTAAGGTCAAAGGTCAAGGTCAAGGTCGAGCAAAAGATCGAGAAATAAGCTGCTGCGGCTGAGGTCTGCGCTCTACTTAGTGTCCCTCTAGTTATTATCATTATTATCATTAGCTAATCTACAACCCTAGTTATAAAAGCTAGATGATATAAGCCCAAGGGCTCCAACAGTGAAAATAGCCCATTGAGGAAAGGAAATAAGGAAATAAATAAACTACATGAGAAGTAAAGAACTATTAAAATTGAATATGTTTTCAAACAGTAACAACATTAAAATATATATTTCATATATACTATAAAAACTTCAAAAAGAACAAGAAAAAGAGAAATTAAGGGATTAGAGAAAATTTTATCATAAAGTATTTTCTTAATACTACTTTATAATTATAAACAGAAACTTACTTAATGGATTTGTTCTGAAATAGAAGGCTAGAAAAAGATGTTACGAATACAATGACGCCATTTCTCGGAGAAAATCAGAACCATACATGTATACGAGATCCATTTCAACAGCCGCATCTGTTTTTAATGTTCTTGAAAAAGGCTATTTCATTCCTTATTATTGTAAAGTCGCCTGTCATATAGGATATGAGATGTTCAATCTCTCTCGCTCTCTCTCTCTCTCTCTCTCTCTCTCTCTCTCTCTCTCTCTCTCTCTCTCTCTCTCTCTCTCTCAGAGCCTGGGAGCATTTGTGGAAACAAGTAATGTTTCCATAAACAAAATTACGTTTCCGGAAACCGTAAAATTCTCTGGAAAACAGAAAGTAATAACCAGAAACAAGGGATTTCAAAACAGGAAATATTTCCATAAACATGAAATATTTATGCAAAAGAAACATTTCCAATGCATAAAACAATAAGGAAATCAATATGTTTACTCATAACATTCCAAGAAACCCAAAACATTGAAAAGAAATAGAAAAATATATTCTGAAGCAAGAAAAATTTCCCCCAAAAATATATACAGAAAGAAAATATTTCTTTTATACCGAATTATTTAATGATACTAGAAGCATTTCTAAACTGAGAAAACATTTCCTGAAACAGAAACTGTTTCCAAAAAAACAGGAGATATCTAAAAAACAAAAAAGATTTCAATATAACAAGAGACATTCAAAAACTGAAAACATATCTGGAAATAGAAATCCTTTCCTGAAACAGGAAACGTTTTCAAATATAGAAAATATCTTCAAAAGCAGAAAACATTTAAAAACAGAACATCTGTCCAAAACAAGAAAAAATTTCCAATAGTAAACATTTTTATAAAAATTATATATTTTCAAAATTAGGAAACAATTTTGAAATCAGAAAACCTTTCCAAAAGTAAAAAACAAATCTAAAAGTAGTAAACATTTTAAATAACAAAACCATTTAAAAAAACTGAAAATATTTCCCAAAACATTTAAAAACCAGAAAACATTTGCAAAATCCGAATGCATTAAAAAAAGGAAAAGAATCCCCTTAACAGAAAATATTCCCCAAACCGAAAATATTTCCCTAAACAGAAGATATTTCCTAAAACCGAAAATAGGAAATATTTCCCAAAACATAAAACATTTTCCAAAACCGAAAATATTTACAAAAAACGAAAGTATTTTCCAAATCAAAAAACATTTCCCAAAACCGAAAATATTTCATCAAATAGGAAGCATTTCCCAAAAAAGAAAACATTTCCTAAAACCGACAATATTTACCAAAGCAGAAAATATTTCCCAAAACCAAAAATACTTCCCAAAACAGAAAACATTTCTCAAAACCAAAAACATTAACCAATACATATTATATTTCCCAAAGCAGAAAACATTTCCCAAAACCGAAAATACTTCTTAAAACCAGAAACATTTACCGAAACCGAAAATATTGCCCAAACCCAAAAATATTCCCCATAACCAAAAATATTTTTCCAAAACATAGAATATTTCCCCAAACCAAAAACATTACTCAAAATGAAAATTATTTCCCAAAACCAAAAAAACTCCCCCTCCCCCAAACAAAATATTTCCCAAAGCCGAAAGTATTCCCCAAACCAAAAATATTCCCCTAAACCAAAAACATATACAAATACCAAAAATATTCCCCAAACCCAAAAAACACATCCAAAAAACCGCATAAACATCCCTAGACCAAGGAAACATATTCTACCAAAAAAGGAACCATTTCACGAAATGAAGGAAAGCGCGAACCACGTTTCATTAAGGACCCCATTTCTCCATCCCAGGATTTCTCTCAGCCTCATCCATCCTTCTGCAGGGAATCCTATTGGGATTAAGGCTGTCGCTCCGGAAGGTCGGGGATTGAACGCATGTTTGAAAGCTTCTCTTTATTTGGGGCAATGGATTTGCTATGGAGTTGTGCATTTCTTCTGAGTAATGTTTTTATTATTATTATTATTATTATTATTATTATTATTATTATTATTATTATTATTATTATTATTATTATTATTATTATTATTATTAATAGCTAAGCTACAACCCTAGTTGGAAAAGCATGATGCTATAAGCCCAAGGGCTCCAACAAGGAAAACTGCCCACTTGAGGAAAAGAAATAAGGAAATAAATAAGCTATAAGAGAAGTAATGAAAGTTAGAATAAGATATATTAAAAACAGTATCAACATTAAAATAAATCTTTGATATATAAACTATAAAAACGAAAGGAAGAAAAATAAGAAAGAAAGGTTCCCAGGAATCTAAAGGTTTCTTCAATTTCGGACACATTTTTCGGCAAAGATATTCTGATATATTACAAACCATTAAAAAATTATCTAAATTAGTTGTCATTCACCATCACAGAATTCTAAATAAGAAATTGGAGAGCCACATAATGTCTTGACATATCACAAACAATTGAAAAATGAGCTAAATTAGTTGATATTCACTATCGCAGAAATCAAAATGATAAAACTTAGAGCCCCATAATATTATGGGATATTACAGATAATTGCAAAATTATCTAAATTAGATGATATTCACCATGGCAAAATTATAAATAACAAAAATGAG
>NC_090754.1:59102891-59205391 GCF_036898095.1 Palaemon carinicauda
AGGTTATATGTGACTACAGTGATATATCGCAGAGAATTTACCGAAGGTACCCAGAATTCTAACTCCTGGAGCGAATATCCCTTAAAATTTTAAGAAGGGATATCGCGTAAGGACGTAATGGCATACCTCATAGCAATCTGCATCCCAGATAGAGTTTTACGTTCGAGGAGGTGTGGCAAAAATAAAAGGGGAGCCCTTCAAAGGCCATCCCCCGTTCCCTACTACTATCGATGGTACAACAGCGCCATCCCTACGATAGTGGCCATTCCTTTTGTTAATGCAGAAACACAAACCCATCTGGTTGGAAAAACAATGTCATTACTTTTGTAAGTGGTAGTTAAAAAGTTGATAGGTGTAAACAAATTACGATTTCATGTTACTTCCTAAAATTATGAAGTCTCTTTGGGAGTTCAAGCAAGGTCTTCAAGGAGTACAGTGGTACATATTTTGAAATTCAAAGGATTCATATTGGGCTCACAGATGAATGAACCTACTGCTACTGTTACTACTGTTACTACTACTGTTAACGGAATAAAGGTTAAAGTTGAGTTTCTGAGTTTGTGTCGCCCATAACAACAGTTCATTCATCTTTAACATGAATACGGATCAGAAGGACAACGTAGAAGACAATGGCGATGCCAAGGAGAAGTTACGCACCCTCAAGAACAACCATACTGCTGCTCTCTCTGCCCTCACAAAGAAACAGAATGAAGTCAGCAAGTGTATGGAGAAGCCTGATAATCTCCATTTAGTAAAGACAGGCATTGAGGAGTTTGAGGAAGGGTTAAAGAAGTACAAAGACTGCCACAGTGATTACTTGTCTCAACTACCTGTCAACGAGCACCAGTCAGAAATCAAAAGGTTTGAAGATAAAGAATTGTCTGCCATAGGATTCAGATTACAGGTGCATAAATGGATAGCCACAACAGAAGCAAATTTGCAGGATTTTATGGACGGATCTTCACTGCGGAGCAGGTCACATAAATCCAGGAGGTCAGTTAAAAGCACGGCATCAAGTGTAAAGTCTTCTCTCATACAGGAGAAGGCAAAGTTAGCTGGTTTGCTTGCACAGAGGGCACTGCTTGAGAAACAAACAGAAATAGCCCAACAACAGGCAGAATTAAAAGCCAAGGAAGATTTGTTAAAGTTGGATGGTGAAATTGAAGCAGCAAGGGCGAGGAAGAAGGTGTTCTAGGAAGAAGTTATTCCATCGACAGACAAAGTTTTAAACCCTGAAACACCAGCATTTGTTCCCAGTCACAATGTGCATCAAAATAAACCCAATGTCACCGTGCCTTTTCTACCCATGGCACCTGCCCCAGAGTCATTCTACCAAAGTCAGCAACAGTTAGCAGCGGCTATGATGCTGCCTCATGCTGAAGTGACCAAGTTTTGTGGTGATCTTCTTGAATTTGCATCATTCATGTTGGCATTTAATGACCTCATCGTGCCACACACCACATCAGACTCCAACAGGCTGTATTTCTTAAATCAGCATCTAGAAGGAAAGCCTAAGTCACTCATAGCTGGGTGCATGTTTATGAATGCATCTGAAGGATACGTTGAAGCAAAAAGACTTCTGGACAAAGTGTATGGAGATCCATACAAGGTTTCCATGGCATACATAGTCAAGCTAACCAAGTGGCCACAAGTGAGAGGTGATAACAGTGAATCTTTGCAGGAATATGCATTATATCTTGTGAAATGTAATCATACCATGCAGTCATTATCAAACATGCAGGTTTTGAATGATTCGCCAAACCTTCAGAGGGTGATTTCAAAGCTGCCAGTATATATTCAAAATAAGTGGTTGGATCATGTGATAAAGCTCAGGAAGCAAGGTGTTTGTTCGTGTTTCCCCACATTAGTGGAATTTGTGCAGAATGCAGCAGAGGCAGCAATTATACAAAATATATCAAAGATATATTTCACATTTATTGTTTACTTGACAGTATGTTATTTCTCTTTTATTTACATAAACTCCCGGATACCTTTTAAAATATTTTTTCTTGTTAAGCATGGGATTTAGGAGTTTATGTTTTGAGTTCCTTCTACTTCTCATGAATCGTAATCACCAAGTTGTAATTAGCTATTTAGATTTACTATTATTACTTTATTGTGGCTAAAGTTCATGTTCATAAAGTTAATTTGGCTGATTCATGATAAATGTTTTCTTGATTAACCTTTTCAAACCCCAAGCTATAAACGAAATAACAAAGTTTAGCAGAGGCGACCATATAATGTCTCGAAGAAGAGGTGACGATATAACTGCCAAAACGCAGAATAGCAGTTGTGACTCGAAGACCAGAACGACAGGACCTGTTGTTGAACACTCCTACATGTTTTTTGTGTATCAGCCGATCTGCTTATAGTCTTCATGGGTGACAGAGTTTAATTGTATAATTAATATGAAGATTTACTATTAAGAAGTTTGCCGAGGACAGCTACTATTGACAAATGAAGGCGAAATTCAACAAAACTACCGAAGGATTTGGGGAGAGAAAGGAGACGGGTTTTTAGCAGTTTGGAGTTAGAATCGAGTTACATTTACGCGTGTTTCAGTCGATTTTCAAATTGCTTATATATGAACTTTGTCGGTTCATTAACCTAACTTACACGTCCTATAAAATATTACCTGATAGTTCGTGATATTTAGAAGGAACTTGATAATTGTTATAAGTGTTATTTTCTTGTGAACTTTTGTAAAACTCTACGAGGTTTAAGTATCAGAGGTTAAGCTAACGAGTAACTCAGTTCTTTCATATATTAACGTTAAAAAAACTTCTAAAAACTTTAAGACTGGGCTATTGAGCTTGCTTATATGTCGGCTAAGTAGACTAAGCACTGGAAAAAACTTATACTAAATTTTAAGCTAGGCATTTATCCTAGTAAATAACTTTAAATTTGTATCAGGCTAGCCTAAAACTTAGCTAAATACTAAGAATATTACGATCTTTGCTATCTAATTTATTACATTTTATATATTTACATTTCAGTAAAACATTTAAGGCTTACGCCTTAGTCTAAACCATAGATGGCCATGACCTCTATTATAGATATTTCATTGTATTGTCAGGTTATGGAAAAATTCAGTGGTGACCATGTTGTGCTGGAGTGGTGTCTGGCGTAAGGTCATCTCTCCAAGAATATAGCACGGTTTGGAGGGGTTACAGTGCACAAAGGACAAGGATTCTCTCAAGCAAAGGGATTAAATTTTATTTTACTCATTTATAAATTTTTTATTTAATTTTGACTGCTGTAATTAAATATAAATTAAACGATTTCTTTAATTTACCCTGTCACCATTAATTTGTATATCATTGCAAGATTTCAAGTAAAAAGTTTTTCCATAGCAATGGATCCTGTATTCAGCAGGGAAGCTTTGGGTAAAGTGTGTGTTTTTCCAAAGGCAAAGGCAAATCATGGCTCAAGTCAGACCAAGCAAAAATAGTTTGCAGTTACAGTGCAACCATCAAATTCTGCCAACCAGTATACTAGGAAATGCCAACTCTGTAGTGGTCATCATGACCTTGAGGAGTGCCCTCAATTTCTGCACAGGAGTGTGGATGAAAGACGAGAATTTGTTAAAGACTACCGTCTTTGCTTCAGTTGTTTGGGCAATAACCACACTTCAAAAAGGTGTCTCAATCGACGGCAGTGCAAGACATGTAATAAAAGGCATGCTACCACTCTGCACATTGAGAATTTTAGGATGCTTGACAGCAACAGTGCAATTGTGTCACAAGCTATTGCACAGTCTGAAAGTACAGGTCAAGGTTGTGCTAAGGGTCAAGATGGTACTCAAGGTGAAGGTTGTGCTAAGGGTCAAGATGGTACTCAAGGTGAAGGTCGCACTCCAGGTCAAGGTAATGCTCAGACTCTAAGTAATGTGAGGTCTTCTGCATGTACAATTTCTGATACAGTGTTGTAATCAGTCTTGCCTGTGCAATTACATGTAAAGGGTAGCGACAATGTAGTACAAACTTATACCTTTTATGATACGGGCAGTACAGGTTGTTTCATTAAAGATAGTATCAAGAATCAATTAAACTGTAAAGGTATTGAAACAGCTATCAAGTTGCAAAAAATGCATGGGACTGATACGGTTAAAACCTTTGTGAATGGTCTTGTTGTTGCTGATATACATGGTAATAATGATGTTGTATTACCAAAGGTATTCACACAAAAGGATATTCCTGTTAATCATGATCAAATTCCAAGGTATGAAGTGTTAAAGGATTGGCCTCATTTATCAAGTGTTATTAATAAGATTCCAGTGTATCAGCCAGAGTTAGACATAGGAATTTTGATAGGTAATAACTGTCCAACAGCTTTACAACCTTTAGAGGTTGTACCCACTTCAGGTTATGGCCCCTTTGCAGTAAGATATTTGCATGGATGGACAGTTAATGGGCCTGTACATGTTAAGGTTAGTTCAAATGGGGTTTCATGTCACAGGTTACTTGTATCTGATGATCAACATGTTACTGACTGTATTACTGTTGAAAGTATTAGGAAGTACTTTGAGTTAGATTTTTCAGAAAGGGATCTTGGGTCAGTTCCTGATGAGCGTGGCTTATCTTTTGAGGACACCAGATTTGTGAAAAGGTGCCAGGATGACATTGAATTTAGAGATGGTCACTTTCAGCTACCCATGCCTTTCAGAGATCGCAATGTGAATCTTCCTAGAATTAAGAAGCAGGCTGTTAGCAGAGCTAAGTGGCAAAGGAGGAAGATGAAGAATAGTGAAGATTACAGACAGCAGTACACAGCATTCATGGACAAGTTGTTTGAAAAAGGCTATGCTTACAAGATCCCAGATGATGAGGTCAATAAGATTCCTGTTTGGTATCTTCCTCATGACGCAGTTTTTCTTCCCAAGAAAGGGAAGATTAGGGTTGTTTTTTACTGTAGTGCCAAGTTTGAAGGTGTGTCATTAAATGATGTTCTGCTACAGGGTCCAAACCTCACCAATTCATTGACGGGAGTACTCATTAGATTCCGGCAGGAGGTTTATGCATTCATTGGAGATATTGAAGCTATGTTCTTTCAAATAAAGATTCCACCTGAGAATCAGGACTATGTTAGATTCTTGTGGTGGCCTAATGGTGACATCAATCGACCTCTTGAAGAATTCCGAATGGCTGTTCACATTTTCAGAGCAATCTCATCACCGAGTATTGCAAATACTGCATTGAAGGCCACAGCAGACAAAGCAGATGAGAAGTATGATTCAACTGTTGGCAACACCATAAGGCCCAATTTCTATGTTGACGACTGTTTGAAGTCATGTGCTGATGTTCCTACACCAGTGAAGTTGGTGAAGGATTTGGTATCTGCAACAGGTGAAGGAGGATTTAGGTTAACTAAATTTGTCAGCAATTCAAGTGATGTACTTAAACCTTTGCCTTCTGAAGATTGTTCGGTTGAAAGTGACAAGTTTAATCTTGACATGGAGAATTTAATGACAAGAGCCTTAGGAATGTTATGGGACCTTAAAGAAGACTCATTCAAGTTCTCATTTGAGCTCAAGGATAATCCATTCACCAAAAGAGGATTGTTATCAACTATCTCATCATTATATGATCCCCTTGGGTTGCTCTCTCCAATCATCTTACCGGCCAAGAAACTGTTACAAGAATTGTGTCAAGTTGAGAGTTTGGACTGGGATGAGAGGATTCCAGATGAGCCAGCTGAAAGGTGGGAACATTGGATACAAGGTCTTCATTTACTGGAGCAGCTTTCAATACCAAGATGCTTCAAGTCAAGTGGGTTTGGTAATGTGACAAGTTCAAGTCTTGTATTATTCAGCGATGCAAGTACAGTTGGTTATGGTGTTGCAGCATACCTTGTTCTTCACGATGGAAACCAAGTTCAGTCAAATCTTGTCATGGGAAAATCAAGAGTGTCTCCCAAAAAGGTGGTGACTATACCTAGGTTATAACTTACAGCTGCAACTGTGTCTGTCAAGGTTGCTCAACACATCCTGAAGGAGTTGGAGTTTACTGTTGGCAAGGTAGTGTACTACACAGATTGAACAACAGTCCTTCACTATATTCATAGCAACACTGAAAGGTTCCCTGTTTCTGTAGCCAACAGAGTCAGGGTTATAAGGGACTACTCCCAGCCTGAGCAAAGGAGATATGTAAACTCCAGTGATAACCCTGCTGATGTGGCATCAAGAAGTATTAGTGTACATCAGTTTTTGCAGTATGAGGAATGGTTTCATGGCCCATCATTTATTTCATCTGATTATTTGCCTTCACAGGAGTATGTGTGTGCAGATTGTGTTGATGATAAGAGTGAACATGTGTCTGCGGTCACAATTTCTGAAGAACATCATGGGTTTACAAGATTAATTGAATATTTCTCTTCATCGTCAAGGTTACAAAAGGCAGTTTCTGTATTTCAACAACTAAAGTCAATCCTTAGTGGTAAAAGGAAAGGTTGTGTAACCACTGATGCTGAAAGGGCAATCATAATGTATGTTCAACGGGAGATGTTTGGTGATGAAGTGAAGGCTTTATTAAGGGAATTGTCAGTTGGCAAGAGTAGTCCAATATATAAGCTTGACCCCTTTCTTGATTCTGAGGATGGACTACTGAAGGTTGGAGGTAGGATAAGAAGGTCTGACATTCCACGGTATGCCAAACATCCCATACTGTTACCAAAGAAGCATCATGTGACTACATTGTTGATACGACATGAGCATGAATTATTAACTCATTCGGGTAGAAACCATGTTCTCTCAAATCTAAGGCAGAAGTATTGGATCATCAATGCTAATGCAACTGTCAGGAATGTGTTATTTCATTGTGTTACTTGAAGGAAGTTGAAAGAACCAGCTTTGAGTCAAAAGATGGCTGATCTTCCAGCAGACAGATTGGAAACTTCACCACCATTCAGTAATGTTGGTATTGACCTCTTTGGACCCTATTACATCAAGGAAGGAAGAAAGGAGTTAAAGAGGTATGGTGGGATATTTACCTGCTTGGTTAGTAGGTCAATTCATATTGAAACTGCAAACACTTTACAATCTGACTCTTTCATAAATGCTTTGCGAAGATTTGTTTCTCGAAGAGGTCATCCTAAGGTTATCAGATGTGATAATGGAACCAACTTCCATGGGGCTGAGAGAGAACTTAAGGCAGCTCTTGATGAGATGGAGGAGAAGAAGATTGAGAAGTATTTGTTGCATCATCATATTGAATGGAAATTCAATCCACCTGCAGCAAGCCACATGGGTGGTTGTTGGGAGTGCCAAATCAGAACAGTTAGAAAAATGTTGTCTGCACTGGTTAAGGAATTTGGTGAAAGGCTAAATGATGAAAGTTTAGGGACTCTGCATTGTGAGGTTTAGAGCATCGTCAATTCAAGACCGTTAACCACTGTAAGTGACAGCGTAGATGACCTTGAGCCACTAACTCCAAACCATTTGTTGATTCCAAAATCCTATGTGATCCCTCCCCCTGGCTTGTTTCAAAAGGATGATGTTTACATGAGGAGAAGGTGATGATGCGTTCAATATCTGACCAACCTGTTTTGGTGAAGATTTAGAAAAGAGTATTTGAGCACTTTACAGACTAGACAAAAGTGGAATGAACCAAGAAGAAATCTAATTGTTGGCGATGTGGTCTTGGTAAAGAGTGACATTGAGCCAAGGAATCACTGGCCAATGGGGCGAGTGATAGAAGTATACCCTGATGACAAAGGAACAATTCGCAGTGCCAAGATTAAGACACTTTCTTCGGTTATTGTCCATCCTATTCAGAAGCTAGTGTTATTAGTTAAAGGCTAGGATTTTCATGTTAAATGTACCGTGATATTATGTTGTTCTTATGGCCTATCATTTGATATTATATATTATTTGAGTTATGAAGATGTTTAATTTTGTTTAGGTGAATAAGTGAATCGTGGAAGTGTTTTGAATTCAAAGAGTTTGTATTGTAACTTAAAGGTTATTTATTGTGTCTGCATGTGTAGGTGTATATTTTGATAAACAGGTTTAATCTGTTTATGAGGATGAGTATGTTAATGCAGAAACACAAACCCATCTGGTTGGAAAAAAAAAATGTCGTTACTTTTGTAGGTGTTAGTTAAAAAGGTGAGAGGTGTAAACAAATTACGATTTCATCTTACTTCCTAAAATTATGAAGTCTCTTTGGGAGTTCAAGCAAGGTTTGCAAGGAGTACAGTGGTATATATTTTGTAATTCAAAGGATTCATATTGGGCACACAGATGAATGAATCTACTGCTACTGTTACTACTGTTACTACTACTGTTAACGGAATAAAGGTTAAAGATGAGTTTCTGAGTTTGTGTCGCCCATAACACCTTTTATTGTAGCGATTTCGCTCGGTGGTACTTTCCCGTGATTGAATTTTTCGATTGTTTAAAGGATTATTAATTATGCCTTCTTCATCCTCTTCCGCCTTTGGAAAGTTGAGTATCAGGTCTTTACTTTGAATATGTTTTAGCTCCTGTTTCACAATGAAATTAAGTATTTATTGTGTTTTAGAGCTAGGCCACTGACTGGAGGCCCCATGGGTGCCGTCGTTCTTAGGCATGCGTTATTTAGTTAGAGGAACGACTTCCAGTTTTTAAATAGCTTTATTTAATTCTTGTGAAGATTTGATTATGTGCATAATTATTTAATTTTTCCTCTGTCGATCGTATAGTTAGAGTTTCGGTGATTTAGGTAACCGAGAACTCGTCTTGCCTAGTTAACCTATCCTAGACATTTTTCTATACGTTCGACATTTCCCAATTACCCTTGTGTTTCGTTTTCATCCATTGGAGACTGATACCTCCTAGAATGTTATGAAACTTCTCACGTCTCTTCGGAGACTTAAGGGTAATCCCTTTTCCCTCTGAGTGTAGCCTCAGGCTACAACCCTAGTAGCCGTGCCTGAATTTTATTCAGACATAGCTAATATGGGGTTTGGTTTCTGCCTATTCCCTTAACCTTTGGTTGTGGATATACCAGCAGGTTTTGGGATTTAGTCAGAATCTCAGAGTATTTAGTCTTATGTCAGCGACCTGCCGGTAGGGTGAGTTGGTTGTAGGATACCTTTATTCCCCTGCCGACAAGGTTGCCGACAATGGAGGTTAGCCCTCCATAGTTGCATTAGAGTTATGGTAGTATACCATCTTCTCCTTGCGACTAAAAGACTAGTCCTGTGCCACAGTTCCCTGGGCTAATAGTAATTCTCTTTTAGCCTAGGATAACGTGGCACTGGAACCCTGTTTCTCCCTTGTTGAGAGGAGGCGGCAGTGCCGCCACCCCCTTAACTGTGTCGGCAGTCTCTGGGTTGGAGAACTGAGTCTCTCCTGGCACCTGCATTCTGTCGATACCGATACAGAAACAGAGTTCCTTTTATAGGTGGTAGGACTGACAAGTGTGTCAGTTCCTTTCACAGACGTTACAGGACCCTTTTCCCCTACCCCTCTATCCTTTTTGATGGTTGATCCATTGTCTTTTTAGGCTGGCATCCTGCAACTTTACCATTGCGGTAGGGTGCTGGAGCCGGCCAGACTCCCTCTCCTATCTTGGCTGGCGGCAGGGCTACTGCCACCTCCTGGCCTTGACGGCAACCAAGATGGCTGCCGGCAATCATGGACGGTCGTCAGCTGCCGACATTGCCGGCGGCTGACGGCATGATAGCCATTTGCCGGCCTGGCCGGCAACCAAGATGGCTGCCGTCAGTCATGGACTGTCGGCGGCTGCCGACGATGCCGGCGGCTGCCGACGATGCCGGCGGCTGCCGACGTTGCCGGTGGCTGACGGCATGATAGCCTTTTGCCGGCCTGGCCGGCAACCAAGATAGCTGCCGGTAGTCATGGCCTGTTGGCGGCCGGCGACATTGCCGGCGACATTGCCGGCGGCTGACGACATGATAGTCATTTTCCGGCCTGGCCGGCAACCAAGATGGCTGCCGACAATCATGGACTGTCGGCGGCCGCCGACATTGCCGGCGGCTGCCGACATTGCCGGCGGCTGCCGACATTGCCGGCGGCTGCCGACATTTCCGGCGGCTGCCGACATTGCCGGCGGCTGCCGACGTTTCCGGCGGCTGCCGACATGGCTGGCGGCTGCCGACATGGCTGGCGGCTGCCGACATGGCTGGCGGCTGACGGCACATTCGCCAGCTGCCGGACTGGCCGGCAGTTACGTCCATGATGGCCGTGAGTGGGTATTCCCTTCTGTCCCCAAGGTTCTTCAGTCCTCCCTTGGACTGTTGCTATAGGTTCTGTTGCCTGTGTGCTGCCGGCTGGGCCGGCAAAGTCAGTGCTGACTCGGTAGGTAGCGCGCCGACTGTACTTGTACTGTCAGCAGGTTGCCGGCAACAATACTGTAGCTATATAGAAGCCTGAATGTTACATTCTCCCCTTCTATTAGAACCTTCTTTCGGAAAAAAGGCAGTCTATTAGACTTTTACTTCCTTAATCACTGTATACATTTACAGTAAAGGATAGCCCTTTTTTCCATACTGTCTCTCTCTCTGTCTCGCTAGTTCTGCCGGGTATGCCGGAAAGTCCTAGCTAGACCGGAAACATGCCGGATCAACTACTGTATAGGTTATACAGATAGCCAGTATATCTCAGTATAGTATATACTGTAGATAGAAAACTACTATATTTCTTGTACTGGTAGTTATTTCCAATATATTTTGGATATCCAGCTCGGGCATTTGCTGGGCCTAATCCTATATTGAATTAATATGATTTCTTCAATATCCTGATTGGAAATCAGTTTAGGATTACCCTACAATATTAGATACTTCAAGGCAAGATTATATACTCCTAACCTTTAAAAGGTACAGCCTTTTCTTGAGTCTCCCCGATCAGGAAACTCTATAATTTAATATAGTAGGAAGACTACAGCAAATGACCTGAGTCGGATATACTAATATATGTCTTTAATTTTCTAGTCCATCTGGCTTTATGCTGGATGGACCCTTCTGTCTTATGCTGCCTGGTAGGCAGCATAATGACTAGAATACAATACATAGGTACAGTAGTCGATAATTTGAAATATAGACTTACTGCACTTAGAAAACTACAGTACCATGATACAGTAGTATTTTCTAGCATACCTTGGGTATCCTTCAGCGAGTTTATCTGCTGATACCGCTTATATTGAAGGAATATTTTCTTCAATAGTCTGATTTAGAATCAGTCATCCTGACCCCACAGTATTAACATTTTTTGGGACAGTTACTTGATACTTCTCTACCCCTAAGGGTAAGAACCCTTCTACTTGGATTTTCTCAACAGAGAAAGCTCCATGTAGTTAATACTGAGGGGAGGTAGAAGCATTTGCTCGCGGGGTTACACAAGTATGTATCTCCTACTATCCCTTTATAGCTTACTATCCTTAGCTATTCTGTTGTAGATGACATTTACATGTTGATTAACAGTGTAATAATCCCTTGTATACTCATTTGGTTTTCCTTTCTTTACAGGAGGAACACCAGATATCTTGTGCTGCGGTCCCCTGCAAAGCCAAGAGTAAGGACTTTTACGGTCATAATACTTGCAGGTTGCATGCCCCCTGCAATATTATTTCCGGATCCCTACATTACTGGAACCCACAGGGTTGCAATATATGTCGGACATTGATGTGTGAAGGTTTTGATAATCCCAAGTCTACAGAGACTAGGGATATAGCTCAGTATAAATTACGTAACTGGGTGAGAGGCTTCCAAAAGATCTCTCCGGTACCTTTACTACCTAATGATGGGATGCATAAGCTATTATTTCCAAAGCTAAGTGAGGAAATAGTAGTGCCTCATGAGCCAACTACATCCCCTGATGGCGAGAAAACCTTTGGGATCGAGGGCAAGAAGTGCCCTAAGGTAGAAGACAAATATGTTGTGTCAGACTTTCCTCCGCCTATGCCAGCTAAAGAGCCACCGATGTCAACATCTTCGTCTTCTACCCCTCTATTGGATAATGTCGTACAGTTATGTATCCAACTGAAGAATCAGATAGAGAGCTTTGGTAAACAAAACAAAAAGCAGGAAGTAAAACACAAGATAGAACCTTGTAAAGCTTCTCTTGTCGCTTCCCACGGGTCAGTCAAACGACCCATGAATCAAGACCTTCCTACATGCTCCATAACCAATCACTGGAGGTTTGCGGAGCAGATATCGATTTCAAATGGCAATCTCTACATCTCAGAGAAATTAGGTGCTGTTCCTTTGGACAAAATCCAATTTTGGCCAAGCTTTGATGCTTTCCCTAATTGTTGGGTTCGACTGTTGTATGAACCAAAGTCAGGAAAAGGAACGGAACAAAAGGGGGTCATGATTCTTGACCATGGTAAGGCACAAACTATCCTTTCAGGTGATCTGAAGAGGGCGGGTTATTCAGAGACGAAGGTATTCTCACTGAATAACAGATACCCTTCCTTTCTTGCTCCTACTTCACTCGCTTTCCCCTTTATGGGGAAGGCATTTACTTCGGTTACCAAAGCTGTAGAGGCGGGTGAACCATGTCCTACACTCGATGAGTGCAAGCCTTTGTCACTAGCCTTTCCCGGTCAGGAAAAGGATTGGAAGGAAGTCCATTTGACATTTTCGGTAGGAAAACTAGACAAGGATGTCGCAAGTCGACAATTCAATGTATGTCTCCCTATTTTGTCCGATTTGCTCTTGTTTAATGAACTCGAGTCAAAGAAGAGACTTGCGGCATCCCTTTCTCTACAAAACTACATAGAGTTGTGTTCAACCTACGAAAACACCCTAGACATGCTCATGGTCATAGCCAAAATGCATATGGCTACCTTGGTAAAGGACCTTTACGCCTTTGTGAAGGCTAGGAGAGCATGTAGAGAGTTTGTGTTCGCTGGTGCAACAGTGAAACATGAAACAAGGAAGCTAATATCTTCCACCATCTGGGGTAAAGACCTCTTCCCACAAGAGGTCATTAAGGAAGTAATTAAGAATGCCACCATGGAGAACGTAAGTCTTTTCTGGAAATGGGGCATTCCCTCAAAGAGAAAATCTTCTGTGGTTGTGGGTCCCCAACCTAAAAAGAAGATCGAAATTACTGGAAATATTCCAGTGACCACAATGCTACAGGCAAGTGGTAAAAAATCTAAACCTGCTGATTATTCGAAGCATAAAGACGCTTCGGCTAGGAGGAACTTTCCCTCAGGATTGCAGGACCTTCGATCCTTTGGTCCAGAGCCTATTTGAAATGAGCCATTGGTGGGAAATAGAAATGTCCCTACTTTCGTTGTCTTACAGTTCAAAACCCTCCTGGAGGAGTATACCTGAGAGCTGTAGAGCATACAGGTAGTAAGAAAGCTATGGCTCGTCGAGCTCCAGGGAAGTCCATTTTCTGTTCACGAGAAGGACTCGAGAAATCTTCGAGTCATTCTGAACCTGTCGCCACTCGACAAGTTTATAGTAAACTACAAGTTCCGAATGTTAATCCTTCTAAACATATGGACCTTGTTCCAGTTAAGGCTGTTCGTAGTCTTACCAGACCTGAAAGGTGTCCCCCGGAACCTTCCAGCCAACCACCCCCCTTCCTCCTATCTAGGATTCATGTCACGAAGAGTAATATTCATCCTAGAATAGATACGTATCAGACTCACAGTCCTAAGTATCTTCTTATAGATGACCCGGTTCCCGGGACATCGCAGATGCAAGATTTGCCTCTAGAAGTCTCGACTTTCTCCAGATCTATGGTTTCGATGGCTAAGAAACCATCAAAGCTTTCAGTCACATCAACTCAATTTCCTCTTGGGGATTTAAAATGAGCTCACAAGGTCCGTCAAGAGACTCAGCTGATCGATTAGATTCCCGAAACGCTAGCAAGGGAAAACGCTAAACTTTCCCTGGTTCGCAATTCTGACAGACCTTGTACAATGAGCACATCGGAAGGATGCGTTAAGGGTCTGGAGAAAACATGCATCAAATGCTTGAAGAGATCAAATATGACTTCACAATCGAACATCTCGTACAGTTTTGGTGAAGTTACCCATCCCTTTCTTAAAGGAATGGCACCTAACAGCAGTTCACTTACAACTGATCCACGAGGTGACGGTGGATACTCTATCTCAATCCAAGGAGATAGAGCTGGAATGGTCCATGGACGCAGACATATTCCATCCCAGATGGGAACAAGTCCCGGAACTGCAGCTCGATCTTTTCATCACGAGCATCTTCATGATAGTACCTCGTTAAATAGCCCGTTACAAGGATCCTCTAATGAGGCTGATAGACTAAATGAGGCCAGTCCTAGTTCCGATCCTAGCTATATTTCTGAAGATTAAAAAATAAACTACCTTAGGTTTATCACGGAGAACCCAAACCCCTCATTTCACAAATTTCTTGCCCTAGCGGTTAGAAAGAGGTTTGGGATCTCAGAAGGCAATATAGAATTCTTAGAAGAATACAAGGCTAAGTCTACTAGAAGACAATATGAGTATTCCTGGAAGAAGTGGGTGGAGTTTGTTAAATCAAAAGGACCGGAAGAAATTTCTATGAACTTCTGTCTGTCCTTCTTTGTCCACCTTCATAGCCAGGGGTTGGCGGCAAATACGAAAAATACGTGCAAATCGGCCTTGACTAGACCTCTCCTATATGCTTTCCAAGTGGATCTGACAAATGAAATCTTTAACAAGATTCCAAAAGCATGTGCTAGACTTAGGCCTGCAGCACCACCAAAGCCCATCTCTTGGTCTTTGGACTTGGTCTTACATTATGCCTCATCGGTGAACAATGAAGATTGTTCTCTTAAGGATCTAACCCAAAAGGTTATTTTCCTGTTCGCAATAGCCTCTGGGGCTAGAGTTAGTGAAATAGTGGCTCTATTGAGAGATGAGGGCCACATTCAGTTCACAGATTTAGGGAAATTGAATCTCTTTCCTGATCCATCATTTCTCGCTAAAAACGAGCTACCCACTAAGAGGTGGGGTCCCTGGAGAATCTGTCCTCTGAAGGAAGATGTCTCTCTATGTCCTATAGAGTGTCTAAAGGTCTATCTTCGTAGAACTTCAGACTTCAGGGGAGGACAGCTCTTTAAAGAAGAAACTCCGGGATCAAATTTATCTCTAAATCAACTAAGGGCGAAGCTCACCTACTTTATTCGTAGAGCGGATCCGGACAGTACTCCCCCAGGTCATGATCCGAGAAAGATTGCTTCATCACTGAACTTCTTTCAGTACATGGACTTTGAGCATCTTCATTCATACACTGGATGGAAATCATCCAGAGTGTTTTACAAACACTATGCAAAACAAGTGCATGAACTGAAACACTTTGTAGTAGCGGCAGGTAGTGTATTAAAACCTGCCCCCTAATTTTTGTGACAAACTATTTTTGGTTTGGGTCCTCACTTGTCCTCGGACATGCACTGGATAAGAATCATCCAGGATGTTCTACAAACACTATGTTATGCTAGTCCATGATCTGAAGCAATATGTGGTGACGTCAGGTAACTTATTTACTCTACCGTTTATTCTACGATGAACAGATAATTGACTGAGACTGTCAGTTAAGGGGAGAGGAAGTTATCCTTTTTAAGTATGTCTTCTTTTATTTAAGTGTTACCATGGTAACACTAGCTCTGTTCTAAAATCCCAGGTGTGGAATTATACAGATAGCTCTAGTGCCGGTGTACGAAGTACATAGTGCAGTTAATGGTAACCAGTACAGGTATTATGAAGAGCTATTATCTTTTATCTTCTCTTCAATCTAAGAGTGGCATTTCTTGACTTCATTCCTTCAAGAAAGAAATAAGATTCCTGTCCTCGTTTCAGGTATAATCCCATTGTCAGACTACATTCGTTTTGTTAACCATCTCTTGTAGTCATTTATTAGAAATAAATGTCTATTAGAATGTAGTGCGTCCAACTTCGCCAGACAATTGTATCTTTACATGCTAGACTTTTTATCTACCTAGAATGCATCCTTCACATATTTGTATGCATCAAAGGTTAGACATAAGAGACACTGATGTCATTTTGGACAAATATACAACTTGAGACTATTTGTATATTCAGTGTGTACTTAAGTTTGGTCATACTTTTTATGTTAACCTTGAAATCACTTTTCAACTGTCTACAGTAGATGACTCTTCCCTGTAGGAGGCAGGAAGCACTAACATTGTTTATGATTAGTGATGTTGACATTTAACGGTATTGTCACTAGCCTCATATGGTCAGTATGATCATTGAAAAGGTTGATATAAGGTCTAGGCACTGATGGAAAATCCACAGATACATTAATGCTCTGGTATGCTTCCATCAGCACGACATGGCTTGAGCCCAAAAAACGGATTTTGAGCGAAACGAAAAATCTATTTTTGGGTGAGATAGCCATGTCGTCCTGATGGACCCACCCATCTTTTCTGTAGAGGAGATCTTCAGTTTCCCTCCCGTAGTACTGTATCTGTAACAGCCTATGCTCAATGCTACAAGGAATGGCCACTATCGTAGGGATGGCGCTGTTGTACTATCGATAGTAGTAGGGAACGGGGATGGCCTTTGAAGGGCTCCCCTTTTATTTTTGCCACACCTCCTCGAACGTAAAACTCTATCTGGGGTGCAGAGTGCTATGAGGTGTGCCATTACGTCCTTACGCGATATCCCTTCTTAAAATCTTAAGGGATATTCGCTCCAGGAGTTAGAATTCTGGGTACCTACGGTAAATTCTCTGCGATATATCACTGTAGTCACATATAACCTAGGAAGCAACTAATGAAGGAATTTCCATCAGGACGACATGGCTATCTCCCCCAAAAATAGATTTTTCGTTTCGCTCAAAATCCGTTATATATATATGTATATATATATATATATATATATATATATATATATATATATATATATATATATATATATATATATATATATATATCATGAGGTCTTCATGATTCCTGGAGAAATTGACAAAGCAATTTATTATATCAACAAATAATTCTTATTTTCACCTGTTACTTGAAATATATTTAAAGCTTTCGTGAATCCAGGGAAAATTGAGATACAGAAAGGATTCTGTGATAAGGATATATTATTATCATAAAGTTGTTTTCTCTCTGCATATCCTAAAAGCTCAGACGAAAGAAATTTAGGGAAGGGTCTTTTGTAAACAAAGTTGTAAACAAGATTCACAATAAACAAAATAGACGAAACTGAAAACAAGTGAATTACTCGTCAGAATTTTCTCTTTGAAATAATTTTTTTTAGATTTTTAAAAAGTTGGAATCTAATTCATAAGAGATATTGTTGAATATAACTGATGCAAAAATAAAGTTCAATAATGAAAGGACTCAATCCTTATTGTATTAAGTTTTATAATAAATGGAATTAATTAATATAAAATTTTATAAGCAACGAAAGCAAATTCTGTGAAATTTGAGTATAGCTAATCTATACTCAAATTTATATAATTAATGAAAGATAAGGTATTAATCGTGTCGTATATTTTAGAAACGGAATAATATTGCAGTAAATGACAGCTAAAAACACCTGAGTTTTATAATCAGAAAACATTAATTCATAACAACATTAATCTGCCTGTTGCATAAATGTCAAACAATTACATTACTAATGGCCAGCTGAATTACTTTATCCATCCAAGGTAATTCGGTACTTTTGAGTTCACATGTATTATGTTTCAGTTTCTGTATATATTTTGGTTTAAGTACTTTATGATGTCAATGAGGCTAGAGAAGTCTTGCATTAGAGCATCTATTAATGTAACTGTAATGTAAATGTAATAACCCTTTGACCTTTAAGCTTTTCAACCAAGTTAATGAATTCATTTGATTCTATAATTGTTCATTTGAATGTCATTATTTGCCTCCTTTTTAGTTAAGGCTGAAAATGGTATAACTTGAATATAAATCTTTTACCAATACTTTACTTCTTTACTCAAACTGTTAAGGGGGCGGTTGCCTGATGCGCCCTCTCCAATGCCTTCTATAAAAGGCATCCTCTTTCACCGAACCTCTTCTCTCCATATCACCCTTCACCTTATCTCGCCATCTAATGCTCTGCCTCCCTCTCAATCTTCTTCCCTTAACAGATTTCTCCCAAGCCCTCTCAATCCCTCCCGACCAATGCTTTACGTTTCCCTATAAATATTTGATATCTTGTTAATTCGTTTCGCACACCTTCCCCAACGAGTCATCATCAGGGAGGCGAAGACAACAGCCAGGAGTACTCTTCTTCCAACGGAAAGCCACAGTAATTCAAGGCAAAAATCCTTGGAATCACGTAATCGTTGTTGATATTTGACAAACACACTAGCTTAACCCACTTCCCTATTCTTCGTTTTAAACGTCCATACTACGCTGCCATAATTTTAAGTATGCTCTATAACATCATAGTTCCAGTTTAGCTTCCATGGATTTTTTAATGCTAATATCCCACTCATATACTTTTATACTACTTTGTTGTGATGGCAAATTGGAAACGTCCCTGGCTGGCGATCGCCGGACTCGAATTCGAGTCCGACTCAAGCTCGATAGTTTTTGTAAAGTCTGCAACCTCACCATCCATATGAGCTAAGGAAGGGGGGGTGTTTTGGGTAGCCCATAGCTCTACCTGCAGAGTCATCAGCAGGCATTGCCTGGCCCTCCCTGGTCCTAGCTTTGGTGGAGAGGTGGCTTAGGTGCTGATCAGTCTCCATGTTATTGCCACTGCCCCTTGGCTCTGTCATTCATGAGCAGCCTTTAAACCTTTAAAACTATTCTGTGCTTCCCATCTTCTCACATCGTATAATCTGCCCTTCTATTTTCACAAATTCTTATACAAATCAGCCATCTTCTGTATCTGTCATAATATTCATCCTTCCATCTTCTTGGTTTATGTTTACTTTTGTCCAATTTTTCTAATCTCCTGCAGTTTTTCTTCACTATTACCAATCAGTTTTAAATAATTCGGGGTAAAAAACAATCATTACACATATTCAGGGTGGCCCTATTCCACCTCCAGGAGAATATCTGAAATGGTGGAAAAAATCTAGCCACAATTTGTCGTTTTGAGTTCTAACCCAATCATAGGAGTTAAGAGTTTGTATTTTTTTTTCTTGCCTTCTTCTAGAATTAAGGCTTAGTATTGACAAGCATTTCCAGAATAAAAGAAACTATTTAGAATTTCAAAGGTCAGTCAAGTTATTGTAAATATACAGACAGCTGGTTCCAGTTAATAGCTTTCCAGTTTCCACAATACGGAAAATTTGCAACCCCTCTCCTTTCCCCATTTGGTCTGTGACTTACGATATTCAACTTACTATCAGGTGTCAATTAACTGCTCTTGTAAACAGTGTTTTAGATTTAAGAGAGAGAGAGAGAGAGAGAGAGAGAGAGAGAGAGAGAGAGAGAGAGAGAGAGAGAGAGAGAGAGAGAGAGATTAACGAATACAAACTGAAACAGGGATCGAAAACGAAGAAAAGAAACCATGAGAGTGAATAAATTAAAGAGGCAAAATCAATGTTCACGATTAATTTTATTATAAGATCCTTTGCTTTTATTATTAACAATTGCTTAAATCTTCGTCTATTGTGTTCTTTTTATATTTCTTGACGATTAAATAAGATGGGAACTAGTTTTTATTTATTTTTTTTTTTTAGTGGTCATATCAAAATGTTTTGGATTCGTCATTAAATAGCAGAGACAGCTCAGTACTATTGATAGTCAGTTAAGAGTATAATTAAAATATAGCATTCTAATTATGATATTTTTGTAGAAATGTGTCAGAATTAGTCAAAAGCATTGCTAACTATTCATAGGGTTCTTCAACTTGAGGGAGTTTAGTAGAATTTTCATGATATAAGTACTTACTTGCTGAAATTTTAGAATACATCAAATTTTTCCCAAATTTTAGAATACATCAATAAATGTTGAATTTTTACAATACATCAATATTTGTAAATATTTTACAATACATCGATATTTGCTGACATTTTAGAATATATCGATATTTGCTGACATTTTAGAATACATCAGTATTTGCCCAAAATCTTAGAAGACATCAATATTTTCCGAAAATCTTAGAAGACATCATTATTTGTCCAAAAACTTATAAGGTATCAATATTTGTCAAAATCTTGGAATACGCCAAAATTTCTCTAGATCTTAAAATACATAAAAATTTGTCCAAATTTTAGAATACAACAATATTTCTCAAAATCTGGAAATACATCAATATCGGTGGAAATCTTAAAATGGATCAATATTTGTCGAAAGCTTAAAATTCACCAATATTTGTCGAAATATTATAGTACATCAATATTTATCAGAATTTTAGAATTTGTCAATATTTGTCGAAATCTTAGAATACATCAATATTTATCAAAAATTTTGAATTAATCAATATTTGTCAAAATCTTAGAATTCATCATTATTAGTCGAATTATTTAGAAAAACACACCACTCCTGATTTGAAAACCCAGTCAGACTATTTTAACGACTGTTATGACTGACAACTTTGACGACTCCAGTCGATTCTGATAATGACTAGTCGCCTGACGACTAAGATGTTCACGACTGTGACGACTTTCACGACTTAAACGACTCAAACGACTACAATGGAACTCAATGTTGTTGTCTTGAATTGCTTATATAAAATTAAGTTGCATTTCCTGGAATTATTTACAAAATTTCTTATAAGGTTACAAAATTATAAAATTGTAATTATATATTATAATCACCTATAGTTATTGAGGAATATCAACACTGTAATAGATAATCCACTAAATCATGTAATTTTCATCAATAGCTCAAGATTTTTGGTGAATCATCCTCTGATTTAATCTGTTCTGCATAATAATATAATATAAATAACATTATTTTCATCAATATCTCAAGATTTTTTCAGAAACTTCCTCTGATTTAATAAAGTTTTTTATTCCCATTTAAATTACATCAATATTACAGCTTATAACTAGAGGGGCACTCAGTGGATCGCAGACCTCAGCTGTGGCAGCTTATTTCTCGACCTTTTGCTCGCCTTTGACCTTGACCTTTGACATTAACATATAATAATTGTGGATTTTCATACACTCAAATATGAACCAAGTTTGAAGTCTCTGTGAAAACGATATCCAAACTTTTGGCTGATTACGTGACGTGATTTGGACATTTTGCTTGACTGTGACCTTGACCTTTGACTTTGACCTACCAAAATTTAATCATTACCAGCTTTTTACATAATAGTTAATCCCTGCAAGTTTCATTAGTCTACAATTAAAATTATGGCCAGGAAGCTGTTCACAAACAAACACACACAAACAGTTGTTAAAACATAACCTCCTTCCAACTTCCCTGGTTAGGTAACCAACCCAAAACATATGCTATAACATAACCCACTTTTTTTGTATTTCTACCTCCCCATTCAATAAATTAAGTAGCAGTGCTTGAAAGCTAACCAGGAACTTACTCCATCTCTTCTGTGGCTAAAACTCAAACCAGATTTGGCGAATGTTATAATTTAATGCAGAGTCTGGCGCTCCGATAAGTGGACTTAGCTGAACAGTAAAAGCGAAACTTTGGGATGATTTTTTTTCCCTTCAAGTTTCACAGCGGATGTTTTCATACCTTCTTCTTTTTCTTCTTCTTCTTCTTCGTTCCTTTCTCCTCCTCTTCTCCTATTCCTCCTTATCCTCGTCCTGCACTTTCTTTTAGTCGTCTTCCTTTATTTATTGACTCCTCCTTTTCCTCTTACTCCTCCTCCTCCTCCCCTACCTATCATTCTCCTCTTCCTCATCCTCATTTTCCTTCTTCTCCATCTCCTCCCATTCTTCCCAATCCTCCTCCTCTCCTCCTCCTTCTCTTCATCCTTCTCCTATTCCCCCTCCTCCTCTTCCTCCTCCTCATTCTCTTCCTCTTCCTCCTCTTCTTCCTCTTACAACTCTTCATTTTCCTTCTCCTCCTCCTATTCCTCTTCCTCTTCCTCTTCCTCATTTTCCTTCTCCTCCTCTATCTCCTCCTTCTGTTCTTCCCCCTCCTCCACCTCCTCTATCTCCTCCTCCTCCTCTTCCCACCATATCTCTCTCTCTCTCTCTCTCTCTCTCTCTCTCTCTCTCTCTCTCTCTCTCTCTCTCTCTCTCTCTCTCTCTCTCTCTCCTAACGTTTATATCGTTCTCATTATGTAATAACATCATTCAGATTAGAAGAATATATCCGAGTTTATAATAGAAAAAAAAAAAGTCAGCTTTCTGGTCTGGCTCCTGATAGTCGAAGTTTCCTCCTCATCGTTGAACTTTCGTTGACAAATTGTCGACTTTACCGGTCGGGTGTGATTACCATTTTCTTAAGTCTCCAAGGTGGGGTTTTTTATACAAATTACTTAATGCTCTGTGACCTGCAAAAAACCTGTAAAGGACCTGTAAAGGGGCAGGATAATTATTTTGTTTACCCTTCTGTGTTAATATTTTGGGGAAAATGTTACAGGCGAATTATTTTGAGGTTTAATAAAAATAATAAAATAAATTACTTGAGTAAGAGGGTTGTTTTTAGCAAATTTTGGTATTATTTTATATTTGGATATTTGGGGGATTTCCAAAATTTAAATAAATTCTAAAATGTGTTTAAATTTTTAAATTTAATAAATTCTAAAATTTGACAAATTTTGAAATTCGACAAATTTGGATACTTGACAAATTCTGAAATGACAAATTTTGAGACTTGACAAATTTTAAAATGTCAAATTTGGATACTTGACAAATTGTAAAATAACAAATTTTGAAAATTGACAGATTTTGAAAGGACAAATTTTTAAACTTGAAAAATTTTGCCACGATAAATTTTGAAACGTCAAATTTTGAAACGACAAATTTTGAAAGACAAATTTCTAAACAATACATTTTTAAAACAATGATAACTTTTTAAACAGAATAAATTATAAAAATTTGGGTAGACACGTAAAATATAGGATATTTAAATAAGTCAATATTAGAATATTTATAGATTTTGAAACTTGGAAAATTGAAATATTAAAAATTATATTAAATTTTGAACTTCCTCAGATATTTCCAATTAATTCATGAACTGAAAAAATAGAAAAATCAATAAATGAATAATCTTTCTGCTCTTTATTTAAGAAAAAGTTATATAATAATTAAACAGTTTATTTTAGATGAAAAGTTAATACATCAATAATATTTTATTTATCCATTATTACTTAATTACAAACTTTTATAAGTATTTTATTTTCAGTCTTTTAATTAGTACATTAGATTAAACGAAAATTATATACTATTATAATTTATTGCTTATTCTCGCCTTGTTCAAAATAAAAAATATTCAAGGTCACTTAGGTCTAGTTATGACCTTCATTTCATTGATTCAATATCAGCAAATACCATCAAGGTCAAGTCATATGAAGCATAAAACTCTTTTATTAGGTTAAGGTCAAAAGAGTCATTAAATAGAAAGGTCATATTCTATTAGCATAAAGCTCTCCCTTGAATTTAAGGTCAGCAGTTTTCATGGAGCAGAAGACCTTCATTTCATAAAGCCAAGACAAGTATATGTCAAGGTCAGCAGGGTTAAGTGCATCTTGCCGTAAGGTTTTTATTTTCAATAGATTCAGTCAATTGAAAGAAGATCTTTAAAAGAGATAGTGGAATTTAGTGATGAATTTTAAAACATGCTTTAAATTTCTAAAACTCTATATTTTCAGAAAATAAAATATTTCCTCATTTAAGTAAAAATAGTTTTGAGAGAGAGAGAGAGAGAGAGAGAGAGAGAGAGAGAGAGAGAGAGTGAGAGAGAGAGAGAGAGAGAGAGAGAGAGAGAGAGAGAGAGAGAGAGAGATAAGTTTTAGGGCTACGAATTTTGGACAACTAAGAATGTAAGCTTTATAATGGGCCTGAGAGAGAGAGAGAGAGAGAGAGAGAAGAGAGAGAGAGAGAGAGAGAGAGAGAGAGAGAGAGAGAAAACTTCATAAATATTCTTCTAAGTTTCAAGGTTAGGAAACTTGGACACATGAATGTAAGCTTTAAAAATGGACCTGAGAGAGAGAGAGAGAGAGAGAGAGAGAGAGAGAGAGAGAGAGAGAGAGAGAGAGAGAGAGGTGATAAATCCGACGCAATATCGAGTAATGAACAAAATTTGTCAGCAAATCTCTTCTCAAAGAAAGAGAAGACACGAAATGAGCTTTTAGAATATCACAAAAATATCCCCTCCAATTTTGACGGATTTTTTTGTTTGCGTTGTTGGAGCTTTCATGCCAAAGATAGACGACGCTAAAGTCGACTAATGGGTTTGCTTTGATGAAATGGCTAATCCTTTGGAAGCAAAGGACAGGAAAGAAGTAATGCTTGGAAAGCGAAAGAAATCCTTTGCCAAGATTTTATTTATCATCTGTTCCATTATTTTTTTGTTTCTTTTAATCTTCCGTTAAATATAACATTACATAATTACAGTTATATTCACTTTATTCAGTGGCATATACCGTTTGTGTATGTATAATATACATATAAATACATACATATATATATATATATATATATATATATATATATATATATATATATATATATTCAAATAAGCCATATATATTTTTGATATATTAATGTCTGGATTCTCTTAACAACCTCGGGATCACAGACCCAGGCGAAATCTAAGCTTGCCGACCAGGGTTCGATCCCGGCCGGAGCAAGCTCTTGTCTTTGTGAGATTTCGCCTGGGTCTGTGATCCCGAGGTTGTTAAGAGAATCCAGACATTAATATAATAAAAAATATATATGGCTTATTTGAATATGAAAAAACACGTAAAAATGTGCAAAATTTATCATATATTATATATATATATTATATATATATATATATATATACTATATATATATATATATATATATATATATATATACATATACATATACATATACATACGCGTGTGTGTGTAAGTACGTATACTTTATTAATTGTTTTATGTATCTAAGATTATGTATTCAACGTTGAACGTGTATATTTTTGTGTATGAAGTATGTGCGTGTAGAGGAGAGAGAGAGAGAGAGAGAGAGAGAGAGAGAGAGAGAGAGAGAGAGAGAGAGAGAGAACTTCATAAATATTCAGCTAAGTTTTAAAGTTACGAATCTTGGACATCTAAGAATGTAATCTTTAAAAATGGACCTGAGAGAGAGAGAGAGAGAGAGAGAGAGAGAGAGAGAGAGAGAGGAGAGAGAGAGAGAGAGAGAGAGAGAGAGAGATTAGGAAATATTCAGCTAAGTTTTAAGGCTACGAATTTAGGACACCTAAGAATATATTCTTTAAAATGAACCTAAGAGAGAGAGAGAGAGAGAGAGAGAGAGAGAGAGAGAGAGAGAGAGAGAGAGAGAGAGAGAGAGAGCTTCTTAATTATTAGTCTGTGTAATCTAATTGATGTTTAATCCTATCTATGAGATGACAAGGATAATTATACGGGAGAAAGTTATCCAAACTGTAGTTCTTCGTTGTTCCCAAAGCAAGAATATCCATTATCAATTTTTACTCTCAATTTTCATGATCTAAGTTAAAATCAATTTTGGCATAAATAGATAAATGATTTCAAGTTTAATTATTTTAATTGGTCTTAGTTCTTTGTAAAAAAAAAAAAAAAAAAAAAAAAAATCTTGAATATCAAAAAAATCTGACTTCATGTACTTTTGTTGGGTTTTTTAATTTAGTCCTAGTCGATGGGGCCTATGAGGCCCTTCAGCATTATAAAGTAGAAGGCTATGAAGTAGGTGTAGTTAGTGGGCAAATGTTTACAGTGCACCACGTAAGGTGGGTAAAAGGCTTAGGGACAAATGTGTTGAAAATTAAAAACAGTAGAAATTTGTTTTTACGCATAAAAATTCGAAAGCAGAAATAAACAACTGAAATAGAAGAAAATTAATGAAAAATAAAGAAAGTAAATAAACACCAATTTGATAAAAAGAACAAAATAAATTTTAAAAAATGAATGAATTTCAAACCTCCACACTTTCAAGTTACCATCGACTCTCACCAAAGCTCAACAAATGTCGAGAATTGTGTAAATGTTCGGAAATGCTTCAGTGTTTGTCTCTGTTTTTGTTTGACAAAATATTCAGAGAGATTTGAGGGATCTTCTCTGGAAAGACAAGCTTTTGAAAATTATGCTGGAACGACTTACTATCTGGAAGAAGTCGAAATTGTTTTAGCTTAAGGAGAGCTATAGATATGATTAGCCATATGTTATTATAATCTGTACATATGCATATATATATATATATATATATATATATATATATATATATATATATATATATATATATATATATATATATATACAAGCACACACACACGCACATACATATATATATATATATATATATATATATATATATATATATATATATATATATATATATATATATATATATATATATATATATATTATATATATATATATATATATATATATATTGTCACTGTACTTGCAATTAAAACTAGATAATGTTCAAGAGGCGGGTTAGACAAAGTTTAATTTGTATTGAGCAATGTATTTTATAGGTAGTAGGTTGGCCAGGGCACCAGCCACCCGTTGAGATACTACCGCTAGAGAGTTATGGGGTCTTTTGACTGGCCAGACAGTACTACATTGGATCCTCCTCTCTGGTTACGGTTCATTTTCCCTTTGCCTACATACACACTGAATAGTCTGGCATATTCTTTACATATTCTCCTCTATCCTCATACACCTGACAACACAGATTACCAAACAATTCTTCATCACCCAAGGGGTTACTGCACTGTAATTGTTCAGTGCCACTTTCCTCTTGGTAAGGGTAGAAGAGACTCTTTAGCTATGGTAAGCAGCTCTTCTAGGAGAAGGACACTCCAAAATCAAACCACTGTTCTCTAGTCTTGGGTAGTGCCATAGCCTCTGTACCATGGCCTTTCACTGTCTTGGGTTAGAGTTCTCTTGCTTGAGGGTACACTCGAGCACACTCTCCTATCTTATTTCTCTTCTTCTTGTTTTGTTAAAGTTTTTATAGTTTATATAGGAGATATTTATTGTTGTTACTCTTCTTAGAATATTTTATTTTCCTTTTTTCTTTTCCGCACTGAGCTATTTTCCCTGTTGGAGCCCCTGGGCTTATAGCATACTGCTTTTCCAACTAGGGTTGTAGCTTAGTAAGTAATAATAATAATAATAACAGTAAATCATACACAGGTCTGAGCACTCTTAAGTAAGTTTTAAGTTTTCAATGTGTTTGTGACGGTGCCGAGTAAGGGTGTGAACTCAAAGGCAGATTGGAAACGACTGAGTTATTTATTAAGGAACACTCTGCTTTATATACAAAACCTCAAGGCAACAGGACGTGACATGTTCGAGAGACAGACAATGATACAGAGAAAAACCGGAGACATGATCATTCGGGTTCTTTTTAGTGCGAGGGAGGAGCGAAGATACAAGCATATTATATACAAAAGGAATTATGTGAAATTGTGTGAAACACGATTGGTACATGGCTCCCCCACTAAAAATGACATACTGTACATGTTAAATAGGGCGCCCTGATCTAGAGAGGCGAACTGTAGGCGGGTCATCTGGCAGAGGATAAGCAGGTTTTAGACGATCAATGGAGACCCAGTATTCTTTGCCCCGAATGTTTAGGAGGAATGCTTTCGGACTGCGTCGGATCACAAGGAAAGGGCCAGTGTAAGGGGGCGTTAGTGGTGGCTTGCTGGTGTCGTTGCGCAGGAAGACGTGCGTTGCAGAGTGCAAGTCCGTTGGTATGTGATGCTTCGCTGGGGGCTTGTAAGTCTGGCGGCACGGAGTAAATTTTCCCACGACGTGACGTATGCGCTGGAGATCGTCGGAGGAGGTTGTAAAAGGAAAAAAACTCGGCAGGGACGACCAACGGGTCGCCATACACCATTTCGGCTGCCGAGACGTCGAGGGCGTCTTTAGGAGTGGTCCTTAGTCCAAGGAGGACCCAGGGAAGCTGAGTAAACCAGTTGCAATCCTTGCAGCGGGACATCAAAGCTGCTTTGAGGGTGCGATGAAAACGTTTAACCATTCCATTGGCAGCGGGGTTGAAGGCCGTTGTCTGATATAGGGTGATGTCCAGGAGATTCGCTAATGACGTCCACAATTGAGAGGTGAAAGTGGTTCCCCTGTCAGAAGTAATATGTTCAGGGATACCGAATCTTCAAATCCATCCAGAGAGTAAGGCAGATGTATATGAGGCGGAAGTTGCAGTTTCCATGGGAATGACTTCAGGCCAATGAGTGGAGCGGTCGATGACGGTAAACAGGTAACGATGTCCTTGTGATGTGGGTAGGGGGCCTACAACGTCGACGTGAATGTGTGCGAAATGACGCTAAGGTTGAGGAAAGGTGCCCACTCCTGAATCCGTGTGTCGATGTACTTTGGAAGTTTGGCAAGAACTACAGGCACGGACCAAATCCTTTGCATCCTTAGAAATGCCATGCCAAATGCCAAATGCCTTCAGCAGCTGTGCAGTAGAACAGCACGAGGGATGTGAAAGGCCGTGGATGAAATCAAACACCTGTCGGCGCATGGGAGCAGGAACCCAAGGTCGCGGTCTACCAGTACTGACGTCACAGAGGAGGGTGGTGTTGGATTCTTCGAGGGGAAAATCCTCCCAACGGAGGGACGTGCAGGATGTCCTACAAGCTTGATACTCTGGATCCTGTCGGTGGGCTTCGGCCAGGGCGTTGTAATCCACTCCCAGTTGAACGGCAGCCAACGTGTTTCTTGACAGGGCATCGGCAATGGGATTCATTTTCCCAGGGACGTATTGGATGGTGCAATTGTATTCAGCCACGGCGGAGAGATGTCGGCGTTGACGGGCGGACCAGGCGTCAGACTGTCGAGTGAAGGCATGCACCAGAGGCATGTGATCTGTGCGAATGACGAAGGGCGTACCTTCTAAGAAATGGCGAAAGTGACGGACAGCCAAGTGCACCGCCAGCAATTCTCGATCGAAAGTAGAATAACCCGATTCTGCCTTGGACAGTTTTCTGCTGAAGAAGGCCAATGGGCGGGGCGAGCCTTTGACCACCTGCTCGAGTACTGCACCAATAGCGACGTCGCTGGCATCAGTAGAGAGAAGGAGAGGGGCGAGGGGCGTGTGGGATAGGGAAAGTGAGAGCTGCAGCAGTTGATAGGGCCTTCTTTGCATTGCAGAAGGCTGCTTCTTGAAGGGGACTCCACTTCAAGTCCTTTGGCTTGCCCTTGAGGGAGGCGTAGAGGGGAGCAAGAGTGGCAACAATGGCTGGCAGAGAACGGTCATAATAGTTGATCATGCCCAAGAATTCCTGCAGAGCTTTGACGGTCGAGGGCGTGGGGAAATTCTGAACGGCTGCTACCTTCTCAGGGAGGGGATGGACTCCTTCAGGAATGATACGGTGCCCTAAGAACGAAACTTCGTTGGCGCCAAAGGTACACTTGTCGTACCGGACTACAAGGCCGTTTTGTTGCAGGCGGTCGAGCACGATGCGCAAGTGACGGAGGTGTTCCTCTTTTGAGGAGGAGAACTCAAGTATGTCGTCCACATAACATACACAGAAAGGGAGGTCCCCTAAGATGCCATCCATGAGACGTTGAAACGTTACCCCAGCATTACGAAGGCCAAAACAAGAGTAATTGAAGGTGTATGTGCCAAACGGAGTGGTGATGGCGGTCTTGGGGATGTCTTCTGGGTTCATAGGCACCTGATAATACACCTTCAGGAGGTCGAGCGTAGAGAAAACCTTCGCTTTGTGCAGGTAGGAGGTTACATCGGCAATGTTTGGGAGGGGGTAGTGATCCGGTTCTGTTTGCATGTTCAGGCGCCTGTAATCCCCGCACGGACGGAGGGAGCCGTCTTTCTTCAGAACGATGTGTAAGGGTGACGACCATGGGCTGGAGTCCTTTTGGCAAAGGCCCATTTTCTCCATTTCGGCGAACGTCTGTTTGGCGGCTGCCAATCGTTCCGGTGCCAGACGTCTGAATTTTGCGAAGACTGGGGGTCCCGTCGTCTTGATATGGTGATAAATACCGTGCTTGGCAGGAACCGTGGGCGTTTGGCGAAGTTATGGACGGAAAACTTCCGGGTACGACGTGAGGAGGTGGGCGTAGGTATCCGTGGGTGCGCTGATGTGGAGAGCGAGGTTAGAGGGGGCGGGTTGAAGAGGTGTCGACAAGTACGAGTCTGCGTTGACCAATCGTCGGTGGGCGACATCGACCAGAAGGTGGAAATGAGAGAGGAAATCCGCACCGAGGATTGGCATTGTGACGTCAGCAACGAGAAACTTCCAATTGAACTTACCGTTTCCGAACGATAATGTGAGGCTCTCATAACCGTAGGTGGGTATCGCAGATCCGTTGGCAGCTACCAAGCGGACGTCGGCAGATGTAGACAGACTACGTTGTGCCTTGAAGAGTTTCCTTGGCAAAAGAGAACGACAAGCACCCGTGTCTACCAAAAATCGCATGTCCGTTCCTGCATCCTGTAAAAAGAAAAGATTAGAATCATGGGAGGCCACCGCCACAAGCGATGGCCTACTTACACGTTTTTTGGCCACTAACAATCATTGGCACAGTTCTTCGCGGTTGCCCCGAATCTGAAGTGATAGTAGCAAAACTGCGGCGGATGGGAGGTAATAAGTGGCTGTAGAAGTCGTTCGTTGGGGCGCGAGCGATTGGTAGGTGGTGGGCGGCTTTGTCGCCGCTTCGGCACGTCACGGGGTAGGCGTGTATGTCCTACAGCATTCATGTCAGCTTCGATTGATGTTGAATAGGCATCCTCGTCGTCAGGGGTGGAGGCGTTGATGGAGGTCTTGAAGTGGCTGTCCATAAGGGCGTCGGCTTTGGTCATCAAGTCCTTTATGGGTAAACTATCGACATCGGGTATGGCAGCGCGCACAGGTTCAGGTAAACAGTGTATCCAAATGGCATGGAGTAGGTTCACCTCGTGAGGAGAGCCGTCTGCGGCAGGTTGAAGGCGAGCGATACTGGTCATTTCCCTAAGGGCAAGCGAAGCCCTTTGGTCCCCCAACGGTTGTTGCGAGAGCTGGAAAAGCTTTGCTATACGGGCGGCTGGTGACGGCGAGTACTGCTGCAGAAGGTATGATTTGAGGGCATCATACGCTATTGGGGTGTCTCCTTGTTCACAAAGCCAGTCGGATATTTCTGGGAAGGTGTCCTCGGGTATCGCCGCGAGAACATAATCCGCTTTGGTGGTTGAGCGAGTCAGGCCCCTGATACGAAAGTGGACTTCAGCGCGTTGAAACCAAGCGAATGCTTCTCTGCTGGCGAACGGTAAAAGTTTCAATGGTGCGGCCGCAGCGCCAACTGCAGTAAAGTGTGTCTCCGTCATAGTACCAACGATGGAGGGGCGAGGGAGGTGGGGGTGGAAGGCAGTGGGAGCGAGTCGACTTCCGGGGTCACCAATGTGACGGTGCCGAGTAAGGGTGTGAACTCAAAGGTAGATTGGAAACGACTGAGTTATTTATTAAGGAACACTCTGCTTTATATACAAAACCTCAAGGCAACAGGACGTGACATGTTCGAGAGACAGACAATAATACAGAGCAAAACCGGAGACATGATCATTCAGGTTCTTTTTAGTGCGAGGGAGGAGCGAAGATACAAGCATAATATATACAAAAGGAATTATGTACAATTATGTGAAACACGGTTGGTACATGTTAAATAAAATAAGTGCTCTTCATTTCATAGTAGCGTAATACAATGATACTTGGGCGAACAACGGTCAGGGGACGAAGACTTAATATTTACGTTAATACAGTTTCCACGGGAAATTTCCAAGTTTCAAAGTCAACAGAGAATTTCTAAGTCTAAAAATTGAGAGTATAGGTTATGGCAAGCAAAGGGACTATAAATATGACAAACTTTTCTTTTGAGATCTTAGGCCCAACTGATGCATGGCTGCGGGCGTCGTAGGGCATCGCCGGCGTTACAGGGCGTGACCCCATGACGTCATGAGAGAAAGACCAATCATAGTCGTATTCGTCACAGCAATCTGGATCCAACCGGTAGGCCTTCGCCCTCCCGATGCTGTTGCTCCCTTAAGTCTCCCCAAACTCCCCCATGGAATCTGCAAAACAAGCAGACAGAAAAAACCCTTCGTTTGCAATTTGACATAGAGATAGACGCTTGTCGCCAGTGGACGCTGACAAAGCACACATCCCCAAGCGAGCCGGCGAACGGAGGTCATTCACATGACCTCAAACAGAGATTCACAAACAAGGTGTACGTGACAAATCCCCCCCTATCAAGTTACAGTTACTCCTGGAACTGTGATAAATTCCAACAAAACAAGGAAAGTCTTGTCACGTCACCATTTACTTAAATTCAAACCCCAACATTACTATTCAGCCGCAACTCGCCTTGGGTGTGCAAAATCTCAACTTCCAAAAAAAAACTCAAACAGCAACAAACTACAAAATCTTAAACTAAATTCACATAATTCATTACTGTAATTGTGCGTTCTAGCATAAGTAAAATATGAGTTACAACTCAAGACATACATAATGTGTCTAGATGAAGCCCGCCCCCCCCCCCCTAAAGAAAAAACAAGATTACATATTCAAAAAGGATTACATACTCAAAAAAGGAGTATTATGCAAAAAGGTTATATATTCAAAAAATGATTATATACTCAAAAAGATTATATATTCAAAACAAAGGGAAAAGAACAAAAATGGCAGAAATTAACTCTAAAAACCAACACATATGGGTAAATGTGAGTAAATATGAGCAACCAAATTACTGAAAAAGGTTACATATATATATATATATATATATATATATATATATATATATATATATATATATATATATATATATATATATATATATATATATATATATATATATATATATATATATATATATATATATATATATATATATATATATATATATATATATATATATATATATATGTAGCAAAATTATGGCAAACAATTCTTAAACAAGGCATATCTTGACAGCTTTTAGGCAAGCAAAAACTAAGAACAAATATCCAAAGGTTACACATTAGCAACTGAAATCCGAAGATTCCCTTGAGCAAAAACAATTCATATAAAGAAAAATACTCAACTTAGGATTTTAATCCTCAGGCTCGCCTAAGCAACAAATTTACTACTCTCAGATCACAGGGGAGGCGTTACATGATTCAGTCTCACTCTCCGCCCTGGATTCTGTAAGTAGAGACATGGTATAATAACAGTTGACAAAAAAAATCATAGTACATAAAAAAAGAAAAAAATCCATTCGCTATGGAAAAGAAATACATATAAGTCCACAGAGACGACATAATTATAAAAGAGATACATATCATAATTATCAGAAAAATCAAAATCAAACATACAGAATGGCCATCACATATAACAGAAAAAATCACCAATCTAGCAAAGCGCTTACAAACTCGAAAAAGGTACTAGTAGTGCATAAACGCAGAACACACAGTAATGCGTATAAACACAGAACACATCGGTGTGCTCACTCAACTTATAGGTGATACCAGCTGAGTTGGTGCGTCTTCAAACCGTGCTCGTGACGGTATGTCCACCCGGACAGCAAAAAACACACACATACTAAGCAAAAACCTACACTCAAAGTCTTGTGGGTTAAGGGGCGGTCGCCCCTCTTTTCTGCTGTGATCCTCAGAGCTATGAACTCTACATGCCCAATCATTCAAATTCCAATCTGGGCAAACTGCTGACACCTTTCTCGCATCAAAACAGAAAACAAGCTCTCTAGCAGAGAATTTCACAACAGGGACCAAACCTTCACAAATCGCTTACACCACAGCGACATTCTCATCTTGCGTTGTCTCGTCTCTTTTGCTCGAACTCAAACTAATCCGAACAAACAACAATCATTCTAGGACGCTTATTCATCCAAGCTAATCCACATCACACAAACAAAGGCTCTTGTGTTACCATCACACTGACATTCTCTACATTGCACTTCACAGCCCTAAACCACGTAGGCCTCGGTCTTCCAATTCTCTTAGTGCCTTGTGGAGCCCAATCAAACGCTTGGCGAATCAATCTTTCTAGGGGAGTGCAACCACTCACCACAGAGAACTAATCTGAAACCGAAATTTCCTAACGTAACTACGAATAGGGAAAATAATTCCAATCAGACCTACGTTAATTCCCTACAACAAAAAACAAATGGCGGAAAACGTAAATTTACGGTAAAACCAAACGCCATAGAATTTCTCCAAGTCCAAACTGTTCTCAAGTTACGTCAAACCTAACTCAGAACATAAACTCTTCATAACCTATCACTGAGGTCAATAAAAGAAAACAATCTCCTTAACCAAATTTCAAAGAAAAAGAAAAACCCTCAAAGAAAAACTTTCTTACTTCCCTACCTTTAAGGGATAACTATTAGCCAAAAAGAAAACAGTTCTCTCTCATCTGTTCTCACACAGCTATTTCCACTCATCTTTTTCTTTTCATTCTGCGACCATTCTTACGCCGCTCCTGCGCGCGCGCAATCTTATCTCTCTCTCTCTCTCTCTCTCTCTCTCTCTCTCTCTCTCTCTCTCTCTCTCTCTCTCTCTCTCACAACAGAAAACGGGCTTGGATGACGTTTTGCCGCTCACCAGCTGCTCCGTCACCTCTCTCTCTCTCTCTCTCTCTCTCTCTCTCTCTCTCTCTCTCTCTCTCTCTCTCTCTCTCTCTCTCTCGCTCACACAGAGACTGAGATGTCTCAAACTCTTTCAACCTCGCATCTTCGGCGAGTAACGAACTTGAAAATAAAAACATCAGAAAAAGAAAACAAACCAGTCTCTTTTGGGATTAGTTACTGAGACTTACATAACTCTTATCGAGTCTCTAAACATACACAAAAAACACCAAAATACTAGACTTTGTCTCGTGGATTCACCAAATCGCTTAATTACAATTAAACCCACGTTCTCTGTTATACTTCGACATAAAAAGACAAGTGATTAACTTAAGAACCCATTACATGGATCAGGGTGTATTGCTTGAGTAAGTTATTCTTCAAAACACAGATTAGCCTATCAAGTCTTGCAACTCTAGACCTACTGTTATAACCATCGTGTCTCCAATATCTGATGTTACAGTCGTTCCGAGCATTTACTTTACTCTTTGTCGGAAACAAACGAAAATCTACATCTTGTTCGCCATTTCTCAAAACTTTCACATTACTTATTTTGTTCTCGCGAGTTAACTAGAACTGATAATCACACAAAAACCCAAATTCTCATCTTTATGTCGTGTTGTCAAACATTACCGAAAAAACAGTCAATTTTTGTTTACTTGTCACGATTTTTCCAAAACACATAACCCTCTAAAGAATTAGAAAATAAAGATTTAATTCTGACTTTTAAGCAAAAAGAAATTACGTTACTTGTCAAAATCTTAGGTTTCCTCACAACACACACAGCAAAAATTCACTCAAGGTGTGCTCTTTAACAGTGACTGTGACATCATAATGCTTACTCCGGGAATCCACGCAACATTGCACTCGTTTCATTCATCTTCATTCGTGTCATCTGACTTTAATCGGGTACCCTTTAAACCAAAATGCATTCACACTCCCTGTTAAACAATTTGATATTACTGGTCCAAAACAATTTGCTAACAATGCTCGGTGTCATCAACCAAACCGAACACTTGACAAACAAATCACTTATGACACACTGTAATTAAAAGAAACCAAATACAACATTTTTAAATCTCCTACGTGACATTACTAACTACTTAACAACTGTTAACAACACAAAACTTCATAACTTACGTCTTAACTCTGAACTTGCAAACGTTTTACATTTACTCTCTGGAATCAAACAACTTGCTATTGTTAACACAAAGTTATATCAACATGGGACTTGCCTTCTATTCCCAAAAATCCAAAAATCACATTTAACATCTTCGACCACAAAGGTCTCAAAAAACAAACTCAAAATACTATAACTCAAAGAAACTATGCAACGAAAACTTAGTTCATGCAGTACAAAAAAAAAAAAATTCTCTTTTGACCACACAGCAACAAATCGATTTGATTTTCTTCTTTTACAAACAGAAAAGTTAATCTTTACTGGAAGCTTTAACAATGAAAACATTTTACTCGACTACTGTAGTTACTTTCTTCAATTAAACTAGTGTCTCTCATCCAAATTTAACATTACGCAAAGAAAACGGAATGATAGCTGCGTTACTCTACAAAATCTCAAAACACATTAGTTAACCATAAAACTACAGATTTTGTAACATGTTACTTAACTTCTGTGGGGTGTTGATTGCTGTGGGTCGCCTTGAGTTCCTCGTCCTACATTTGCTGTCTGGAACCTCTTTCACTTTTCGGGATTGCACTTGACCTTGGCGGGCGTGTCCTTTTTGCCAATACACCCGCCGCTTCTTGGACGACGAGCTCCTCTATGGCATGGGTGATCAAGAACACTCCAACTGCTTTCGACAGGTCCCTAGATCGCCATTTCGAACGGCGATCTTCGACGCTGTTGCTCCCGCGACGAAAAAACTGTCTTCTCTTCCAACAGGAACGTTGCCGTGTCATCCTCTCTAGGACGAATGTGTTTCCTTTCAGTTCCCTCTCCTGGCCGCCGTCCCTTCCGGCCCTCACAACTCGGCGTAAGGGCGTTAAGGTCTCCTTCCCACAGGTCCTCCGTGGGTGACCAATCCGGCAAACTCCTGACTGCTTCCTTCTGGACGGAACTTCGTTACCGGTGGTTCTCAGGCCTGCCCTCTGTTGTAGGCGTCTTCTCAGCTGTGTCCATGATATGGACTCCATGAACTCAACTTTTCTCCTCAATTTCCTAAGGCCCTTTCCTCGAATTCCCTCTATTGCCTCGATGATTTTCTGACGATCAATCCAACATTGATCTGTTATCGCTGCTTCCACAAAACTCAGAAATATTTCATATTGGCCATATAGTCTATTTCCTCCGAGCGGGGATTCGAACCCATCTTCATCTAAAGGGCTGTTATGGTCCTCTTCCTGCCGTGGTCGTTTCTCTGTGCCCACCGATGTTCTAGTGTGTACAGGTTCTCCTTGTGTCCTCACGACATGACGCAGACCTCCGACGTCGTCGACTTCCATGTACAATTCTTCAAGTTCCTGTGTACTCATTTTGTAATGTATTAATTACTGTTCACTAATTACCCAACAATACCGCCGATCTTCCACCATTTAATTGTCACTGTAGTTGCAATTAAAACTAAATACTGTTCAAGAGGCTGGTTAGACAAAGTTTAATTTGTATTGAGCAATGTATTTTCAACAGTAAATCATACAGAGGTCTGAGCACTCTTAAGTAAGTTTTAAGTTTTCAATGTGTTAAATAAAATAAGTGCTCTTCATTTCATAGTAGCGTAATACAATGATACTTGTGCGAACAACGGTCAGGGGACGAAGACTTAATATTTACGTTAATACAGTTTCCACGGGAAATTTCCAAGTTTCAAAGTCAACAGAGAATTTCTAAGTCTAAAAATTGAGAGTATAGGTTATGGCAAGCAAAGGGACTATAAATATGACAAACTTTTCTTTTGAGATCTTAGGCCCAACTGATGCATGGCTGCGGGCGTCGTAGGGCATCGCCGGCGTTACAGGGCGTGACCCCATGACGTCATGAGAGAAAGACCAATCATAGTCGTATTCGTCACAGCAATCTGGATCCAACCGGTAGGCCTTCGCCCTCCCGATGCTGTTGCTCCCTTAAGTCTCCCCAAACTCCCCCATGGAATCTGCAAAACAAGCAGACAGAAAAAACCCTTCGTTTGCAATTTGACATAGAGATAGACGCTTGTCGCCAGTGGACGCTGACAAAGCACACATCCCCAAGCGAGCCGGCGAACGGAGGTCATTCACATGACCTCAAACAGAGATTCACAAACAAGGTGTACGTGACAATATATATATATATATATATATATATATATATATATATATATATATATATATATATATATATATATATATATGCTCTCTCTCTCTCTCTCTCTCTCTCTCTCTCTCTCTCTCTCTCTCTCTCTCTCTCTCTCTCTCTCCCCATCCTTAATTCTTAAGTAACATAATAGCAATCGAGATCAACTCTCTCCATCTCCATCTCAATCCCCCATGGGGCCCATTCATCTCCAACCCAATCACCCTTATTCTCCCATCCTTCATAATCTTCTCGGTATTACGTCAGTTAATGATTGATGGTTCTCGATGGGCGTCTATATTAACAGCCTTTCATTTCAAATATAATTTTCTGTCCCTTTTATCAAGATTATATTTTATGATGGCAGAATGCTTGATCTTAACCATCTAGAAGATTACATCATTTCAGGTATTTTTATTTTTCATTTTTTTTTTTTTTTTTTTTTTTTTTTTTTTTTTTTTTTTTTTTTTTTTTTTTTTGTGGGAGCGGGGCTGTTTTTATAGTTATAATTTCTATCAATAAGACGTATAATAATTATTTTTTTTCAACAAATGTATTTATATATTTTTATTTCATCTGATTAAATAAACTAAATTTCCTCTAAAATGCTGTGAATTTTTTTTAATAAAATTATAATTTTTACTGATAATATATTTATCATAAATCGTATTACAATTTTTTTTCAACAAATGTATTTATATATTTTTCTTATTCCATCTGAGTAAATATATTAATTTTCCTCTACGATGCTGGGAATTATTTATGAAATCATAATTTCTATTACTTATATATCTAATATAAATCGTATAAAAAAATATTTCACTAAAAGTGAATGAATTAACTTTCTTCTAAAAAGTTACGAATATTATTGTTTATTTATTTAACTGTTTGTAATCAATTTCATTAATTTAATAATATATATTCACATATATATATATATATATATATATATATATATATATATATATATATATGTATGTGTGTGTGTGTATTTCAAATAAGCCATATATATTAATACATTAAAGTCTGGATTCTCTTAACGACCTCTCTCTCTTACTTATACGCACATACTATATATAAATAAAGCAATGAACAAATTATACATACATACACAAAAACACTCATATATATATATATATATATATATATATATATATATATATATATATATGTGTGTGTGTGTGTGTGTGTGTGTGTGTGTGTGTGTGTGTGTGTGTGTATAGTCTTTGAGTGATTTCGCCTGGGGCTCGGATCCCGAGGTCGTTAAGAGAATCCAGACTTTAATGTATTAATGTGCAAGATTTTTTAATTAATCGAATGCCAAGTCCCAAACCTACCAATTAGTTATGATGGTGAAGATGGGTTGATTTCAATTCTAAGTACACAAAACTTGAATTTGACAGGTATATGTACAGAAGAATTGTCATCGACTTTTATCTTTCTTCGTGGCTGAGTGGCATGGTCACTGGCATACAGGTATCCTGGACCAGGGTTCAAATCCCGGCTGGTCTGATACTGTAGTCTTTGAGTGATTTTGCTTGGGGCTCTGATCCCGAGGTCGTTAAGAGAATCCAGACTTTAATGTATTAATATATATGGCTTTTTTAAAATATGAAAAACACGTTAAATGTGCAAAAAATTTATCATATATATAAATATATATATATATATATATATATATATATATATATATATATATATATATATATATATATATGTATGTATATATATATATATCTATATATATATATATATATATATATATATATATATATATATATATATATATATATATATATATATATATATAAAAGTTAATCAATTTTTATTTAAATACTTGAAAAATAAAATTTTCCTTCAAAAAGACTGATTTTTCCTTAAGATTTTTATTTATTCATATTTCTTTGTATATCCAGTTATCTGCCATCAATTTATATGTTTACATTTGTTCACTTATTTACATACAATTGCAATATTACATAAACAGCAGAATAGTTCTATCTCATATGAAATTGATCTTAATTTAAACCATAAAATTCCTTATTATCTCGTCATAATTAATCTCATTTAATTTTAAGAAGAAAATGTTATTGCAAAGCATCACATATCCCCTAATATCAGAAATTTTACATTTTCTTTCATGTTCATAAATATTGAAATGAATTTAAATTTTATTTAAAAATTTTATTAACCCTTAAACATACTTTCCTTGTTGGAGCCCATGGGCTTATAGCATCCTGTTTTTCCAACTAGGGTTATAGCTTAGTAAGTAATAATAATAATAATAATAATAATAATAATAATAATAATAATAATAATAATAATAATAATAATAATAATAATAATAATAATAATAATAATAATACGACAAGTCATTGCATTTAATAAATAAAGGACATTTGTATAATTTATAATCTCATTCATTACAATGAATGGAACATGAAATAATGTTTTGACTCTTTCTGACATAATTCCCTTTGGCCATATTCCTTCTATGGGAGTCTTATAGAACGCATTACGATTTGTAAATATGATTAATGTTTATGGGCAGCACGGAAAATTGTTTCGTATAAACACCAGTGTATGATGTCATAGTATAGTGGTGAATTAGAAGGTATTTTATACTTTATATATATATATATATATATATATATATATATATATATATATATATATATATATATATATATACATACATATATATATATATATATATATATATATATATATATATATATATATATATATATATATATATATATATATATTTATATACAGGTATATATGATATATAGATGTACTTTTATATATGTGTATATATATGTATGCATTTATACAGAGACATGTACTGTATATATTATCAAAACATATGTATAATATACATTTATATACTGTAAATATATATATATATATATATATATATATATATATATATATATATATATATATATATATATATATATATATATATATATATATATACATATAAAGATAGAAAGATAGATAGATGTGTTTGTACATTTGCATATATTGTACATATAAAGACTTTTGTATAATGTATACATATATATATATATATATATATATATATATATATATATATATATATATATATATATATATATATATATATTAGATTAAAGTAAATTCATTATTATTTAATTATAAGTTGTTTATACTTGTCCAACCTTTTGATCTTGTTTTAAGTTTATTCAAGTTTTTTTTTTTTTTTTTTTTTTTGTTTAATGAACTCTGTAAGAGAGTCATATGACTTCACAGTTTTGCTTTGTTTACCACCTTCTCCCCCGGTATTAGTGAACCACTGAAGTGCCTTATTAACGATCGTTGTTTTCTCTCCTATGAGCTGTGTTGACTCGCGTGGAAGGCTTGATCGAATAGTGTTGATAAGTGACGGGCAGTTAGAGTTCCTCCTCACAGCCTGACGCTTTGCCACTGCCTTTTGGTCTTTTTTGGAGTTTTTGGAATCACGTCGCCACGCCAGTTTGTGTGTGGTCGCTGGTGTTTGTCAACCGCGGCATTCATCAGCCACGTCCCTTCCCTCGTTCGTCGGAGGATTTACAAACGAGTTGGCCTGGCGTGCGAGATCCGTCGACGTCCTGGATTCTCGGAGGCTACCACCCTTAGTGATCCCGTGGCATTTTGGATTGCTTTCAGGCATTGCAGCTTGATCCAGTTGACCTGCTAATCAGCGTCAGTGAATTCTTGGAACTCGTGGAGATACGTAAGGTGGCATACTACAGGTATGAGTTATTTTTATTGTTATTTACGACGATCGTGGATCGCCGAGTACCTGTAGGTGTGCATGCTCTTGTTAGCAGTACAGTCTTCTGGACCTTGTATGGCCTGATGGGACAATCTACCAAGCTTTTTGTGACGATTCTCTTTGTGTAAATTTGTAAGATTATTTTGTTCTTATAATTTATTGTTTATTAAGTTAAGTTTAACATTTAAGTTAGTTTGTCTGTGCTAGGTAGGAATAATATTAAGTTTCTCATTTATTTTCTCTTTCTTCCTTCTACCTATCTTAGCTTGTTGGGTTAGTTTTTCTGGCCAGTGACTTGAAAGGAAGCTGCCTGAAATGTCGCATTTAAAATTTTTCTATTTCTTAGCCGAGGGTTTAAATTTGTTATAGGTGATATTGTAAAGATCTTAAGGTTGGTTTTCCTTCAATTTGTATATTCATTTGTTTTGCTTATTAGCATTACCAACCCTTACTTATATTTTTTTTTTTTTTTGTGTAAATAAATATATTTCAACTTTTGTTGAAAAGTGTGTTCTTTTGTTTCCGAGTTGCTATGTTACATTTTTACTAACCGCAAATTATGAATAAAAAGAACCCTTGAAATTACGGCCGTAAATACGGCGGTAACAATTTGCCAACCGTGACAGGATTTGCTCTCAGGTGTACTCAGTAGTTGGGACTTTGGATGGCTCCTCAGTGGTGGTTATAGTATTTTTTTTTTATTTTAAATACCTTTCCCTCCTATCACTATGGATAATTTGGAAGACTTTGAATTTAGTCCTGCAGAGTTCTTAGGGTCAGCCGACTGTATTAGTCATTTACCAATACTAGGTAAGGAATATCTGGTTAGTTGTGCTAGATGGTTGGGTATTCCGTTCAAAATGACTGATACAAAGAGGAAATTGCTAATAATGGTAAAGAACAGTGTTATGCAAGGTTTGGCTGAGGCTGAAGGGTTACTAGGTGAAAATATTAGTGATAGGGGTAGGGAATTAGGAAATGATGATAGGGTAGTTGCAGATGATAATGGCATTAGTGGTGGTGCAGGTTTTTCATTATTTGACGATCCTCCTCAGACTGGAGTTATTTATGAAGGTCCGGCTAATTTGCGGCCAAAGGGAAATATAACCACAAACCCTTTCTTGTCTAAAGAGAATTTAGGGCCAGCAGTTCCTACTGTTCCTATTAATTCTAATTCAAAGGAAATTCAGGAATATGACTTGATTTGTAAAAGGATAGAGTTGTTGAAATTGGAACATGCGGAGAACGAGAGGGTGAGGAGGCATGAGATAGAGATGGCCAACATTAATTTGGAAATGGCTAGGTTACAGGGGGCTCCAAACCAATTTAGTACCCCACGAGGTAGTCAGCCTGATAGGTTTAATATTGGGGCTGTATTGAAATTGGTCCCCATTTTTGATGAAAGAAATGTTCCAGAATTCTTCAAGGCCTTTGAGAGGGTGTCTACACGGTTGTCTTGGCCACCAGAGATGTGGACAGTGCTAATCCAGTGTAAATTGGTAGGCAAGGCAATCCGGGTATATAATGCCTTGGAGGAAGGGATAGCAAGGGATTATCACAAGGTAAAGGCACTAATTTTAAAAGCGTATGATTTGGTCCCTGAGGCATACAGGTTAAAGTTTAGAAATTTTAATAAACATCTTTCCTTATCGTATGTAGAATTTGCCAGGTTCAAGGAGGAACAGTTTGACAACTGGTTGAAAAGTCGTCAAGTTATCACTTTTTCTTCCTTGAGAGAACTAATGCTTTTGAAGGAGTTTAAGAAATCTTGCTCCAAAGAACTAAGAATTTATTTGGAAGAAGTAAAGGTTACTAATTTAGGTAAGGAAGCTCAAGTGGCTGACGAATTTGTCTTGACTCATAGAACAGGTTCAGACTATTTCGTCAGCAAAGATAAAGGTAATAATGTAGTAGTCAGCGAATTTTCCTAAAGGAATAAGAGGTGATAATAATAAGCTTAAGAATTCAGTGGTTCAAAATAATTTCCCTGCTAGTAAGAATGGAAAATTCACGGGTAAACCTGGTACTCCAGTATTTTCCAATGGAGGTAGTTCTGGAACGAGAAACAATAATGTGAAGACTTGTTTCTGGTGTTAAAAAACCCGGTCATTTCCAAGCTCAATGTTAAGCCAGAACAAATTATCTCCAAAAAAATAATCTTGTTGCTTTAATGCCAAGTACATCTCCTGACGTGAAATTACCTATAATTGGTAGTGATAGTGGTGGTAATTATACGCCTGGAGATGGAAAAAATAATCCACAGGAATGACTGAAGTATGATAAATACATATTGCCTGGTAAAGTAATAATTACAATTCTGTCATTATTGATGTTAAGTTTTTGAGAGATACAGGGTCTGCTCGTTCGTTAGTGCTGGAAAGCAGTTTGAAGGGTTTGGTGAAGTATTCAGGGAACTTTATTGTTCTGGGAGGTTTCCCGAACACAATAGTTTCGGCTCCTTTAGCAGAAGTAATGTTGTCATTCCCTGGGTATTATGGAAAGATAGAGTTAGCCGTTGTTGAGTGTCTCCCTATAGCTGGTATTGATGGCATATTAGGAAATGATATGATTAATAGTGATGGCCAGGAATTATTTCCAATATTGTCTTTCAATATAGGGTATTGATGGCATATTAGGAAATGATATGATTAATAGTGATGGCCAGGAATTATTTCCAATATTGTCTTTCAATAAGTGTCCAGTGGCGGTTACCACTAGAGCTGCAGCAAGAGCTGCAGACTTATTAAATAATGATGAGTTAAATTTGAGTAGCTTAGAGGTAGACGTAGATATAGGAAGACCCGGGTCAGTAGTAAGCAGTGATAATGTAATTCCCAATTGGGATCGAGCAGCTTTTATTGAAGCCCAGAAAAATGAGCTTAATTTTTATTTGGGTGATACTTCTGACTTGACAAAGCCTCGATTCTGGGTAAAAAGGGGCCTGTTATATAGGGTGAGTCGTCCCCTGGTTGCTAATGATCCCCAGATGTCTCGTATTGAGCAAATAGTGGTGCCTTCTCAATTTCAGAGACAAATATTAAATCTATCTCATGATGATTCATTCTCTGGTCATTTTGGTGTCTGGAAGACGTTCCGTCGGTTGGCTAAATGTTTTTGGTGGCCAGGAATGAAATCGTCAGTAAAACAATATGTGAAAGAATGTCCAGTGTGCCAAGTGGTAGGTAAACCTAATCAGACAATTGTAAAAGCACCTTTATATCCTATACCAGCTATTGGCGAGCCATTTAGTGAGCTAGTAGTGGATATAGTAGGCCCCCTGCCTAAAACTAAAACAGGTTTTATCTATTTACTGACTGTGATGGATCGGGCATCGCGATTTCCCGAAGCCATTCCCATGAAGAAAATCACATCTAAGGCTGTATTTGACCAGTTGGTAATTTTCTTTTCGAGGTATGGAATCCCTCGTAAGATTCAAACTGATCGTGGAACTAATTTTACTAGTAAGGAATTTCGAAGTAAGTGTGCAGATCTGGCCATTCTGCACACTACTAGCGTTCCTTACCATCCAGAGAGTCAGGGAGTGGAGGAAAGATTCCATCAAACTCTTAAATAAATTTTAAGGAGATTTTTCTATGAGCATGGAGAGGAATGGGATAAGGGTCTTCCTTTTGCTCTCTGCTCTTAGAAGTCATCCAAATTCATCCATGGTCGTGGCTCCTTTTGAATTAGTCTTTGGACATAAAATGCAGGGCCCTTTAGAAATTTTATATGAAGTTTTGGAATCTGATCAAATAAAGGAGACGAACGTGGGTGAATTTGTTGATAACCTTAAAGAAAAACTTTCTAGTGCCTGGAAGTTTGCTAGAGAAAATTTAGCTAGCTCTCAGGCTACTATGAAAAGTAATTATAACAAGAAAACTCGCGCACGGTCGTTTAAGCCTGGGGAATTAGTTTTGGTGTTGGGTACTGATTCGGATAACTTCCTTGAACCTAGGTATAAGGGGCCTTGGAAGGTGTTGCGGAAGTTATCCGATCTTAATTATGAAATAGAAGCTCCCGGGACCAAACGAAAGTGTCGAATTTTTCACATTAACAAACTGAAACCTTATGTCTCTAGTAGATCTGATCCTTTGGAAACCGGGTATGAATCGGTTTCTTTGGTGGCAGAGGTGCTTCCTGATGGGTCTGAGGAAATAATTAATCAAGTACCTTCAGATGCTCTATCTAAGAATGTGCAATGTTTGGATGGGTTAGATGAGCATCTGAAGCATCTTGATCTTGATCAAAGAAGGGAAATGGAAGGTTTAATTCATTATTTTTCAGATTTGGTTAGAGAGACTCCCGGATTGACTAGTTTAATTGAACATGATGTGGTTGTAGGAGAAGCTTCACCAATTAAACAAAGCCCTTATAGACTAAATCCCACTAAAATGGATATAGGCAATAAGGAAATAGAATATATGTTGAAGCATGATTTGATACAACATTCTGTGAGTCCTTGGAGCTCTCCTATAGTATTGGTGAAAAAATCCGATGGACAGTATCGGATGTGTGTGTGGACTATCGTAAAGTTAATACGCATACTAAAAATGATTCCTTTCCTCTTCCTAGAATTGACGACTGCATAGACCGCATTGGTTCAGCAAAGTATATCACAAAATTGGATTTGCTCAAGGGTTACTGGCAAGTTCCTTTGTCGGATCGAGCAAGAGAAATTTCAGCATTTGTTACCCCATTCGGCTTGTATGAATGCAAGGTCATGCCTTTTGGGATGAGGAATGCTGCTTGTACTTTTCAAAGGTTAATGAACCGTGTGGTCTGTGGATTAGAAGGTACTGGGATTTACATAGATGATCTTGTTCTCCACAGTAATGATTGGAAAACTAATTTACTCAGGTTAAGCAATTTTTTTGAAGCTCTCCGTGCTGCGGGTTTAGTCATTAACCTGGCTAAATGCGAATTTGGTAAGGCTAAAGTTGTGTATCTGGGTCATGAGGTTGGTCTGGGTCATATAGCCCCAAAACAGGCTAACGTCGAGGCTATAACTAATTTAAAGAGACCGTGCAATGTCAGAGAAGGTCAAAAGGTGTTAGGTATGATGGGCTACTATAGAAGGTTCGTTAGGAACTTTTCTGGCATTGCTCGTCCCCTGAATGATCTTTTGCAAAAAAAATAAGAAATTCATTTGGACTAGCGATTGTGAAGAATCATTCATTAGAATTAAGACTATTCTCATGTCTAAACCTATTTTGATTTCTCCGAATTTTCAAGCTCCCTTTATAACTGCTGTTGACGCTAGTGATATAGGTATTGGAGGAGTTCTCTTTCAAAAGGGTAAAGACAAGGTGTACCCAATATCCTACTACAGCAAAAAGTTGTTAACAGCAGAAAGTTGTTAACAGCAGAGCGTAAGTATTCAACTATTGAGAAAGAGGCTCTCGCTCTGATCCGTACCATATCTCATTTTAAACCATACTTAACTAATCTTTCTTTTCCAGTGGAGGTATGGACGGATCATAATCCGTTAGTGTTTATTGAACGAATGAAAGGGTCTAACCAAAGAATTTTACGCTGGGCCTTGCAACTGCAAGAGCTCAACTTGGTAATTAAACATATTAAAGGATCTGATAATAAGATCCCGGACACCTTGTCTAGGATGTAAAGTGTGTTTTTTTTTTTTCTTTTTTGGTGTTTCCCTGCCTCTTTCACCCTGCTGGTTTCTCTTTGTGTTCATTTAGAGTGAAAGCAAGTGCTAACTTTATGGTTTATTCCGACATTGTTCGGTTGTTTCATTTATTTATGCGATAATTTTTTTTTGCCAGTGTTGTTTTTAGTTTAAGTATTAGCTGTAAAAAATATTCTATTCTATATTAGTCTTAGTTTCTTATTAGCTGATAAGTAGCTCTTTGTGCCATTTGCTATAACTTTAATTTGTAGCAAGAACATTTGGAATTTCAGAACTTTATCATTTTCTGTGATTTAGTACATTTTACTCTTGGGTTTGGAATTGTTTGATTTTTTTATTATTATTTTCCAGGCTTTGTGTTTAATTAGACTGTATATATTGGTATGTTTAATTGAGTTATATTTAATGCTGACCTTTTTATTTCAGGATGTGTAATGCACAATGGGGTGTACTTTTTTAGATAATCCTATGCATGTTTATATTAAGGTTATCTTTACTTTTGAGATTGATGCTATTTTTAGATCTAATTTATTCTTCAGGTTGTATAAAAAATTTTTTACTCTATTTGATTAAAAAAAATTTGTAGGGGAGAAAGGTATTAGATTAAAGTAAATTCAATATAATTTAATTATAAGTTGTTTATACGTGTCCAACCTTTTGATCTTGTTTTAGTTTTAAGTTTATTCAAGTTTTTTTTTTTTGTTTAATGAACTCTTTAAGAGAGTCGTATGACTTCACAGTTTTGCTTTGTTTACCACCTTCTCCCCCGGTATTAGTGAACCACTGAAGTGCCTTATTAACGATCGTTGTTTTCTCTCCTATGAGCTGTGTTGACTCGCGTGGAAGGCTTGATCGAATAGTGTTGATAAGTGACGGGCAGTTCGAGTTCCTCCTCACAGCCTGACGCTTTGCCACTGCCTTTTGGTCTTTTTTGGAGTTTTTGGAATCACGTCGCCACGCCACTTTGTGTGTGGTCGCTGGTGTTTGTCAACCGCGGCATTCATCAGCCACGTCCCTTCCCTCGTTCGTTGGAGGATTTACAAACGAGTTGGCCCGGCGTGCGAGATCCGTCGACGTCCTGGATTCTCGGAGGCTACCACCCTTAGTGATCCCGTGGCATTTTGGATTGCTTTCAGGCATTGCAGCTTGATCCAGTTGACCTGCTAATCAGCGTCAGTGAATTCTTGGAACTCGTGGAGATACGTAGGGTGGCATACTACAGGTATGAGTTATTTTTATTGTTATTTACGACGATCGTGGATCGCCGAGTACCTGTAGGTGTGCATGCTCTTGTTAGCAGTACAGTCTTCTGGACCTTGTATGGCCTGATGGGACAATCTACCAAGCTTTTTGTGACGATTCTCTTTGTGTAAATTTGTAAGATTATTTTGTTCTTATAATTTATTGTTTATTAAGTTAAGTTTAACATTTAAGTTAGTTTGTCTGTGCTAGGTAGGAATAATATTAAGTTTCTCATTTATTTTCTCTTTCTTCCTTCTACCTATCTTAGCTTGTTGGGTTATGTTTTTCTGGCCAGTGACTTGAAAGGAAGCTGCCTGAAATGTCGCATTTAAAATTTTTCTATTTCTTAGCCGAGGGTTTAAATTAGTTATAGGTGATCTTGTAAAGATCTTAAGGTTGGTTTTCCTTCAATTTGTATATTCATTTGTTTTGCTTATTAGCATTACCAACCCTTACTTATATTTTTTTTTTTTTTGTGTAAATAAATATATTTCAACTTTTGTTGAAAAGTGTGTTCTTTTGTTTCCGAGTTGCTATGTTACATTTTTACTAACCGCAAATTATGAATAAAAAGAACCCTTGAAATTACGGCCGTAAATACGGCGGTAACAATCTGGCGACCGTGACAGGATTTGCTCTCAGGTGTACTCAGTAGTTGGGACTTTGGATGGCTCCTCAGTGGTGGTTATAGTATTTTTTTTTATTTTAAATACCTTTCCCTCCTATCACTATGGATAATTTGGAAGACTTTGAATTTAGTCCTGCAGAGTTCTTAGGGTCAGCCGACTGTATTAGTCATTTACCAATACTAGGTAAGGAATATCTGGTTAGTTGTGCTAGATGGTTGGGTATTCCGTTCAAAATGACTGATACAAAGAGGAAATTGCTAATAATGGTAAAGAACAGTGTTATGCAAGGTTTGGCTGAGGCTGAAAGGTTACTAGGTGAAAATATTAGTGATAGGGGTAGGGAATTAGGAAATGATGATAGGGTAGTTGCAGATGATAATGGCATTAGTGGTGGTGCAGGTTTTTCATTATTTGACGATCCTCCTCAGACTGGAGTTATTTATGAAGGTCCGGCTAATTTGCGGCCAAAGGGAGATATAACCACAAACCCTTTCTTGTCTAAAGAGAATTTAGGGCCAGCAGTTCCTACTGTTCCTATTAATTCTAATTCAAAGGAAATTCAGGAATATGACTTGATTTGTAAAAGGATAGAGTTGTTGAAATTGGAACATGCGGAGAACGAGAGGGTGAGGAGGCATGAGATAGAGATGGCCAACATTAATTTGGAAATGGCTAGGTTACAGGGGGCTCCAAACCAATTTAGTACCCCACGAGGTAGTCAGCCTGATAGGTTTAATATTGGGGCTGTATTGAAATTGGTCCCCATTTTTGATGAAAGAAATGTTCCAGAATTCTTCAAGCCCTTTGAGAGGGTGTCTACACGGTTGTCTTGGCCACCAGAGATGTGGACAGTGCTAATCCAGTGTAAATTGGTAGGCAAGGCAATCCGGGTATATAATGCCTTGGAGGAAGGGATAGCAAGGGATTATCACAAGGTAAAGGCACTAATTTTAAAAGCGTATGATTTGGTCCCTGAGGCATACAGGTTGAAGTTTAGAAATTTTAATAAACATCTTTCCTTATCGTATGTAGAATTTGCCAGGTTCAAGGAGGAACAGTTTGACAACTGGTTGAAAAGTCGTCAAGTTATCACTTTTTCTTCCTTGAGAGAACTAATGCTTTTGGAGGAGTTTAAGAAATCTTGCTCCAAAGAACTAAGAATTTATTTGGAAGAAGTAAAGGTTACTAATTTAGGTAAGGCAGCTCAAGTGGCTGACGAATTTGTCTTGACTCATAGGACAGGTTCAGGCTATTTCGTCAGCATAGATAAAGGTAATAATGTAGTAGTCAGCGAATTTTCCTAAAGGAATAAGCGGTGATAATAATAAGCTTAAGAATTCAGTGGTTCAAAATAATTTCCCTGCTAGTAAGAATGGAAAATTCACGGGTAAACCTGTTACTCCAGTATTTTCCAATGGAGGTAGTTCTGGAACGAGAAACAATAATGTGAAGACTTGTTTCTGGTGTAAAAAACCTGGTCATTTCCAAGCTCAATGTTAAGCCAGAACAAATTATCTCCAAAAAAATAATCTTGTTGCTTTGATGCCAAGTACATCTCCTGACGTGAAATTACCTATAATTGGTAGTGATAGTGGTGGTAATTATACGCCTGGAGATGGAAAAAATAATCCACAGGAATGACTGAAGTATGATAAATACATATTGCCTGGTAAAGTAATATATAATTCTGTCATTATTGATGTTAAGTTTTTGAGAGATACAGGGTCTGCTCGTTCGTTAGTGCTGGAAAGCAGTTTGAAGGGTTTGGTGAAGTATTCAGGGAACTTTATTGTTCTGGGAGGTTTCCCGAACACAATAGTTTCGGCTCCTTTAGCAGAAGTAATGTTGTCATTCCCTGGGTATTATGGAAAGATAGAGTTAGCCGTTGTTGAGTGTCTCCCTATAGCTGGTATTGATGGCATATTAGGAAATGATATGATTAATAGTGATGGCCAGGAATTATTTCCAATATTGTCTTTCAATATAGGGTATTGATGGCATATTAGGAAATGATATGATTAATAGTGATGGCCAGGAATTATTTCCAATATTGTCTTTCAATAAGTGTCCAGTGGCGGTTACCACTAGAGCTGCAGCAAGAGCTGCAGACTTATTAAATAATGATGAGTTAAATTTGAGTAGCTTAGAGGTAGACGTAGATATAGGAAGACCCGGGTCAGTAGTAAGCAGTGATAATGTAATTCCCAATTGGGATCGAGCAGCTTTTATTGAAGCCCAGAAAAATGAGCTTAATTTTTATTTGGGTGATACTTCTGACTTGACAAAGCCTCGATTCTGGGTAAAAAGGGGCCTGTTATATAGGGTGAGTCGTCCCCTGGTTGCTAATGATCCCCAGATGTCTCGTATTGAGCAAATAGTGGTGCCTTCTCAATTTCAGAGACAAATATTAAATCTATCTCATGATGATTCATTCTCTGGTCATTTTGGTGTCTGGAAGACGTTCCGTCGGTTGGCTAAATGTTTTTGGTGGCCAGGAATGAAATCGTCAGTAAAACAATATGTGAAAGAATGTCCAGTGTGCCAAGTGGTAGGTAAACCTAATCAGACAATTGTAAAAGCACCTTTATATCCTATACCAGCTATTGGCGAGCCATTTAGTGAGCTAGTAGTGGATATAGTAGGCCCCCTGCCTAAAACTAAAACAGGTTTTATCTATTTACTGACTGTGATGGATCGGGCATCGCGATTTCCCGAAGCCATTCCCATGAAGAAAATCACATCTAAGGCTGTATTTGACCAGTTGGTAATTTTCTTTTCGAAGTATGGAATCCCTCGTAAGATTCAAACTGATCGTGGAACTAATTTTACTAGTAAGGAATTTCGAAGTAAGTGTGCAGATCTGGCCATTCTGCACACTACTAGCGTTCCTTACCATCCAGAGAGTCAGGGAGTGGAGGAAAGATTCCATCAAACTCTTAAATAAATTTTAAGGAGATTTTGCTATGAGCATGGAGAGGAATGGGATAAGGGTCTTCCTTTTGCTCTCTGCTCTTAGAAGTCATCCAAATTCATCCATGGTCGTGGCTCCTTTTGAATTAGTCTTTGGACATAAAATGCAGGGTCTTTTAGAAATTTTATATGAAGTTTCGGAATCTGATCAAATAAAGGAGACGAACGTGGGTGAATTTGTTGATAACCTTAAAGAAAAACTTTCTAGTGCCTGGAAGTTTGCTAGAGAAAATTTAGCTAGCTCTCAGGCTACTATGAAAAGTAATTATGACAAGAAAACTCGCGCACGGTCGTTTAAGCCTGGGGAATTAGTTTTGGTGTTGGGTACTGATTCGGATAACTTCCTTGAACCTAGGTATAAGGGGCCTTGGAAGGTGTTGCGGAAGTTATCCGATCTTAATTATGAAATTGAAGCTCCCGGGACCAAACGAAAGTGTCGAATTTTTCACATTAACAAACTGAAACCTTATGTCTCTAGTAGATCTGATCCTTTGGAAACCGGGTATGAATCGGTTTCTTTGGTGGCAGAGGTGCTTCCTGATGGGTCTGAGGAAATAATTAATCAAGTACCTTCAGATGCTCTATCTAAGAATGTGCAATGTTTGGATGGGTTAGATGAGCATCTGAAGCATCTTGATCTTGATCAAAGAAGGGAAATGGAAGGTTTAATTCATTCTTTTTCAGATTTGGTTAGAGAGACTCCCGGATTGACTAGTTTAATTGAACATGATGTGGTTGTAGGAGAAGCTTCACCAATTAAACAAAGCCCTTATAGACTAAATCCCACTAAAATGGATATAGGCAATAAGGAAATAGAATATATGTTGAAGCATGATTTGATACAACATTCTGTGAGTCCTTGGAGCTCTCCTATAGTATTGGTGAAAAAATCCGATGGACAGTATCGGATGTGTGTGTGGACTATCGTAAAGTTAATACGCATACTAAAAATGATTCCTTTCCTCTTCCTAGAATTGACGACTGCATAGACCGCATTGGTTCAGCAAAGTATATCACAAAATTGGATTTGCTCAAGGGTTACTGGCAAGTTCCTTTGTCGGATCGAGCAAGAGAAATTTCAGCATTTGTTACCCCATTCGGCTTGTATGAATGCAAGGTCATGCCTTTTGGGATGAGGAATGCTGCTTGTACTTTTCAAAGGTTAATGAACCGTGTGGTCTGTGGATTAGAAGGTACTGGGATTTACATAGATGATCTTGTTCTCCACAGTAATGATTGGAAAACTAATTTACTCAGGTTAAGCAATTTTTTTGAAGCTCTCCGTGCTGCGGGTTTAGTCATTAACCTGGCTAAATGCGAATTTGGTAAGGCTAAAGTTGTGTATCTGGGTCATGAGGTTGGTCTGGGTCATATAGCCCCAAAACAGGCTAACGTCGAGGCTATAACTAATTTAAAGAGACCGTGCAATGTCAGAGAAGGTCAAAAGGTGTTAGGTATGATGGGCTACTATAGAAGGTTCGTTAGGAACTTTTCTGGCATTGCTCGTCCCCTGAATGATCTTTTGCAAAAAAAATAAGAAATTCATTTGGACTAGCGATTGTGAAGAATCATTCATTAGAATTAAGACTATTCTCATGTCTAAACCTATTTTGATTTCTCCGAATTTTCAAGCTCCCTTTATAACTGCTGTTGACGCTAGTGATATAGGTATTGGAGGAGTTCTCTTTCAAAAGGGTAAAGACAAGGAGGTGTACCCAATATCCTACTACAGCAAAAAGTTGTTAACAGCAGAAAGTTGTTAACAGCAGAGCGTAAGTATTCAACTATTGAGAAAGAGGCTCTCGCTCTGATCCGTACCATATCTCATTTTAAACCATACTTAACTAATCTTTCTTTTCCAGTGGAGGTATGGACGGATCATAATCCGTTAGTGTTTATTGAACGAATGAAAGGGTCTAACCAAAGAATTTTACGCTGGGCCTTGCAACTGCAAGAGCTCAACTTGGTAATTAAACATATTAAAGGATCTGATAATAAGATCCCAGACACCTTGTCTAGGATGTAAAGTGTGTTTTTTTTTTCTTTTTTGGTGTTTCCCTGCCTCTTTCACCCTGCTGGTTTCTCTTTGTGTTCATTTAGAGTGAAAGCAAGTGCTAACTTTATGGTTTATTCCGACATTGTTCGGTTGTTTCGTTTATTTATGCGATAATTTTTTTTTTGCCAGTGTTGTTTTTAGTTTAAGTATTAGCTGTAAAAAATATTCTATTCTATATTAGTCTTAGTTTCTTATTAGCTGATAAGTAGCTCTTTGTGCCATTTGCAATAACTTTAATTTGTAGCAAGAACATTTGGAATTTCAGAACTTTATCATTTTCTGTGATTTAGTACATTTTACTCTTGGGTTTGGAATTGTTTGATTTTTTTATTATTATTTTCCAGGCTTTGTGTTTAATTAGACTGTATATATTGGTATGTTTAATTGAGTTATATTTAATGCTGACCTTTTTATTTCAGGATGTGTAATGCACAATGGGGTGTACTTTTTTAGATAATCCTATGCATGTTTATATTAAGGTTATCTTTACTTTTGAGATTGATGCTATTTTTAGATCTAATTTATTCTTCAGGTTGTATAAAATTTTTTTTACTCTATTTGATTAAAAAAAATTTGTAGGGGAGAAAGGTATTAGATTAAAGTAAATTCATTATAATTTAATTATAAGTTGTTTATACGTGTCCAACCTTTTGATCTTGTTTTAGTTTTAAGTTTATTCAAGTTTTTTTTTTTTTGTTTAATGAACTCTTTAAGAGAGTCGTATGACTTCACAGTTTTGCTTTGTTTACCACCTTCTCCCCCGGTATTAGTGAACCACTGAAGTGCCTTATTAACGATCGTTGTTTTCTCTCCTATGAGCTGTGTTGACTCGCGTGGAAGGCTTGATCGAATAGTGTTGATAAGTGACGGGCAGTTCGAGTTCCTCCTCACAGCCTGACGCTTTGCCACTGCCTTTTGGTCTTTTTTGGAGTTTTTGGAATCACGTCGCCACGCCACTTTGTGTGTGGTCGCTGGTGTTTGTCAACCGCGGCATTCATCAGCCACGTCCCTTCCCTCGTTCGTTGGAGGATTTACAAACGAGTTGGCCCGGCGTGCGAGATCCGTCGACGTCCTGGATTCTCGGAGGCTACCACCCTTAGTGATCCCGTGGCATTTTGGATTGCTTTCAGGCATTGCAGCTTGATCCAGTTGACCTGCTAATCAGCGTCAGTGAATTCTTGGAACTCGTGGAGATACGTAGGGTGGCATACTACAGGTATGAGATATTTTTATTGTTATTTACGACGATCGTGGATCGCCGAGTACCTGTATAAGTGTGCTACTTTTATAAGCACACATTGAGTATGTGTTGTTTAAGATGTTAAGGCTGGATAACGAAGTACATCTTATCAGCTTTAAAAGTATTTATTCTCTAAAAACAACAGAGTTAAACATCTCCATCATAGGAGTGTAGCTGGTTTGGTTGGATGACCAATTCTGGTGAAGTATAGATATGAACTGATTAAATTATCGATATCACAGATATCGTATGCTTAGTTGATGTAGCATTTTATACACAATCTCGGAAGACACCTGCATCCGGTGACGTCACAAACTTTCACACACTGATGCATTGGTGTTGACGTTAAGAAAAATGTTACATTACCGAGGCTGCATTGTGCATCCTGTTTATGATTTTACATGACTACAGCAAATCTCACAGCTAGCATCTTCATCCAAAATGACATATTACGTCATGTGTTTTAAACATGTAATAACAATTATTTAATTTATTACACCTGTAGGTGTGCACGCCCTTGTTTGCAGTACGGTCTTCTGGACCTTGTATGGCCTGATGGGACAATCTACCAGGCTTTTTGTGACGATTCTCTTTGTGTAAATTTGTAAGATTATTTTGTTCTTGTAATTTATTGTTTATTAAGTTAAGTTTAACATTCAAGTTAGTTTGTCTGTGCTAGGTAGGAATAATATTAAGTTTCTCATTTATTTTCTCTTTCTTCCATCTACCTATCTTAGCTTGTTGGGTTAGTTTTTCTGGCCAGTGATTTGAAAGGTAGCTGCCTGAAATGTCGCATTTAAAATTTTTTTATTTCTTAGCCGAGGGTTTGAATTAGTTATAGGTGATCTTGTAAAGATCTTAAGGTTGGTTTTCCTTCAATTTGTATATTCATTTGTTTTGCTTATTAGCATTACCAACCCTTACTTATATTTTTTTTTTTTTTTGTGTAAATAAATATTGTAACTTTTGTTGAGGTGTTTGTTCTTTTGTTCCAGAATTGCTGTGTTACATTTTTACTGACCGCGAATTCTGAATAGAAAGAACCCTTGAAATTACGGCCGTAAATACGGCCGTAACATACATATAAAGATAGATAGGTAGATAGATGTGTGTGTATATTTGCATATATTGTACATATAAAGACTTCTGTATACATATATATATTTATATCTATATATTTATATTTATATTTATATTTATATTTTTATTTTTTATATTTATATTTTTATTTCTTATATTTATATTTATATTTTTTATTTTTATATTTATATTTATATTTATCTATGTATATGTATCTATGTATATGTATATATGTATATGTAGTGCATTTTAAGGAACTGGATCTTTAAAACTAAATATCTAATTTTGAATGGCGCTTAGTATAAATAAATTTTTCTTGGGTATTTTGAACCTAATGAGCTAGAAATAGCTGATTGCCAATTAAGCCCAAAAATGAATTCATGAGACGACGATACTTACAGTAAACGCGCTTTGAATATATAAATTTATCTTGGGTATTTTAAACCTAATTAATTAGCTAGAAATAACAGATTGCCAATTAAACACAAAATGAATTCGTGAGACGACGATACTTAAAGCCGGTTGGAATAAACGAACACAGGTGAGGAGGATTTTGACAACTCATCCATGTTGTTGTCTAGTCTAGCCGGCCGGCCGCCCACCTGTCTGCCTGTCTGGGGCAAAACGCTTGTGCGTGTCAGTGACACCTAAAAATGTATTTTGGAATAAACAAACACAGGAAAATGGCCCTTAAGTCACGGGCCCTGTTTGTATATAAGGATGCTTGGTTGGCTGTGTCTGGAGAAAGACACCTCTGCGACGAACACAGGAAAATGGCCCTTAAGTCACGGACCTTGTAATGTATATAAGGAGGCGGCTTTCATGCAATTTCACACACAAACCCAGCGCATACCTACCTACCTACCAGAGACCTCTGCATACTGTGAGTAAATATCTATTATTATTATTATTATTATTATTATTATTATTATTATTATTATTATTATTATTATTATTATTATTATTATTATTATTATTATTCACGAAAATACTTAAAGAACTTTACATATAGTGATTTGTTTTGTTGAATATATCGATCGCTATTGCAGTAGTAGTAGACATGTGGAGGTGTATGTATGATAGGAGCCACCTGTATGTATAGCGACGGTTGACGAAGATGGGATACTTAATTCGCAGAATTATGGTCGCCACTTGACCTTTAGCAGTTTAGCAGAGATGCAGGTGTACATTATATTAGAAGTTAGGTTTATGAAACGTGAGCCCCAAATATATATTTACGAAACTCTCTGGATATTACCTTTGTATGTAGCAAATTAATTTAAAGGAAAGATTCTGTCAGAGAATATCGTTCGCTGAAAACAATGAGTATCGTACTTGTTTAGCGTACTAGCTATAAGCGATAAAAGCTGTGTATGCACATAAGAGATTGGAGAGGTAATTGATCACTTGTTTACTGCGCCTATTCGTGGGATATGGTGATCATGAAATTCGGACAAAGGGATTTCATCAACTGAATTTCATTTCATGATACTTAAACCACATTATTTGATATATATATAAATATATATATATATATATATATATATATATATATATATATATATATATATATATATATAACATATATATTTGTATGTATATGTATGTATATATATATGTATGTATATATATATATATATATATATATATATATATATATATATATATATATATATATATATATATATATATATATAATATATATATATAAAGTATCAGCCACAATGGAACAGTGAAACAATGGAATGCAGCGATGCATTCATTACATTCCAAACTTTCATGATTCAGTTATGCGTATGTATGTATGTATGTATGTATGTATGTATGTATGTGTATATATATATATATATATATATATATATATATATATATATATATATATATATATATATATATATATATATATATATATATATATATATGTATGTATGTATATGAAAGACTCTGGATTCTTGACCTGTTTCAATTCTTCTGGGATGAGAGTTCTGGAGAGACGTCGCCATTCGTCATCCAAAGACTGTATATGACGTTCATCTATAATTCTAGGCACCTATTTTGCCAAGTCGTATAGCGTTGGTGTCCGCATTATTATATCAGTGCTTAAGCAATTAGACACAGAAAATATGCTGCAATATTTCAAAAGCTTCGAACTAAAGGGGAATCTGTTTTTCATTTCCATGCGAGCTGTCATTATGAATTGCCTACGCCTTTCTCTTACATCATCATTTATCATGCCTACCCCCCCCCCCTCCCCGATCTTGTTTCGGGGGTCTGCAGAAGTCCATGAACCTCAGATCCCAGATAAACATGTTGCAAAGGAGCGAACTTCCCCCCTTCACTCGGATCTATTTCAGTGATGTCAGTGTTTCTTAATGCATAATTATCGTAGTAGCATTCTAATACTTTCATATACACCGCCTGGCATTCATCATATAATATATGGATCATAGGGTACTTCTTTTGGAAAATAAGATTGAACTGATTAAACTTTGGCAGAATAAAATTTAAAAACTTATAATATAAACGTAATGAAGGATCTCTTAGTCCATCATATATGGTCTTGGATGTTGTTGGCCCATCCCATCATTTAGATGGCTATCTGTTAAATACAAAGTTAGTGGTTGCCACTATTCTATTCTAATACCTGGGCGGCTACGGCAGAGTGAAATGAAAGCTAACGGGTTTGAGCAACATGCAGTATTTTGTGTGGTCTAGTGTCACAAAATACTTGAAATTCAGTAAACTAATTTTTCCTTTTGGCACTGTGAGAAATAGCCATAGATCCCTCTTAGTAAGTCCTCACAGCTTCGAGGCAGGTTTTTTTCAGCATTTGATGCACATAAATGAATGGAGTGGCAAATGCATCTCAATATTGTATGCAATGCCTGGTGCTACAATTTTCGGTCTGTTGGTCAGAGAATTAAAATCCCCCATGATGGTGTTGCTGGCATCATCCGAAGCAAAAAAACATTTGGGTTTTCCATTGGAATTCCGTTGTCATTAAGAAGGTTCTCAATTAGATGAAATAGGTGTTGTCCCGTTAAACCTTCACTTGCCGCGCCAGTTGAACTCTCATAGACGTTCAATAAATCAGACAGTCTCGTTTGAATGTACTCTTATTTTGGGTCGTAGTACCTCACAATAACGGCGCATGTTTTAGATGTACTAACATCAGTGGTTTCATCTATAATTAGAGAGAATTTGGTAGTTTTCAAAGCATCGACGATTTCCTTTTGTATAAACCTACCCACTTCTTTTATAATCCCGGTTGCTTTCGATCTTTTAAATGTTATATCGTGTGCAACATGTGGCTCAATGAAAATGTCTTTCATAAGATCAACTAATTGATCAGCGGCGTTTATGGCAACGTTGTGTTCTGCATAAAATGTTGCCAGTTTTATCTCTGCCCTTTTTTACTAGACGACATTTGGGCTTTGTGCTTGCTGTAGATGGCGCTGCCGCAGAGTTATCTAAAAGTGGCATCCTTTCTGAATTAAATTTCGATAGCCGGTGTCGCTTCAGGTTTGTAGTAATTTCAGCCTTTAACTCACTTTTGCAGGCTTTGCAGTAGGTCTTAGTGGGATCTTCAACTTTTCCCAACTAACCCTGGAACAGCTCATTTTCCAACCAAACACCCCTGAAGGTCCATTTTGATGAAATGTCGGGTTTGATTATGTATATAAAAAATTTTGTTTTCAAAAATCACCAGGAAATTCCTTAAAGAGACATACATATATATATATATATATATATATATATATATATATATATATATATTATATATATATTATATATATATATATATATATATATATATATATATATATATATATATATATATATATATATATATATATTTACATGAACAGAAATGTGTTATTTGATTTACTCTGACTACTGATTCAACGCCACTTCACCCTTTAAAGACCAAGCACTTGTTAATAATAAAATTGTGCGTTCCGAGCGTTAGCGAAAAACTGTTCAGAAATATTTTGTTTTCATATCACTGTAAGGACCTCAAGATATGTGCTATAGATAACATGAAATTTAGGATTGTGTATTTTGTAAGTGGTTGTGTTTTTTACGCTTAAATGATCAGAATTGAAATAAAACTTTTATATCTATAAACCAAATTGAGACATGTTAGCAAAACAAGCTAGCTAAGTGTACAAAACTATTCGTCTAAAAATCCTAATAGATAGCTATTTTGAATTTTAAATCGGGTTCTTGAATGTTTTTTTGTATTAGACAGTTTATAGTTTCCGTATTATGAAGCACCTTAACTAAAGATGTGCCACTACCATACCTCTATTTTTTGTTCAGTGCGAAATTCTATTTGAAATGACAATTTTAAATAAATCACTATTTGAACGCGTCTATTACGTGCATGTGTGTACTCCCAATAAATGGGTTATTTTTTGAGTACTGCAGACAATACATATTAGTGATATTAAGCCAATATATTCTGATTTCAGGGTAACCACTGCACCACCCATTCGTTATGACAGTGGATTCTAGATGTTTAGAATTTTTCCCTATAGTAATGTCTGTTCTCGTTGCAACAGGTGTGCGACATGAGAAGTTTAAGAGAAGACTTCTATATCAGAGTGCAAGTTTTAAAGACCATAAAGGCTATGCGCCACTGATATGGAAGGTTACAACAGGAAAGATACGAATGTTTCATAATTCATTGTTACATTTACCGTTGAAAGCTTTCATGATAAGTTTCAATAACATATACAAAACTATTGTAATTGTATTTCATCCATGTTTCAATCTATATTATTAGAGACTAGTTTTAATAGACCTTTCCTATATTTTCAATCATTAACTCTAGCTTGTTGTTGTTTGTTGTTGAAGATTGCCGGACTCTTTTGGCCAGACACAGGCTTTTGCAATATTTCAGTCCGTAGGTGTTTAGGTAGGATATATGGGATAGGTAGTTGGGTGGAGGATATTCTGCAACATTTATTTGAGGATATTGGGATAGGTTTTGGATGGTGATGGGTTGTTTGAGAAAGGAGTAATTGACTGTGGGAAGGGGGTGCCTTCCCATGAGTCCACTGGCTCCAGTCTTAGTTAGAGAGAACGAATTATAGTAGCCTCCCGGAGTCAGCCTGCACTTGGAGTCTCCAGTTGTTGCTGTTTGTGGGGGGGGGGGTCCTTGAGAGGAGTTATTTTCATTCTCAGCATCTTCTTGGGTCGCTGGTGGGTGATCTGGGGTCTGCACTGGGTGGTCCTTTGAAGTTCCAGGGACTGGTTCCATTGCAGGAGACCGGGGGAGCTTTTTATGGCTCCTTAAAGTAAGGCATCTGGGTTTTTTTATCCTGCCTTTCTCCACTCTTGTTCGAGGGGAGGAGGTGGGGATGGGGGATGAACCGCTTTCTGCCATTGCAGAACACGATGGTGGTCTTCAGCTGTCGAACGATGTATGCTGCAGGTATTGTCTCAATAAAGAAAAATAAAGAAAAAAAATCAAAACTAAGTTAAGTTTGTAAAATCGCGAATATTTGAAAATTCTAGGGACAAAGCAGTGAAACTTTCAGTTACTCGCTAGTTAAAGATGATCTTTTCACTAGCTTGTTAGTGATAAGGATGTAACTCTAGCAATGTAAACGGTTTTATGTAGCAAACCAACCAACTATTTTGAGTGTATATATCCAGAATATTCATATTTATGCAAATTCTGATTTATCATGTGAGTATATACTGTATTTACTTACATAGAAAAAATTCTATAAAACAATAAACTACACAACAATTTCACTTTTAGTTTATGTTTTACATCAACATAGTAAAACAAGCCTCATGTTACTACTTTCATATTATCACACTGTCAGTAGCTAAGCAGATGTACTTATTAGTTTCAAGAATAGCTTGACATTTCTTTACGATGCTTTGTTGTCGGGAATTTGTGGCAAAGTAGTTTTCCAGTGCTCTTGTGTAAAGAGCTAATAGGAATGCGTTAACTACTTTTTTATTGATAATGTATATACTATTGTAGGAATTCAATTTCTCTATTATGGAAAGTCGGTGGCGGGGGTTTTTACCATTCCCAAATTCTTTCTTGTTATATGGGTAGGGTTACTAACCACTAGTGGAAAACTTTGCGAGTTGGGTTGGCTATTTTATAACTCATCTGAGGATGCACATTTCAACTCAAACTAATATCAGTGATTATTTTTACTTCATGGGTCCTATTTTAGATAACAGATATTGTGTCTAAAGTGTACTCCTGGTCTGTCAACTTTATTACTATCTCACTTTATTACTTAATATGTTTCCTTCTTTTCTTGGAATTAGCGTATTCTTTGAATTCCCCGTTTCTATTTCCCAGAAACAACTTCTAGTAATATTTAAAATGTCTTTCCTTTACAAAATCCAAAGAGACTTTGACTAAAAGATATTTTTAAAACCCCTTTATTATTGTTTTCCTACTCTAAACCATTTTAGAATTCTGGTGATAGATTGGTAAAAATGGGCAATTTTTGCGTGTTTTTTTTTTATACTTTTCTTCTCTTTCGATCAACTGAAATATTCATATCTGTTTGCCAGACATTAAATTAGAAATCATTATTTGTGGCACATTAACTTAGAATTTGAACTATATACGAATTCCGAATAATAGAGTGGTAAAAATTGGTAATTTTCACGTTTTTGTTACTTTTCTTCTCCCTTGAAACACATATTTGGTGGTTGTCAGACAGACATAGAAATAATTTCTTGCAGCACATTAACTTAGAATTTGAACTACATATGAATTCCGAATAATAGAGTGGTAAAAATTGGTAATTTTCACGTTTTTTCTTTTTTTACTTTTCTTCTCTCTTTTGATCAACTGAAATATTTATATCTGCTTGCCAGACAGACATAGAAATAATTTCTTGCGGCACATTAACTTAGAATTTGAACTACACATAAATCCCAAATAATATTATATCTAAACAATTTTAGAATTCTTGGGATAGTGTGGTGAAAATGAGCAATTTTCACGTTTTTTATTTTTTTTTTTTACTTCTCTCTTTTGATCAACTGAAATATTTATATCTGCTTGCCAGACAGACATAGAAATAATTTCTTGTGGCGCATTAATTTAGAATTTGAATTACATACGAAATATAATCAATATATATCTAAACCATTTTAGAATTCTGGGGGTAGAGTGATGAAAATTAGCAATTTTCACGTTTTTTTTTTTCTTTTTTTTTTTACTTTTCTTTCGACTGAAATATTTATATATGCTTGCCAGACAGACATAGAAATAATTTCTTGCAGCACATTAACTTAGAATTTGAACTACATATGAATTCCGAATAATAGAGTGGTAAAAATTGGTAATTTTCACGTTTTTTCTTTTTTTACTTTTCTTCTCTCTTTTGATCAACTGAAATATTTATATCTGCTTGCCAGACAGACATAGAAATAATTTCTTGCGGCACATTAACTTAGAATTTGAACTACATACGAAATATAATCAATATATATATAAACCATTTTAGAATTCTGGGGGTAGAGTGATGAAAATTAGCAATTTTCACGTTTTTTTTTTTTTTCTTTTTTTTTTTACTTTTCTTTCGACTGAAATATTTATATATGCTTGTCAGACAGACATAGAAATAATTTCTTGCAGCACATTAACTTAGAATTTGAACTACATATGAATTCCGAATAATAGAGTGGTAAAAATTGGTAATTTTCACGTTTTTTCTTTTTTTACTTTTCTTCTCTCTTTTGATCAACTGAAATATTTATATCTGCTTGCCAGACAGACATAGAAATAATTTCTTGCGGCACATTAACTTAGAATTTGAACTACACATAAATCCCAAATAATATTATATCTAAACAATTTTAGAATTCTTGGGATAGTGTGGTGAAAATGAGCAATTTTCACGTTTTTTATTTTTTTTTTTTTACTTCTCTCTTTTGATCAACTGAAATATTTATATCTGCTTGCCAGACAGACATAGAAATAATTTCTTGTGGCGCATTAATTTAGAATTTGAATTACATACGAAATATAATCAATATATATCTAAACCATTTTAGAATTCTGGGGGTAGAGTGATGAAAATTAGCAATTTTCACGTTTTTTTTTTTCTTTTTTTTTTTTACTTTTCTTTCGACTGAAATATTTATATATGCTTGCCAGACAGACATAGAAATAATTTCTTACGGCGCATTACTTTACAATTTGAACTACATACAAATCCCGAATAATATATAATATCTAAACCATTTTAGAATTCTAGAGATAGAGTGGTAAAAATTAACTTTTTCGCGTTTTTTTTTTTTTTTTTTTTTTTTTTTTTTTACTATTCTTCTCTCTTTTGATCAACTGAAATATTTATATCTGCTTGCCAGACAGACATAGGAATAATTTCTTATGGCGCATGAACTTAGAATTTGAACTACATACGAAATATAATCAATATATATATAAACCATTTTAGAATTCTGGGGATAGAGTGGTGAAAATGAGCAATTTTCACGTTTTTTTTTTTTTTTTTTTTTACTTTTCTCTCGACTGAAATATTTATATCTGCTTGCCAGACAGACATAGAAATTATTTCTTGCGGCGAATTAACTTAGAATTTAAACCACATACAAATCCCGAATAATATATAATATCTAAACCATTTTAGAATTCTAGAGATAGTGGCAAAAATTAACTTTTTTCGCTTTTTTTTTTTTTTTACTTTTCTTCTCTCTTTTGATCAACTGAAATATTTATGTCTTCTTGCCAGAGAGACATAGAAATAATTTCTTGTGGCGCATTAACTTAAAATTTGAACTACATACGATATATAATCAATATATATCTAAACCATTTTAGAATTCGGGGGATAGAGTTGTGAAAATAAGCAATTTATACTTTTCTCTCGACTGAAATAATTATATCTGCTTGCCAGACAGACATAGAAATAATTTCTTGCAACATATTAACTTAGAATTTAAACTACACACAAATCCTAAATAATATTATATGTAAACCATTTTAGAATTCTAGGGATAGATTGGTAAAAATGAACTTTTTTCACTTTTTTTTTTTTTTTTTTACTTTTCTTCTCTCTATTTTGATCATCTGAAATACATATCTGGTGGTGGTAGACAGACATTAACTTTGAATTTGAACCACATACAAATCCCGAATAAATATATATCTAAACCATTTTCGAATTCTGGAGATAGTGGTAAAAATGGGTAATTTTCGCGCTTTTTTATCATTTTTATCAAATTTATTTTCAATGTTTAAGATTTTTAGAAAATACCAACACGAAACATTCCATTTGTGGGTGGGTTTTTCATTTATAAAATATCATGCCTTCAAAAATATATATTCAAAATATTTTTTTAATAAACAGGTTGATGTAACCTACCTGCTGAGAAAACACACAATATTCCACAATAAAAGGACTAGAGGGTGCCGACGAGGCTCATTTTATAATGAAAAGAGCAAACATAACGAGCTCTTTGGGTAAAGGACCCACCGTCCTCAAAAAAAATGAAGTACAATCTTCCTACGCTCAGACGATTTTTAGAGGAAAATTGTTATTCTCCACTGTCCACTGCGGCAAAAGAATTTTACGATCCACTTTTATTTTGTGATGAATACATTTTTTTTAGGTTGTGAAAAAAATGGAGATCACAAAACTATACCCCCCATTTTAGTGAAAAAAACAATAGCAAGTGAAAAGGAGAAAAAATATGAAGACAATGATGATAAAGAAGAAGACGATAAAGGAAATAATTTTCTATGTTTCTTAGGACTGGAGGATAACGACAACAAAAAGAAAAACAAAATAAGAAATGATTTTATAAGCTCATCAACCCCAGTGAATAACAACAACAACAAAGAAGATGATAATAGAGAAAATAATTTTCTAAGATTATTAGGACTGGAGGATAACGACGACGAAAAAGATGACGAGAAAAAAAATGATTTTCTAAGCTCATCGGCCCCAGAGGATAACGATGACAAAGAAGATGACGAGAAAAAAAAAATTATTTTCTAAGCTCATCGGCCCCAGAGGATAACGATAACAAAGAAGATGACAAGAAAAAAAAAACGATTTTCTAAGCTCATCGGCCCCAAAGGATAACGATGACAAAGAAGAGATAGAAGCACACGATGAGGAGGAAAACGACGACGACGGAGATGATGACGAGAAAAAAAAAATTATTTTCGAAGCTCATCGGCCCCAGAGGATAACGATGACAAAGAAGAGATAGAAGCACACGATGAGGAGGAAAACGACGACGAAGACGAAACAATATATATGCACATAGTTTCTAAAAAAGAAAATTATTTTTAAACCTTAAAGATTATGTAAAAAAAAAAACTAAAAAGAAGAATATTGTTCTTGCCTCACAGATAATAGACGTGAATGAAAAACATAAATTTTTGGTAAGCACCACAACCAAAAATTTTCCTAGGGAAATTTGTGATGCCACCTTTATAATTGATGACTAAACAAAGTATCATCAAAATTATACCAGAAATGAAAATGCTGTGGGTAAAGGATATAAAAACATATCCCTAAGCATAAAATACCATACACATCAATTTTATGAGATAATTAACTTTCTGTTAAGTTATCTTTTAACAACTTGTAATATGTCAGATGTAAACTGTAAAGTAATTATATTTTACAGTTTCCATAATAATGATGAATTAGATTATCTTAATAGTTATTACAACCAAATAAAATACGAAGCGTGGGAAATTTTTCTCAATAAAATTGTTCGAGCCAAAAGATATGACAATGAAATGAAATCGTTTGGTGGTAATAGCTAATTACAAATATTAAAAACAAATAAATGTTATTTGATCGCCAAAAAATTTCCAGATACTTTAAAAAAATTCAAGTTTGTTATTATCAACGATAAAGTTAATAACTGTATCACTCAGGAATTTGATGATATTTTAAAGTTGTTTATAATATTCAACAATTGTATAACACAAATGAATACTGATGTTATAAAAAAAGAAAAAAAAAACCAATTGATAAGTTGATGATTGTAATATCTGAAAGCAACATTGAAATTTCTGTATTGATTGCAAACGACATAAAGAATATCATTATATTAAACAACAACAATCTACGTGATATACTAATTAATGACATCATTGGCCGGTGTATATCATGTTGTTTAAAATCTACTGTGCCCACAATAAAAAAAAAATTGTAAAGGTAAAAAGTACTTACTCTCTTGAAATTGAGGTAAAGTATATTGAAAAAATAATATTTGACGAAAATAATGTGATTAATTCCATATTATTTAACTTATTCGAAGAAAATAGACTTCGTTGTAGTCACGAAACTAGAGATGATATTACAATTGTAAATGTATATCGAATTATAAAATAAATTTATATCTCTCATTCTATACTTGAATTATTTATCATTTTCGTTGTATAGTTATATGATTTTATGTAAAAGTTAATTGGAGATAGAGGGATAAGTTTCTCGCTCTTTATTCTGGTTTTATATTGAAATTATTTTATATCCAAAAAATGAAATTGTGTATTATTTATCTACCTCCCTTAATAATAACATTAATTTATTTCCTTTGGAAAATTATAAAATATGTATATTATCGGCATTTACTATTAAACTATATACGCTTGCTTGGCGGAGATGATGGTTGGGATGAAAAATATACTAATATTGATTATTGGATTAAGAATCAAATCAGTAAGCAAGAGGAGGGGGGAAGGGATGATAATGTTTACCAGTAATTTATAATATCCAATGATGATAATAATAATATTAAAAGGTCATCATTATGTACAGAGACAGCATTGTTTTTTTTTTTTTGCCCGAAGATAGAAATAATCCAAATATATGTCAAAAAATGAGCAGAAAAATTTGTGGTATAGATTCAAGCGCTATGAAATTAATTCATATCCCAGATGGTAATCTTCATTCATATATTGCTGCTAATGGAATGTAATTATTATCGGGTGAATCTTATTGTGTTTATAAAAAAAACACTAATTAACACAAGTGTCGAATGCAATGAAATATGGGGATATTGGAAATATTCTTCTATTCATGATAACTGGAAATGTTACTCAAGGGTTCCTGGTATATATGATGCTGAGCGCAATGAATTTAATCCTTGCCAAAGAGAGGATAAAAAAGGCAAATTTACCATCGATAATAATAATTTTTCTCCAAAGGAAATACCCCAAAAATATAAACCGTCGGATTTTTACTCCACAGAATTTCTAGATAGATGTGGATGTCAGTGTGATAAATCTCGGGGATTTATTTTCAATGAAAAATTGAGCAAAACTACATGCTATAGAGATCCGTGTTTGGCAGCATTACCTCCATTTTCAGCTGCAACTGGATACAACTTAGAAACTGGACATTGTGATTGTGGTGTTTTCTTTAAGAATATATTTAATGATAAAAAACAGCCATGTACCACATGTCTATATAATCGTCCAATATATGATTTTAAAACTCACACATTAACTGTTTATGTAAAATGTTATAATCACGATGAAAGGATAATTAGAGGAGCAGAGGATGATAGATTTGCCTTATTTCCATGTGAAAGCGATGAAGATAAAATTCACGGGTGTAGAAAGGCCATTATTCGTGTCAAACCAATATATAAAGCACACAAAGATGGTGAGAAATTCGAAAATAAAATCTTTTGGTAATTATCATCATTACCATCAGCAAAAAAAATATATTTAATAATATTATGAATAAAATTTTTTATTATTATTAGGATTTCATTATAATTATCGACTTTCCACATTCTGGGCCTTTTTCAATAATAAATAATAATGATTTTGATATCTTATATATGAAACGATCTTTACTAGTATTATTATCCAAAAATATATTTTTTCTTTCCATCCAAGTCAATGATTTGTTATTCAAAAAACACAACACCGACAAGATATTATTATTACAGTTTTTACAATCTATCATTAAACATATCGTTTATTTCATTATGACTAAAAAGACGTAATAATAGATTTTCTAGTTCATCGCGAAAATATATTTTAGGACATTGCATTGTGTCATCCAATGTAATGTAGAAGAAAGGTTCCTCGTTGTTTTTATTTGCACATTGACTACTTAAAGTGGCAAATAATAAAATATTTTTCTTTTCTTTACATTTCTCCAATATTTTAGAATGTCATCAGGAATATTACTATTAATAATCTCAATGCCACCAAGTAACATACTATCACGCTGATTAGAAAAATCTAAAAATGTATAACCCTTTGTTATATAATCTTGAATTTGTTTGTCTATTCCACAAAGGAATATATTATTTATTGGTGGCAAATTTGAAAGTAAAAAAGTTGATTGAATGTTGATGCCAAATAATAGTCTATCATTGTTTTTTTGGAGCAATGTATATTTTTTTCCTTTTATTTGACATAATTATTGGTAAGTAATTGTGATTGTCGATCAAATCTAATGATAGAAAATTCTGTAAAGCTTTCTCGATATAATTCTTATAAATAGATTCATTGTCATCAAGAATGGAATGTAAACATTTTATCATAAGCTCATAAACAAAATGGGGCATACGGATAGGAAAGCCAGATATTTTGTATTTGTTATCGTCGAGTTTTCCCATATATAATTTTTTTCTGATCAAAACTAATCGCTTAAAAACATTTTCAACTTTTAACTTAATCTTGGGGTATTTTTTAAATGCATTATATTTTTATATTAGTTCTGTTATATGAAAGGGGCTTGATAAAAATATACTGTCTGTGTCGCCATACAAACATACTGTATCGGAATTTTTTTTAGTGAAATAATCAATGGCTTCGTTCAGAAACCACCTTCTATAATTTGTAATCATATCGGCAGCCATAGGAAAATAGTGGAAATGTATTATGAGAATATAAACCATAAATTGAATTTATCATCAATTTGAAAATAAGGGATTGGGACGACCCCTTTCTATATTGCTGTCGTTTATTTATGAGATATTCACAAAATAGCTGAATTGGAATACAATTATCATTATTTTCCATAGATACTTTTAGTGATAAATAATGGTAATCTTTATTGTGTCTTGTTTCTATCCAAGGTGAAACATTAAAGTGTTTATTAAAAAAAATTTTGTTGTTTTCAAATTCTTCATCAGAAACCTGACATATATATCCTTTAATTATCCCAAAGGTTGACATAATATTTGGATAAATTGATTCAAAATCAACACTTCCAATGTTTTTCTTTCCTTCGATATAAAAATGAATTCCCTTTTCTGGTGGTAATACCAAGCCCCCAACCAATAAATTATCCTTGCGATTATTATTATTGGGTGGTATTTTATAATAATAATGATTACTATTACTTATAGGAGCAATAATAATTGACTGGAAAAAATTTTTCAAATAAGCATGCATCAATGCCTGGGATAGAGAAATTGCGCAGCTTTGAAAATATGGGCCCAGAAGCATGATTTGGACTTGAATCTGCAATGCTAAATAAAGACAAAACACACGAAATCATTTCGGTTTTTTCTAGAAAGGAAAATAATAATTCTGCCCCCCCCCCCCCCCATCTTTAGCAACATTACATTTAATATCTGAAGCTTCACAAATAATTTTCAATTCATACGAAGGAGGATTATATCTAGAAAATTTTATAATCGTATTTTGAAATATCTCCATATAACGTAAAGCATCTATGTTGATTTTCCAGGGGGGTAGAGGAATAATTATTTCAGAAGAAAAAGAAGCTAAAGAAGGATGAAGGTGTCTAGTGTTGTCGTGTTTTATTAAACCATAAAAAAGACTTCTATCTAACAGATATTGAAAATCACATATATCTATACTCCATCCAGTTATTATCAAACCAGTATTTTTAATACAACACAAAGCACTTAAAATTTGTTTAATTAAAATTTTTTTCATTTTCATTGCCATTTATATTTAATGTCGATTTAGATATACAATTATTATTTCATTGTTTTCTTTTATTACTATGGGTGGCGGTATAAAAAATGCAAGACACTATTTCTTCTTTGATATTTCTTTTTATTTGAAAATTAGTTATTCTATAACCACAGAAACTTTTTAAAATATTTATATTATCAGACAAGTATTTTAGTTAAGTCTCTGGACCATCCGAACTGCTTTTTTTCTTTATTATGCGGAACAATCCCCTAGAAGAAAATGTGTATTTGGTATTTGTCGTATTTCTTTTAAATCTGTCATGTCGTATGCAATCAAAATAACATTGGATAACATTTCTATATTTTCTTATAGCATCAATACCATAATATTCTTGTTCATTTTGAAATACCCTAGATGATAATTTTGCTTCCATACAATAAATTTTTATCATTGTATCAATATTTTTCTTGGAGTATATTTCTAGATAAGGAAAGTCTTTATTCAAGATATGTCCTGTTTCTTTGGGATACAATTTGATTTGGATGTCTGAAAATATTTTCCGCTTTTCTCGCAGTGTAGTTATACGAGCTAAAATATATCTACATTTTTGGTTACAATTACAATATGATTATATTTCTTAGTTAAATAAGGGTGTGGTAAAGGAATTATTATATGTTCATTTAAATTATAATCTACAGCAAACATTTTTTCTATGGTAGGAGTTTCGTCCCAATTATATATCCATATATAATTATGCAAACCAATCTCTTTTTCCAAATTCAAAATTTTTTTGGGAGGTGTAAAATATAAATTTCCATCCATCAAAATTATTTTTTTTCTAATCAATTAATAAGTTTACATTACTACAAAATTTAAATATACCACGAGCCAATTAAAAAAAACACAATAATACCATTAATGATTTATTACTTGGTATGGGGGAGTTTTTCATACTTGATATGTTTATTTATAAAGCATATAAATATAATTATCAAATATATCAAATTAGGTAAATATAAATATAAAATTATACATATAAATAATATCATATCAATAAATAAGTTTAGATTTCTTGGTTGTAAGTTTACATTTTCACTTAAGAGATTTATCCAAGTCTACACTTATACCAAAACTACTTCTAAACACCCTGCTTTCTCACCTTGGGTCTTTATTCCATCGGGGAGTCTTAATTTTAGAGCAAATATTAGCAATGAATAATGAGATAATCGATAAGATTTAATGAACGTAACAGTGTTTATTACAAACAACATCTTCCATATAACTGGCTATATAGTCTTGCCAAATTTTATCTTTTGTTATATATAAAGGAACGCATTCTTCTTCATACCGACAAACTGAACACCATAAACTAAAGTATACTTTATAATCATGGTCTGGAATGCATCCGCCACAATAATATTTATTCTCTCGTATGACAGTTTTCATAGTTAAAATGGTTTGTTGTTTAAGATTTATTGCTACAATATAATTGTCATTTAAAGTACGATCCGTTATACTTGAAACGCGCCCCTCGTTTAACGCTTTGAAAATATTTTCCATAATATAATGATGTGTTGGGTCTGCGTGTCCCTTTTCATCTATTTCATATTTTTTACAATTTAAGATTGTCATAATATATATGGCATATGGTGAATGACAAGGTTTTATATTGCAATAATTCTTCTTCTTTTTCTGATTGTCTTTTCTGTTTTTTTTTTTTCTATCCTGACTTAGATTTTCATTATTTTGAACAAAAGCCATATTTGTTATTTTCTTTTTGAAGGGTGTTTACCTGATTATCAATCTAAAGAAGAATATATCCCTTTTGGGAGGGGGCGTAAAATATAAATTTCCATCTATCAAAATTATTATTTTTTTTAATGGATTGTCAAGTATATATATATGTATATATATATATATATATATATATATATATATATATATATATATATATATATATATATATATATATATATATATATATATATATATATGTACATATATATATATATATATATATATATATATATATATATATATATATATGTACATATATATATATATACATATATATATATATATATATATATATATATATATATATATATATATATATATATATATGTATATACATATATATATATATATATATATATATATATATATATATATATATTTATATATATGTACATATATTTATATATATATGTACATATATTTATATATATATATATATATATATATATATATATATATATATATATATATATATACATATATATATATATATATATATATATATGTATGTATATATATATGTACATATATATATATATATATATGTACATATATATATATATATATATATATATATATATATATATATATATATATATATTCAAATATATATATTTATATATATATATATATATATATATATATATATATATATGTATGTATATATATATATATATATATATATATATATATATATATATATTTATATATATATATATATGTACATATATTTATATATATATATATATATATATATATATATATATATATATATATATATATATATATATATATATATATATTTATGTACATATATTTATATATATATATATATATATATATATATATATATATATATATATATGTACATATATATATATATATATATATATATATATATATATGTATATATATATGTACATATATTTATATATATATATATATATATATATATATATATATATATATATATATATATATACATTTATATATATATATATATATATATATATATATATATATATATATATATATATATATATGTATATATATATATATATATATATATATATATATATATATATATATATATATATATATATATATATATGGCCAACGTACCAGTCTTTAAGTTCGTCAGTCCATTAGTTAGCTATTTGGCGAGTCTCATTTCTAATTGATGGTCGGGTAAACAATCTTCAAAAAAAAAAAAATATCAAATATGACTTTTGTTCAAAATAATGAAAATTTAGGTCAGTATAAATATGAAAACCGAAAAGGAAATCAGAGAAAGAAAAATTATTGTAATATTATCCATGATACGGAAAGAAAATCTGTACTAAAACCTTATATTTCCCTATCTACCATACATGTTATGACAAACTTAAATTGTGAAAAATATGAAATAATAGAGGAAGAAGAAGAAGTAGATGAAGAAGTAAATCTATTGGAACGTGTTACTTTGGACACATCTTTCAGATTGCTCAACAAAAATGGTGCTTCAGGTTTAATGAATAACATTTTAGATAAAACTTATATTGTTGCAATAAATTTCAAACACCATACCATTTTAACCATGAAAACTGTCTGGCAAGATGGTACATATGATTTTGACATTAAATTTAAAGTATACTTTACTTTGTGGTGTTCAATTTGTCAATCTAAAGAAGAATGTATGCCTTTTTATATATCAGGAGACGAAATCTGTAAAGAATATGTAACCAATTGCATAAACGTCGCTGTTTGTGATAGTCGTCGTTGTAAAAACGTATACTATATTTTGTAAATTTTAACAAGTATGTAATTTTAATTCCTTTCTTGAATTTGTTTATCCTTGTCCACTTTACAGTTACAGAACGTTTCATAAAGCAGAAGTTTATAGTTTGAGATTTATGCAACAGAAAACCTGACTGGGGTCAGTGGAGACCCCGCCTAGCAGACCGAGTCATTTTCAATAATAATAATGAATCTGATTATACTATGTATGTGGTTCAAATTCTATACCAACTCTAACTTAATGTGCCGCAAAAAAAATATTTCTGTGTCTGTCAATAACCAGATATATATTTTAGTTGAGAGAAAAGTAAAAAAAAAAAAAAAAAAAAAAACATGAAAATTATCAATTTTTACCAAAAATTGAAAATAAATTTAATCAAAATGACAAAAAAAAAATAAATAAATAAAAGGCCAAATAATTCTCAAATCGGAAATTCCAAACTAACTTGAAGTTACTTATTTTAAGAAAATATATGAGGATATATGTCCTGTTGATATAAAAAAATGGAACATGTAAATATTACATAAGTATAACTCCTATTTTGCTTGAAATTTAATTTCATTTCTTATATATCTATTAATTTAATGAAGATGTCTGTACTTTTTTATTATGTTTTGTAGGTGCATTTTATAGTAAAATTTATCATTTATTGATAATTTATACTAATGGCATTTTTTTTTCTAAATGACATTATAAAATTAATATTTACTCTTTATAAATTTTGTGGTTTAAAAATCTTTTATTTCCTTATTCTGGACATTATATAAACTAAAATACATGATCACCTTTCGTGAGTTTAGCATATAAAATATGGTGCATATATATATATATATATATATATATATATATATATATATATATATATATATATATATATATATATATATATATATATATATATATATATATTAGTCAATAACAACTGAGATACAATGGAAAATGGTTCTATTCAAACTCAGACTATTATTAATCCCGAAAATTTGATTAAAGTTACTACCATTGAATATATTATAGATGGTTTAGACCGGGGAGATGTTGAAATGAAAGATTCAAATATCGATGATAAAACAAACACCCGGACAAATGAAACTAGTACTGATGTAATAGATAAAATCACAAAAAAACGAAAAAAGGATTGGGGAGATGTTGAATTAAAAGATTCAAATATCGATATTAAAACAAACACACGGACAAATGAAACTAGTACTGATATAATAGATAAAATAAAAGAATAAATAAAAAGGGGGTGGGGAGATGTTGAATTAAAAGATTCAAATATCGACAATAAAATAAACACACGGACAAATGAAACTAGTACTGATGTAATAGATAAAATCACAAAAAAACGAAAAAAAGATTGGGGAGATGTTGAATTAAAAGATTCAAATATCGATAATAAAACAAACACACGGACAAATGAAACTAGTACTGATATAATAGATAAAATAAAAGAATAAATAAAAAGGGGGTGGGGAGATGTTGAATTAAAAGATTCAAATATCGACAATAAAATAAACACACGGACAAATGAAACTAGTACTGATGTAATAGCTAAAATCACAAAAAAAAAAAAGGATAGGGGAGATGCTGAATTAAAAGATTCCATTATCTATAATAAAACAAACACACGGACAAATGAAACTAGTACTGATGTAATATATAAAATCACAAAAAAAAAATATAGAAAATGGGTTGGGAGATGTTGAATTAAAAGATTCAAATATCGACAATAAAACAAACACACGGACAAATGAAACTAGTACAGATGTAATAGACAAAATCACAAAAAAAAAAAAAAAAAAAAAAAAAAAAAAAAAGGGTTGGGGAGATGTTGAATTAAAAGATTCAAATATCGACAATAAAACAAACACATGGACAAATGAAGCTAGTACTGATGTAATAGATAAAATAACATAAAAACGAAAAAAAGATTGGGGAGATGTTGAATTAAAAGATTCAAATATCGATAATAAAATAAACACACGGACAAATGAAACTAGTACTGATGAAATAGATAAAATCACAACAAAAAATAATACCAAACAGAAAAAATATAAGATTGAATAAGAATATTTATGGAAAAAATATTTTCACAATTACAAAATAGTGAAGATTGTTGTGAGAATGATTATATGGATTTCTCACATCGGTTATATTATTTACGCTGTTATTTAAAACACAGAAAAACCGGATCAATGATATGTGGTTTACCACCACCACCACTTAAAAGTCAAATGGTATTAGATATTTTCGTTGAGGTTTTAGAATTTTTCAAAGATTGGAAAAATTCTACAATCTTAGATAAAAATATTAAAACCAACCAAATATTACAAAGTTTAATGGCAAAATTTAAGGATTTCATTGATAGGGCTGCAATGATTATTAAAGATTCAAATTCTTTGTATTTAATACTTCGTCTGTATTTTTATACATATTCGTATTATGAATTTTTTACAGTAACAGGAGACACTTCAATAGATATTAATTCTACTGATAGTATACCTATTGCAAATTGGAATAGGATTTTTTATTTTTCTGCAATTTCATTGAATAAAATAATCAAAAAAAAAAATGATAAAAATATATATTATAAATATAAAATTTTGTCGAAATTATTATTTAAAATTCTGACAACAAATTTAAATGAGGTTGGTGAATATTTTCCTGATTCAACACAGATGAAGACATGGTTATACCTCTTATATACAGAGATTTTTAACAATAGTCTTAATGAAGGTGATAAATTTGTTAGGGATTATTGTGGAGTTGCTAGTATAATAAATATTCTTTCTTTGTTTTTGGGCTCAGGCCATGTCGTCCTGATGGAAGTTCCTATTAGGTAGCTTTCTAGGGTATATTTGACTACAGTGATATTCCCAGAGAATTTTACCTTAAGGTATCTAGAATTCTAACTCCTGGAGCGAATATCCCTAAATAATCTCACAGGGATATCGCATAATATCAGAAGACATATTCTTGACACGACACATAGCTATCTTCGCTCCGAACAGTATTAACGCTTCGAGGGGGTATAGTGACAAGAATCTGAAACGAAAATGAAAAGAGAGTCGCTCATAAGGCATCTCTCCTATTCCGTTTCCAGTGTGTATCTGATGAAGGCGGTAGCGCCCTCTTTATTCCTTTTCGTGTAGCTCTACTACTCGGAGTTTTCCCTTGTGTTCTCTCATTATTTTGGATTTATTTCAACATTTTGATGACTTTTCTGGCCTTTTCTGCCTCTAGGAAGTTGAGTATCATCTTACCATGTATAAATGTAAGCTCTTGTCGTTTTGAATTAAATCAAAAGTGATTTTAACGTAAACAAGAGCTGTTGCCTACCGGAAGCATCCTGGATGCTATCGCTCGCTCTTATGGGTCATTTAGTTAGCTGGAGCAACGTTCCCGGCTTGTTACACTTTAATAATTTAGCTACTTAGCTCCGCTAGGAATGCTTATATTATACCGTCAGTTTTAGCTTGGTGATTTCAACGCAGGTCAAGGTACGATCTTTCCCTTCATGAGGCTTCGTAGCCGAGACGTCTGGCACTAGTACTTTCATGCATGACATAAGTTTTTCCGAATGTTATTTTATTGAAGCTATAGGCAAATATTTTATACATGTAAGATATTGTTGAATGTTTTTTCCAAGATTGTATACAAGAGAGTTTCGGTGATTTAGGTAATCAATTCTCATCTTACCTAGCCTAGTATTCTAGGTACAGTAGTATACTTTCGCACATCCCCGATTGTTCTTTTCTACTCCGGAGGCTAAGTTCAATACCTCTCTCCCTCTGTAAGCCTTCGACTTAATCCTAAGGGTTCTATCTGTATAATAATTCAGATATAACTATTCCAAGATATGTCTGTCCTGACCTGATAACCAGAGTAGCTGGTTTTTTGGGTTAGGGCAGAACATTAGAGTTTCTAGTCTGTGGTCTGCTTCTTCCTAGCATAGAGAAAGAGTCCCCTTTGCTAGGTTAGGGGCAGACACAGGAAGCTTTGCTTCCCTAGTCCATGTTGGAAGGATGATTCCTTCCTCTAGTGGCCTAGCAGACTGTCCGGTGTTGTTTTTCTCGGGTTGGAGAATGAGTTTTCTCTGTTACCCGGCGAAATAACTTCACCTAACTTTGTTCTGCTTGGGAGGAGGATAGTAAGTATTGCCAGTCTTCCTCCCTAATAGACAACTCTTGGTTAGGATGAGCTTCCCTAACGGCTGAGTGTGTCTCCTGCTAGAACGAAGTCTATAGGACCCTTATCCCTTCCCCGCCTCACTTTCTTGTATTTTCTTTTGGCCGCAGTCCTACTTCCGTACCTAGTATAGGTTAGGATGGAGGACAGGCTCAGCTCTCTGCCAGCTGGCACTACGTGTCGGCCGGCAGAGACCCTTTATTCTTTGCAGAGTGAACACCAGACCTCCCTTGGTCTCCCTTCCATGTCTGCCGGTAGAGCCCGACAGGCTATGGATTCTTTGGAAGCCTGAATGCTACATTCTCCCCTTCCATAAGTTCACTCTTTCTGGATGGAAGGTTGTATGGCAATGCCGCCTTATAACCTTACGTCCATACTGTTTTTCTGACTATTGTGTTGCACCCCTAACCCGTCTGCCGGTTTAACAGCCGACAGCCGGGCAGGTGGAGGTTCTCTGGTTCTTGGCTAATGTTGGCGAGCATGGGTTTTATTACCTTTGCCTGCCGGCAGTGGAAACACAGCCCGAATCTGCTGGCCACTACGACGAAAGACAACCTCCTTTTGAAGGTCCTGAATAAGCTGAGATCCTTCAAAAGGAAAGCAGCAATAATGGCCCAAAAGTGGCCAAATAGCGTGTGGTTCCCTCTGGCATTGGAACCACGACTAAAATTCGTACCGCTACCGGATCCATCCCTGTCTCAGCAAGTACAAAAGTCGACTGTCTTCGCTCCTTCACAGGAAACATGGAACCTACATCTCATGCTTTTCTCTCCTTAACGATGAGAAAAAGATTCGGTGTTTAAAAGTCAGTTTAGACTTTTGGAGGAAACCAGAAGACATCATGAGGCTTCAGGGAAGAGATAGCTATCCTTTGTCAAGGCGAAGAAACCGAAAGAAATCCCGACAGATTCTTATTTATCATTCTTCATTCACCTTCATGAGCAAGGTATAGCAGCCAACACAATTCTGTTGTTCAAGCCTGCCTTGACAAGTCAGATACCTAATGCCTTACAGGTCGACCTTTCTTACGACGTTCTTAATGAACCAGCCCTCCAGCACTTCCAAAGACCCTTTGCATGATCATTAGATATGATTCCTCATTGTGTATAAATAATGAACAATGAGGAATTTGCTTAGAAGGTTTTGAATTTAAGTCATATTTCTGTTTGTACTCGTTTTGGGGGCCAGAGTTATGAAATAGTGGCTCTCTCTAGTGAGGAAGGCCACATCCAGTTCTTGGAGGGGGAACTGAATCTATTTCCAGACCCAACGTTTCTTTCCAGGAACAAGCTACCCACCAACAGGTGGGGTCCCTAGAGAATCTGCCCTCTGAAGGAAGATTCATATCTATGTCCAGTGGAGTGCCTAAAGTTCTATCTCCATAGAACTTCAGACTTTATGGGAGGACAGCTGTTCAGAAGAGAAACCCTGGGTTCAAAGTTATCTATAACTATGGGCGAAATTCACCCGTGTTATTCGCAGAATGGATCCAGACAGTACACCCGTTAGTCATGATCCGAGGAAAGTTGCCTCTTCTATAAAATTTCCTTGATTATATGGACTTTGAACATCCTTGTTTGCACACCGGCTGGTAGTCATCCAAGGCATTCTTTATGTACTATGCAAAGCAAGTGGAGCAACTTATGAGATCTGTGGTAGCAGCAGGTAGAATTCTTTAACCTTCTGTTTTAAATCTGTGAGGAACAGTGTAATTAATTTGGGACGATTAATTAAGATGGTGGGCGTGTAGTCACGGTATGTTACTACACGCTGAGCGATAGGCCACGAAAGTGTCCTTACGAACTGTTCCATTGACGTCGGTAATCTATAGCATATACGAACACTTGTGCCAAGCGTTTTTTATGCTAGAGTATGTAAATAGTATACAGACTATATCATTATTATTAATAATTCAATTGAAGTGGCAAATCTGTTTCCTAGAAGATGAAACAATATTTTCTGTTGACTGTTTTCCTTTATGCTTTTATGCATATCATTCACATTTTATAAATTTTATAAATGATGATCTGATATGTATGTTTATTAAATTTTAATAAACTAGTTCATAGTGAACCCTGCATCTTATTCGCCCACACTCATTTTATTAGAAATGTACTGAGCATTAATATTAAAATATGGATATTTTTATCATGGTATGTCTTTCGAGACTGTTCTCTGATTCAAGGAAAAGTTCACTCACTCTAACCCTTCCTTGGAAGGGTTGACGTGGTACCCTAACTGGTTGGTGGTAAAGAGGCAAAATTTGTTTCTATGCGGATATAACCATTATCCAATAGTTTATAAGAGTAGTCACATTGGGGAAGGTGTCACAAATTTATTCTGACATTGGTGACTCTTATACAAACTTTGCTTCATATTGTATAGGGCGAGACCACTATACAAGCTTGTCATTTTGTCATCCATAAAATTTTATGTACTCCTCGAGACTTTTTCCAGAGTCTAGTACGACTCTTCCCTGTAGGGGGCAGGAAGCACAAACATAGTTCATGCTTAGATGAAATGATGTATTACGGTAACATCATAGGTCTCTAGGTGTAGACAGACCAGGAAAATATTTTCTTGAGAGTACGGCACTGATTGAGAATCCACAGATACGGTAATGCTCTGGTAAACTTCCATCAGGACGACATGGCCTGAGCTCAAAAAACGGATTTTGAGCGAAGCGAAAAATCTATTTTTGGGTGAGGTAGCCATGTCGTCCTGATGGACCCGCCCTTCCTTTTAATGTAAAAGGGCCTGTGGACCCCTCCCTATAGTACAGTATCTGTAACACCTCGTATATCGCTACAGGGAATAAAGAGGGCGCTACCGCCTTCATCAGATACACACTGGAAACGGAATAGGAGAGATGCCTTATGAGCGGCTCTCTTTTCATTCTCGTTTCAGATTCTTGTCAATATACCCCCTCGAAGCGTTAATACTGTTCGGGGCGAAGATAGCTATGTGACGTGTCAACAATATGTCCTCTGATATTATGTGATATCCCTGCGAGATTATTTAGGGATATTTGCTCCAGGAGTTAGAATTCTGGATGCCTTAAGGTAAAATTCTCTGGGAATATCACTGTAGTCAAATATACCCTAGAAAGCTACCTAATTGGAACTTCCATCAGGACGACATGGCTACCTCACCCAAAAATAGATTTTTCGCTTCGCTCATAATCTGTTTTTATGATTTATCAATTTTTTGGGTGGAAAATTTAAAATTTAAAAATGATAATATAAAAATTGAAATTGAATCTATTTAAAAAATATAGTAGTTACTAAAATATGATAAAACAAGACAAGTTTATCAAAAAATTTTATAAGGATTATATAAAAGAGTATATTATAAATTTTTTTATTTATTTTGCTCTAATTTTACTTACTATTAAATTAATCTTTGATTATATAGCTTGTTCACATACAAAGAATATTTATTTGCAAATAATGAATGTTATTTTTGCGGCCCTAATAATATTGATTTTGTATATTTTTTCAACCGAAAAGTGGATAAATTACCTACCAATGCGATATGTGAGACACGCAAAATGATGTTCTAAATTTGAAAAAGTTTGCCATAGAAGCAGAATATAGTTTATCTAATTAGCTGGGTGGGTTTATATATAACTAGATCGGCCACCATCAACTAGTAGCTACTCGGCAGCTATTCTTCATTGATCAATATATACCCGTAAAATAATATTATTGAGAAATTCTATAATGCCCCGTTCAAAATTATTAAATTCTGATATAAAAGTACAAAATTCATCATCGGGCAATTTATATCCCAATAATGATATAATTATTGTTCTAGATTATACATTTCACGAAGAAGGTAAAAGGAAACGCACTGATACACTTCCGCACTATTTTTTTGTTACAAGTAATTAATTAATTTCTGATAAGAATACTAACAAATATATAGTAATTCATAATATATTAGTGTTTAATATTAAACATAATGAATTATTTAATCCTAATTACAGCGAGAATAGAGCCCCTCTTGGTAAAGAATTTTTAGTTGATTATATCATTTTGGGTTTCAAGGGCGAATTTCCTATAAATATTATTACATTTGACTCTAAAGCAGCCGCTGTAATAAATTTTCTATTTAGAAACTATAACAAATTATATGAAAGTGTGACAATTAATTCAGATTGTTTACAAAACTCAAAAGGCCCCAAAGTTAAAATTTGGAGTGTTTATCCAAAAAATGGACTTAAAGATTATTACGACAATGGGATAATTTTTCCTAGTGATAATAATGATAAAACAATTCCCGTAGTCGACAAAAAATTTAATTTTTATTTGGGTTTTCATTATCAAGTATTTCTTAATTTATTAGAATTTTACAAAAATTACCAAGAAAATAAAGAAAAATATAAAACAGCTCGTCATCCCCCCTATTTGAAAAAATGAATAGTTCCTTTTATTGTTGATTATGATAAATACACGTAATACTCATTAGATGTATATTATTTTATCACATATCCTTTATTATTTTAGATTATTTGTACTACCAAAGCTAAAAATAAAAGCATATAATACTTATAACGTCTAATTTTTTATTAACTTAAAGATATACCATATATTTAATTTTTTTACCCTTAGTAAAAAAATATAATAGACTTAATATGGTAAAATTTACATTTATTGATAATGTAACGGATATTATAGGTAAAAACAAATTTACAGATAGTGTAAATTTTAGAAATTATGATATCAATATTTCTAATAATATAGATAAGATAGATGATGTAAATTTCAACACATTAATTGAAGATTTTAATAATTACACCTTCAATTCAACAAATGACACATCAAAATATATACCAAAAGATATTAATAAATGGAAAAAATACGACGATTTTAATAAAACTTTAAGTGGAAATAGTCCATCATTGTCTGGCGAAACAAATGCATTTATCCGTTCAACTTTACCATACAATAAATATAAAAAACTATTAAAAGAGGTTGACGATTTAGCAGTAAGTTTTGGTTTTAGAAATGAAAAAGAATTAGCTAAAAGTTTAGAAAAGGCCGCCGATTTGTGTAAAAGTGCCAGGGGAAAAATATTGTTAATAATAATCCTATATGGATTATTCTATTTTTATCGCTTAAGAAAATGAAAAATAAAAGTAATATTGTTAAATTTACTCTTGTTTCTGGAACAGTTACTGGAATGGTTATTTACTTAGCGCGAATACAAGCCGAACATACGGGGTGTTTTAGATATAATTTGCAAGATAAAAAAAGTTAATAAAGTATAAAATTAGTGGAAATTTTTGTATTGACAAAGGTCTTTCTGTTAATGATTCAGTAATACCTAAGGATATTATAATTTTGCCTGAAAATGAACATCCCTTATTCAATATGAATAAATGGGTTTGTGATTAGGATGAATTTCTCTATTCTGATACTGCTATAGACAGAGAACAAATAGATGAAATATGCCAATTGGGGTGTAATGGTTTGTGTAATATAGAAAATTTTAACATGTTAGCAAGTAGTGCACCATTTGATAAAATTACTCCACATGAAAAATATAAAGATTATATGTTCGTTTGTGAGCGAGCAACAATTTTGCGGTCTTTAACAAAGGAAACATTAAATGTTGTTGATGATATTGTTAGTGGGGCCCAAGAATCTGATCTATATGTTAGAATTTATGATAATGTTTGAATTGTTGTATTTTATTGTTTGTACTATCTTTTTATATATCATTTACAACAAATATGTAAAAAAAGAGCTGAAAATATTAGAGGCAGCCAAATAAATAGTCGTAGATGACAAACAACAGAAAAGAAAATTATGATAATTGGGCTTTATTCTCAGCTATAATGGTACACATAATTTAATGTATATGACAGTAAAATATTTCATAAACATTTCTCTTTTTTAAAATAAATTTTGAAGGTTAGTTTTTTTTTCGTTTAGTTTGTAGCTTATACGCGAATGGTTTTATTTGATTGCAGTAATTTTCTTATATTTCATTATTTTTCTTGTGGGTAATTCATTTTGATTTCATTCATATTTAGGCTATTTTTCTCAGTTTGGGCTCTTAGGTTTATAGCTTTCTGTTTTGCCCATTAGGGTTGTAACTTGGCTAGTAATTTAAGAATTATTCAAGTAATATATAAAAAAGAATCTATTCTGATAGTTTAGTTATAGTATTATATACAAATATTTATATTTATATTTAAGTTAACCATATAGGTTTGAGTATTTCTGTCATTTGAATTATTTTTTTTCTTTACTGGCCATTTGAATATTGCTAATAATGATTTAATTTAATTTAAAAACAATTAAAATTTCATACCAAGTAAAATTTATGAATAAATTATGATATTTTTCCATCTCAGACAATAAATAATGATATCCTTCATAAAAATAATCTATTTAATTTTTATCATTTTTATATGAATAAATAATTAGAGGCGGTTTAAATAGTTTTATATTTTGTATAAGATATAACTGTGAAAGACATAATCGTAATTGTGCGTTAAACCATGGTTCTTTTTTATATTTATGACACAATAAATCGCAGCCACATTTGCATTAGATATTTCTGTAAATACATTTTTAACAATATGCATAATTAGTTGTATTTTTTAAATAAATTGATACTCTATATTAATTATCAAAATAATTTTATTCCATACAGCGCGTTAAACCACATAAAGTGACATTATTATTATTTAATCATATTTTTTTAATATATTATTTTTTAATACACCCCCGATGACCTATATATATATATATATATATATATATATATATATATATATATATATATATATATATATATATATGTATGTATGTATATATATATATATATATATATATATATATATATATATATATATATATAATATATATTTTCAAGAAAGATTAGGTGTCCATTCTAAGTAATTAAAATGTTTTATGTCTGTAACAAGAAATATTTTATCAATGTATTCCTTCATATATTTATGCGATTTATAGATACATAATTTGAAGTGTATTTTAGCTTGTAAATCATTATAATAAGATGTTTTCCTACAATTTTCATTATTTGTTGAGTAAGCATTGATAGATTGAACTTTATTGTCAGTTAACCATCTATTATTATTGTTTTGTTTTTTTCATAATTTATATTAACCTATTTATCCAAATTTAACGAAATATTGTTCGTAGTAATATTATTTAATATTATAGGATTTAGTATTTGCTTAGAATTAAGATTATAGAATTCTGTTTTAAAAATTCTTATAATTTCTTTATAAGATAATATTAGAATCCATGGTCGAATTATTGATTTTTGTTGAGCCAATAATAATATATTAGTTTTTATTATTTCTCTTTTTGAGATATTATAATTGGGTTCCTCCATTTTGTGAGTTACCGCTATTTTAAAATCTAAAAGCCAATCTTCTTTTGATTTATTTAAAATATTACTTGAATTCAATGCATTTCGTGATAAATGTATTTTTGGATTATGTCTAGTGATAGTTATTATTTTATCAGACAAACAATTAACAAATAGACTTAAAGATAATAAGATTATTATATATTTATACATTTTTTTAATTTTCCTAATTGCTGATAAACTTAGTTTGGTACCATTGCGGTTTGTTTGTGTTTTGTTGGGTTTTCTTTCTGGGTAATAGGACAAAAACAATATGCCCGAGAAAAAAAAGTTGATTGAATAACATTATTATATGTAATTATATCGTCTAATTAGTTAATCAGTTATTATAATGGTAGGAAAATTAAAAAAAAATGGATAAAATCTTGGTTTATTTATCCATCGTAAAATTATTTTTGTTTGTTATTATTTTTATACTGTTTGCAACGAATATATTTTGTAGAAAAATTGATAATAGGATTGTAAATTATGTAAGAATAATAATTCTTATATTCATTCTTTTAATAGAAATTATATCATTTAATAAATTTATTTGGCCATTTCAAGATTATCAGTTAAATAAGTCCCCATCAATACCAAAATATAATAAGGATATTGTATTTCATAATGAATTTTTAGAACACTCGAATGAGTAACAAAATAACACATTACACACAATCAATAATTTGGGGTGTAATATAATTTATATTATTATAATGTGACTATATATTTTTTGTGAATAAATATTGTTACGGTGAACATTTTAATGGGTTTTTTTTATTCTAACCAGTTTTATATTATTACAATGTGATTATATATTTTTTTTTAATAAATATTGTTACGGTGAACATTTTAATGTTTTTTTTTTTTTATTATAACCAGTTTTAAGGAATTCAAGCCTTTTAATCTAATACTTTACAAGGTAAATAAATTTACATATCACTCAATGTATTGTCATTTTTATTGTTAATGTAAGGCTTAAACGCATATACACCATTAAGAATGACTAATAATAATATTAAAACAAATTCGGCTGGCATGAAATATCATTCATAATTCTTTAATATTTCGATATATTTATTAGTATTAACATCACTATAATATATAGGAAAAATATATAGAGGACATAAAACTATTATACCTAGAATACACAGGAAAAATCTATTTATGATATAGACTATATTCTGAGTAATCTTCATTTTTTATTTTCATCAAAAATAATTTTTTTATATATATATAGCCCGTCTTAATTGGGTGGAATAATCATAATACATATTTCATTATATATTTCAATGGATTATAAAAAAGGAAACTTCAGTTGGTTATTCCCCCCACCCCCCCCCCACCCCCCCCCCCCACCCCACCCCAAAAAAAAAAAAATCTGCACTGATAGATGGAGTGATTATAGGAAAATGTTTAACAACTAGTAGTGATAATGATTATTCTCATTTAAAAATGCCGACAATATCTATTGAAACTTATTTCGATATTAATGAAACAATTGTTAAAAAAAAAAAAATAATTGTCCATACATGCAAAGTAGTATTACCCCCGATGAAAAATATGATAATCATAATCGATATAATTTTTTGAAATTCACAAAAAAAAAAAAAATATCACTAAATCTTATATGAACAAAATAATGAAAATTGCAATTAGTGTATGCCCTAGATGTCGATATTCAAATTGCTTCCTGTGTTGTAAAAAAGATAAGTATAATAACAGTAGTTTTACCTCAAAAATTATTTCTTGTTTCAATTGTAATAATACATTTAAGACCAAGAACATTGATTGTAATAACTATTAATTTAATAAAATGACATTTTATAATATTTTAGGATATCAAAATAAAAAATGCATGATAGTATATCAATCTTTTTAAAAAAAAAATTTACATCACCTTAAAAAGCAATACCAACAGCATAAACAAATAAATCATACCAACCTAGTAATAATCAGTCATATCCTTCATCATCATCATCATCATTACAGGTATCAAATAAAATAAAATGGTTATATGATTCTTTTTCTGAGAAATCAAAAAACGAACTGAATTATGAGCCCAATGTCTTAAACTATTCAATCAAAGTAATTGTGCCAGATAATAATAATAAAGAAAAAATTATAGCTCCTATGGCTCTTTTTATTGAAATGAATAAAAATATATCCTTTTTTAAAAAACTCATTGATCCAAAAGTTGACATAAAAAATATTAAAACTAAATATGGATCTATAATATGAAGGGGGGGGGGGGGCGGAGGAAAAAATAATATATTTAGAACAATCTGTTGTAATAGAAGATATGTTAGATCCGCCAGATTTGTAATCGTTCCCAGATTTCAGCTAGATGCTCACGAATGTATTTTACCGTATAATATATATTGTAAATTAGGATGTCCTAAATATGTTCTCTGTCATCGTTACCCAACCTTAGATTTGAGAAGTATGACATTTCATAGCGTCAAAACTACTTGGCAGTATCCACGTATGCGTATATCTACATCCATCGTAAAAGAAAATAATGCAGATTTTGATGGTGATTGTCTACACGTAATACCATCCATGACTTTGCTTAGTCAATCAGAATTAATTCATTTATTTCACCCAAAATACAATATAATTTCACAACAAGAACTACGGATTCATTTTAACCACGACAAACGACAAACTTTATTTTCGTTATTTGGATTAAATTCTACTGAAATTCATAATAGTTTGTATGCAATGGCATTAAAGGAAGGTCCTCTAAAAAGATATAATTTATTTTGTAAATTTAAACAACTATGTCATTTTATTTGGCAATATAAAAGCATAACAACAATAAAATGCAGAGATTTCTTTATCAATCATTGATAAAAATTCTTCCTATTTAACCTTTATAAATAAAATATATCCAGAAATCCCCATTCATAATAGTATTAAAAAAATGATCGAATCTCATGCTTCACGATTTAGTATTGACCATTTATGGCAATTGTTTGGGGAAATTTTTCAAGATTGTCCAATGGGTTTCTTAAGCGGAATGAAAAAAAAAAGGCATTTATTGATATAGCATTAAATACACGTAAAAATCTTATAAGCGAAATTTATGGCTATACCATCATAAAACTTACACACTGCTCAAAATCTATTTATGTTGGATACGATAACAGAATCTATACTACAGATGGAGTACTAGTGGCCCTAAATGTCAATGATTTACTTTGATAATCAACTAAGATTTAAAGAAAATAAGCTTCCTTGTTGTCACACAACCATAGATAATATTACAATTGTAAATGTATATCGTATTATAAAATAAATCTATATCTCATATTTTATACTTGAATTATTTCTCATTTTCGTTGTATAGTTATATAATTTTATGTAAAAGTTAATTGAAAAAAAAAATATATGTATATATATATATATATATATATATATATATATATATATATATATATATATATATATATTTATATATATATATATATAGAGGGATAAATTTCTTGCTCTTCATTCTGGTTTCATATCACACGATAAGTGCTTTATATATAAAACTCTCCTTAATTTCATTTCATTATGAACGTTTTAGGGAAAGAATGTTTAGCATATTTATGCAATTATTACACCCATGGATATCCAGCAATGGAAATAATAGAAAAATTAAGGAAATAATTTAATGACGATACAATAATGACAAGCATGATAAAAGAGCTTACAATTTTTCATGATTATATACATTTTATGAAAATAAACTACTCAAGAAACGATTGTTATTTTCTTAATATGGTACATTCACAATTACCGCCAATAAAAAGAGAAAAAACAAATGAGTCCATATATTTACAATTATCGAACATAATAAAGAAGAAACAAAACGGCCCCATACAACCTATACAACAAAAACAGATAGTTTATCTATTAATAAAAAAAAAAAAAAAAAAAAAAAAAAAAAAAAAAAAAATCTCAATTTTCATCATTCTTGCCACGAGACAAATATATTTGTCCTCAGAAGAGAATTGAACGTTTATCCATTGCAAAAAAAAAAAAATACTTTTTGATATAAATATAAATCCATCTTTCACCAAAGATATTATTACAGGAGATGAAACGTGGATGAAAATATATGATGCAACCGAAAAAAAATACAAAAAACTCATGTAAACTATTTTTTTTATTACAAAGGCATCATTTACCGCGAATATGCCCCACCGGATAGAAATTTAACAAAAGAATACTATTTGAGTGTTCTTCGGCGATTGATTGGGGCCATAAAAAACAATCGACCAGATTTGTGGGAAAGTAAAACAATGCGATTTCATCATGATAATGCTACTTCTCATACATCAACTATTATTGATGATTTTATTTGTACTTACTTCAAATATAAGGTGCCACATCCATCTTATAGTGCTGATTTGGCTCCTTGTGATTTTTGGCTTTTTCCAATAATCAAAAAGGCAATCTCTCTAGAAGATAAAACAACTTTAGATGAAAATAAAGCCAAAAAAATAATAGATAAGACATTATCGGAAATTCCAGAGGAAGAGTTTAAAATATGTATGCACAAAAAATATGAAAATGCTTTAAAATTGTGTGTTGAATCTAAGGGAGATAGACTATCTCTTTCAACGCCCTAACATACACTTATTGTGAAATGGATAAATAAATGGATGTAAAATTATATTGTCCCAAACATTTTATTAAAATATATATCCTCCATTAAAGCAGTAGATAAAATTTTAATTACTTCAACTACAAATTTGTGAATATTATCATTAGCTAAATTTAATGATAATATATTCCTCTTTTCTAAAGTATATATACTTGGATTATCTGGGAATAATAATTCATTATAATATTTATCTATTTCTTTTAAATGATTTATATCAATATTTTCTTCGCCCTTACGGGCTCTGGTTTTAATTCTTTGAAACAAATTTTCAAAAGTTAGTCCGTGTAAGTAAATAATTATATCTGGGTTAAACAATGACATTTTTGATGCAGTATTTTTATATAAACCATAGAAATCTTTCCTTAATAGATTCTTTTTGGCGTGCATTTTACTAAAAATTTCAATACCACTTAAAATATCTCTTTCTCCAATGATTATATGTGGTCCTTTCTCGGTCCTTTCATTTTGAATTATATCATAAAAGATATTAATTATATTTTTCATATATGTAAAATTAACACCCGTCTGAAATATTTCTGAAAACTCCAATTTATTTTTATAATATTTTTCTAGGTTGTTTTTATTTGATGTGTCATTTGACCATTCATCAATAGGTTCTTGTAAAAATGTCCAACGCACATTTCTCTTGTTTAGTTCCGATTTAAACTTTTCTTATAAAGTAGATTTGCCGATACCAATATTTCCCTCGATAACTATGTATATTATTTTTTTGTTTCTTACTTTATCTAAGATATATATGAATTGATGGTCCATCCTAAATAGTATTACAAATAAAATCTGGTATAAGTTATATACTATGCATATATAATATCTTTATAATAATAACAGTAATTATGACTAACCATACAAAAATATAGATAGCGTATGAATATTGGTGGCGCGTATGAAATATTATTCATAAGATTACTGTTTTCGTTTATATTATTTTTTTGTCTTTAGTTATTTTCATGTGAATTATAAACAAATGATTTATTGTAAAAAATATAACAATGCATTAAATAAAATAAACAGAAAAAATATTCTTGTAACTAATTTAATCACAACAATTATCTTTGTCGTTGTCCACCAAAAGATTATTATGGAAATTAAAGTTTACTGGTGGGTGTGTACCAAATAACGCAAAATAAGAAGAGGCATTTAGAGTACGAATATGACTAATATTCTTATCGAACATTATATAATCTAAAACACTAGATATATGTATCGTATTATTTCCATTACAGGAAATGTATTTTTCTATGGCTCGTTTAATTTCTCCGTTGGCTCTTTCTACTGATCCTTGACTTTGGGGATGATAAGGTCTGCCTTTTATTCTTTTAACTTCGGGCCACACCCTTTGTAAATATTCATTAACTGTTTTATTTACAAATTTGCCTCCATTGTCCGTTTGTAAGATGTTGGGGGTCCCTAATATACCAAATATACACCTTAATGCATCGATTATAGATTGGGCCTTCTTATTTTTTAAACTCTTTAGTACACAAAATTTAGTTTTATTATCCTGAGAGATTAGAACATATCTACAGCTAGTATATTTTATCTTATTATCATTTAAGAGTTTTGGAATATCTATTAAATCTACTTGACCCTTTACACCAAATTCTGAAGATATAATTGGTTTTATATTTGTTTTGGTTTTTTTAATCTTGCTTTTCTTTTTTTAATATTTTTACAAGTTGAACAAAAGTTAGAAATATATATTTCTACATGTATATATTTAGTATTTGCAGCATAGGTTTAAAAGCTTTAAAATTTTTCTTAATTCCTCCATGTAAAGAATTTATATGAGCTATTTTAATCGTGTCATAAACTTCTTCAAAAGATATATATGAAATTATTCTTTCATCGTTCTCTTTATTTTGATCAATTATTACCTAATTTCCTTTATATTTTTTCAAACAAAAATGACGTTTGACATAATAATATAATACCTTATATTTTTTATTATCGATAGTTTTGGGGGAATTTAAAAGTAACTATATATTTAAGAATCTTCTTTTTATCAAAATCTTTTCTTGTGCCTTTTAAATGTTGTTGGTTTTGATTAATCATCTCACCAAATTTTATTTCTTGAGAAATTTCATTGGTTGGGTAATAATTCATATTTACTCGAAATTCTTTCACTAGTCCCCCTATTCCCCCCCCCCCCTCCCCCTCTATTTGTTGCTTTATATGTGCTATAGGCAAATAAAAAAAAACATAACCCATTACATATCAGAAGAATCATAATATAACTTACAGGTTAAAAAAGCTCTTTGTATAATAATAATAATAATAATAATAATAATAATAATAATAATAATAATAATAATAATAATAATAATAATAATAATAATAATAATAATAATAATAATAATAATAATAATAATAATAATAATAATATTTCGGGAGTAGACCCTCTTTTAAGCAGGTTTTATTAAAAGTGATTGCTGCCTCAGTGGCGTTAATCTTATAATTAACTTTTTCTATTGTTCTTATTATCTTCTTCTCGTCATTTGAACAATCCGTCAGTAACTGGGAAAGGGACATATCAATAGGAAGGTGATGAAGACCATATCATTCACAATTTGTCTTTAATATATCACAACACAAGTACAGATAATATGTACAAAGTATAAAACACTATCACAATGTTAGTGCACACAAAGTAATGGTCACTTTTGTACAAAAATTAAAAATTACGTGGAGTTAAGTTTAACACATCCTTCGACTCAACCGGTTTTTAATTTATGTACAAAAGTGACCATTACTTTGTGTGCACTAACATTGTGATAGTGTTTTATACTTTGTACATATTATCTGTACTTGTGTTGTGATATATTAAAGACAAATTGTGAATGATATGGTCTTCATCACCTTCCTATTGATATGTCCCTTTCCCAGTTACTGACGGATTGTTCAAATGACGAGAAGAAGATAATAAGAACAATAGAAAAAGTTAATTATAAGATTAACGCCACTGAGGCAGCAATCACTTTTAATAAAATAATAATAATAATAATAATAATAATAATAATAATAATAATAATAATAATAATAATAATAATAATAATAATAATAATAATAATAATAATAATAATAATATCTTTGATTAAAGATTCACAAGAGAACACAAAATCATTTTGCAGAATAATTATAAATTCATTTCATGAATGAAATATCAGGTAATATGAGCCCAATACAATTTCACTCACTTTTTTTTTGGGGGGGGTCTAAAAAGGCCAATGAAATGTTTGAACATTACTAACGAGATTGTGGCAAAGCAACTTTATATAGAAATATGTACCACAAGGTCTAAAATTCGGGAAAATTATATCCTTCTATGTTTTAGATAATAATATCTATAATTCATGGGCTTATTTTATTTGACAATCTTTTATTAGGTGTCGAGTATAAAAGTACGTGGACCAAAGAGTAGTAGCAATAGTATAGAAATAACTTTCACCGTCGTAGGACATGGAACATCAAACACCAAAAGTAATCAACCCCACCGAAATGAACCAAGAAAACCAGACTTCACCAACAACCAGCCCCATCAACATGGACATAAAAGAAAGACGAGCATTGATCCATACGCACCAAGAATTAGAAAATATGATTTCCAACATTAGAAAAAATAATAATTCTACCTACTACACCGACGAAGATATTGAACTGCCTTATTGTCCTCGGGGGACAAAAAAACTATCAATAATCAAAGATGAATTTAAAAATACATCGGATTTATTTCAAATAAAAAAAAGAGATTATTATTCCACTATTCATGAAATGAGTAATATAATCTTTCTAACACCAACTTCTTCCCAACCAGAGGATTTATCAGAGGAAGAACAAGAATGTATGGTGAATGATTTCGTTTATGCTAAAAATTATATACAAAATTTTTTTGAAATGTCATTCTGTTAACATTTATAGAGTAGATATTCCCAATAGATTATCTCCTAAATTTACAGAGTGGGCTTATGATAATAAGGGTAAATCTTTAGCAAACTATATACAAGAATCACAGCATTGGATAAAGCATATGCTTAATGGTAAAATATACTCGCCTAACTTTTGTTTAGATGTTCAAAAAAAGTTTACACGTGTTTATATATCGTTCAGATGAAGCTTACATATATACTAGCTATAACAGTGAAACTAAACGTTTTAGGGTTGGTGTTGTGTATAATAATGGTTGCCTAATATATTTAGGAAATTTTACGGAGCCTTATATGTTGGCTTTATACAAAATTGTAATTAATATCTGATGAATAAAAATACATTTTGTCTACAGTAAATCTCTTCATGTATATATATATATATATATATATATATATATATATATATATATATATATATATATATATATATATATATATATATATATAAATATATATATATATATAATATATATATTTATATATATATATATATGTATATATATAAATATATATATATATATATATATATATATATATATATATATATATATATATATATATATATATATATATATATATATATATATATACATATATATATATATATATATATATATATATATATATATATATATGCATATATATATAAGTATATATATATGAATATATATATATATATATATATATATATATATATATATATATTCATATATATATACATATATATATATATATATATATATATATATATATATATATATATATATATATATATATATATATATATATATATATACACTACACATTCAAACCTTCGTTTTATTCGTGTGAGGAAATTTATTGGTTGGATTATCTTGAAATATCAAAATTGTAAAATAATAATAATTGCAAATAATTTTGTACATTAAATAGTGGGTGTAGAAATTATTTTGTTTTCTGAATAATATTAAATATTTTTTTTTAGTTTATATTTTGTATTGTTTTAACTCGATTACATTGGAAGTATTTAAGCGCCACTAATAATGGCAAGAAGGTTGTAAATTTTAAACAATCAATCCTGGCATCTCGCGTTTCATATCTATTCATATATTTTTCCTTCGTATTCTGGGATATCCCCCCCCCAAAAAAAAAAAAAATTATCAAAAATATAGTAAGGGGAAATTACATTATTACTGTTTAATTCTATTTTTTTCTAGTTCTAAATGCATATCATTCACAACCAATACCGAATATTCTGCTTGATAAAGCTTATTATCTTATCCAATCCATTTTTCGTAAACACAAAAATCATCGTTGTCTAACCAATCGTTAAACTTCTCTGTTTGAATATTTGGTAAATAATACTTTCCGTCTTCTTTAAATTCTCTTAATTTTGTAAACTTTTTATTCTTTTGATTGATGACTGATGTGTGTCCTCGTCGTAAGCTATATTGTCCCTCGCCAATACTCCCATATGGAAAGGATGAGAGCAACACATTATGGCTCTCATTAGTATTCATAAATGCAGCAGATTTTATTTTCTTATTATTACTATTTTCATTCTTTAAAAGAAAATTAATAGCTGCATAAGATGGTGAAACACACACTAAAGTTTTGTGTGGATTTGTAGATTCAATACACATAATACCGTAAGAAGTTTTTTTGTTTGGCGATTTATTATTATTTTGGTTATTATTAATATTGTTATTAAAGATTTTTCTTATGTCTTTATTGTACTTGTGTGTATACAGTATGTAATAAATGTTTATAAAATGTATTTGACTTATATATTTCCTTTATTCAGTGAAAGGAAAAATCATCCTTTTATTGTTATAATGAACTATAATAACTGAAAAATAAAAAGAAATTTCTTTAACTGGTGAGTTTTTCTGATTTTTTTCTTCATATGAGTTAATTTTGATATTTTTAATGATAAATCAATATTTTCATATTGATTAAATTCATCAAAAACCCTTTGTAATGTTTTTGAACCTTGGATGATATCATTGTTCATTTCTGTTTTTTCGTCTTTTATGGGTTGGATTGGAAACTTCAAAAAATCAGATCTAAATTGGGAAATTTCGTTTTTTAAGCTTACAGCTCCAAGGCCTACAATTGTCATTTGTTCTTGTGGGCCCGTTGCAAACCCTCCTCGTTTTCCTTTCACTGGTGTACCCGAAAATTTTGTTCTTATGAAATCATCTGGATAAGAACATTGCATCATAAGAGATGATTTATGGTTATGAACAAGAAAATATCGCGTTTTATAGATAGTAGCTTTAGTAGTTTTATAACATAGCCTATTAGTATGATCATAATCTTCTAATTTTCTAGTGTATGTAAATCCGTCATCTATATTAAAATATTCATGATAGGGATAATCAACGCCCCTAGTATCATCTTCTACGGCAGTCAAATAAGGAAGTCCCGTTATAGGATTTATTAGTATTCCACTAGCATATAAATCTCCCAACTCCAAATAATATTTAGAATCTTCTATATTAAATTCAAAACAGTTGTTCATATATGGAATCGATGTTTTGTTTTAGTGTTCTTTCTTTAACATCTCACCAGTATTCAATATATTATCTAGGGTTTGTCTCTTCAGGTATTGAGGATTAATGATAAGATCTGGCAATATTGTGTGTGTTTTTTTTTCCTCGTTTTTAGGATTGATTATTACAAACGGCATATTTTCATCTGAAATAATTTCAGAGAGAACACCCTTATTTGAAGTTGTTGTTTGTAATTTATCACCTATAGATGGTGTGAATAAACACGCATATGTCAGATATAACTTCATATACTGTAATATATCTATGTTATCGCAGCGAATCATTTCGCAACGATATTTCCGATAGTTTGGGTTTTGAGATTGAAAAGCCAAAGACCTTCGAAGTTTGGCTCTTTCTTTTGATGAACATATCAAATTGTGGAAATAATCATTTGTTGGGTCATCTACGTCCATAATATTACCCCGTCCTTCCCAAATCACCGATACAATCCAGTCTTTGCCTATATTATTATTATTTATTACAATATTTTTATATCTATCTACAAAGATATCGGACTTTCTAGGCGCCCCCATTCCCCACTCAGGGGTGATTTCAATTACTTTTAGTTCATTGGAAAAAAATTCAATTGAGAGTTTTAGGTTGCTATTAATATGACTACAAGTATTTTTCAATTTGAATATACCAACTTGAAGCCCCTTTCTTAGTATTGTGCCTTTTGTAATCATAGGTATAAATTCTATTGGGAATGGGTTTTCGTCAGAAGCTTTATAATTATAATTCATCTTAACAGCAGCAGTTTCATAGAATGTTGCTGAAAACATTCCAGATTCTATTGCCCCTTTCCTAATAATCCCATCTTCTTGATTATTGAATCCAGATGCAACTAATATTTTGGGGTAACATCCTGTAATATCAATAATTTCCGAAGGATATGATTTTGTATTTTTAAAAGCTACAGTTAAATTCTTTTGGTGTAATTGGCATATTGATAACGAATTTCTTAGAGTCCCTACAAAATTCTTGGCTGAAAATGCTGCGTGGCCAGTGCAAGGTAAATGGCATTTATTAGGGTGGGGTGTTATTCTAATAGAGGGACCAAATATAATTTAAATTTTTTCTCCCCTTTCTCCAACCCATAAATTAGTTGTACACCCCAAAGAACCCACTAACTCTTCATCATCAATAATATCTTGCTGTAATAGAAATTCCGTTGGTGAATAAAAAAGCCTATCTCTGTGTAATTTGAATAACGTACCTTCAAAACTGGTACACTCCCAAAATATATTTTTTGATTGATCTATAAGTTCTATAAAAGGAACTTCTATTTTTAATGCATATTGCACCATTCGAAAGTAATTAAATATACCAAACTGAGATGTTATGTACATTAGTTGTTGATGTGATAAATTTTCTGGTGTTTTCCTAAAAAACTTATATAACACTTGGTTGGCACAAATGTATTTATAGTTTTCATCTAATTCTTCCAAATATTCTGGATTATCAATTTTTTGACAATCAGGAAAAAGCTTTAGTAATAATTTATGCATATTTTCTCCAACTGTTAAACTATATGTTGATATTACTGTATCAATCACACATTCCAGTATCAATCCACAGTTTTTGGGGGTGTCTGATGTGGTTATCAGGTCAATGAAACCTATTTCACTATCAGTTATATATTCAGGCTCTTTCGTTTTGGAATCTTTAGTTAAAACTTTTTGAAGTGAACAAGCTATTCCGCAAATATTATAAAAAGAATTTGTAGGGGCGTTTCTTGTAAATCTCCCAATTCTATATACATCAAGATTATTATTGCTGTTTATAAACGCATCATCATTATTATTATTATTATTATTATTATTATTATTATTATTATTATTATTATTATTATTATTATTATTATTATTATTATTATTATTATTATTATTATTATTATTATTATTATTATTACTCTCTCTTTCGTCAGTTTTTCCTGCCCACCCAAATGAAATATTATCTCCTCTGGTATTATAATCATCAAATTCATTTGTATATTCATTATCCTCTAAAACTACGTAATCTTTATTAAGAATACTAGTCTGTGATATAGCAATGTAAATTTCTCCTCTCTATGGTTTGTGATAGGTTGCTGATAATATTAATATCATTAGCTGGGGATTTAGGAAAATGAAGCCAATTTATTAAAGTTTCTGTGGTTTCTTCATTATCTAGTGCAGAATTTAAATCATTACCAGTTTTGGTTAAGACACTTATTAAAGTGTTTTCTTTTTTATTTGCTGATAAGCACCAATCATTATTACTACCGCTAGTGTTGTTGATAAACAATAATTTTGGTTTTTTTATTTGGTGGCGGATGATGATGATGTTGTTTTTTGTGTTTGGGTTCTCTTGTTGTTGTTTTATTATTATTATTATTATTATTAGTAGTAGTAGTAGTAGTAGTAGTAGTAGTAGTAGTAGTAGTAGTAGTAGTAGTAGTAGTAGTAGTAGTACTAGTAGTTTTTCTGGAGACATTAATAAGCTTCTGATCACCGCTTAAAATAATGTCATACTTCTTTTTTTCGTTTACAGATTCTATGCATTTGTATCAAATCATTAACACCTATGCCTTGTGCTTTAAATGTTTAATTTTTTCCTTTTTTTTATATTAATCTTTTTAATTTTCAACAATTTTATTATAAATCCGAATTTTTAACAACTTTGAAATGATGATATAAAAAAAGGCAGTAAATATCTTACCCGGGGTAAAAAATACCATGTTACCTAATGTATTTATGGTATTCATTTCATTAATGACTCCACAATACTTTGTTAAGAAAGGCCAATTTAATATTATGTTATTTTTACTATACATTATTATCGTTTGTTTCTTCTTTCTCTTGTGTAGTTTTCGTTTATCACCCCCATACAAATGTTTTTGTATACAAAACCTTTTGATTTACAATAAAATTTCGTGGATAATCATTACAAAATAAACATCGAATGGGTTTAGGAATAAAATTATTTCATTGATCTATATCAACGGGAGTTTCATTTATGAAGTCCAGTATTTTTTAAGCAGCAATTGCCACATTTTTCCGTCCTTTAAAATAGGAACTGAAAAATGAGTTTGCATTGAAGGATAAAAGTTCAATTTTGGCCAATAAAATCAAATTCCCAAAGTTAAACGCATCTTTAAAAAAAAAAAAAAAAACTCTATCAAATCATTTTCATTGCAAATTCCATTTATGTCTTTGGCCAAATAAGACTGGTATATAAGATTAAATTTAATATCTGGATATTTGCTAAATAGAATATCATAATTATCTTGTTCTATTTTTAGTTTATGAGAGATGTTGAATCTCAAAAACATTTATAAAGTTCCGTCGTTTTTGTGTTTCCATACTTTTTTTACATGGTAATACACAGACGTTTTTTTTCCATAAAGTATTATCATTATGATTTTCATATCCAATAACATCAATAAGCATGATCAAATTAATCGTAACTATTTTTAAAAAATATTAATGTTAAAACAGTTGAGATTCTCCTTTTTATTGTGGGGCATAATATTATTATTTAATATTTATATAATTTATTTTCTTAGCGTTGATAATAAAAAGATTTTTTTTGTATTTAAATCAAAATTTAAGTTTAAATGTTTATTTTGATGGAATGCCTCTTACTCGTTTACCAAAATCATTTTCATTATCAGAAAAAAAATTGTGAACTGTAATAGTTCTATAATTCATTGCCAGGAAGATATAGATTGCGTAAAAACTTGTATGCCAATAAACTTTGAGAATGTAAAAACTATCCCCGTTTGTTCTTCTGGTGTATGTGCATATAAGTATATCAAGGAAAACCCAATAATGTCAGCTTGTCTTAACGTCGGCGAACCTATTCCCAAAATAAATAATTATTATAATATTCATGGACTCAGAACATTTGAATATGCTTGTCCAAATAATTTTATTGGTAAATATTGTGAAATTCCAAATTCTATGGCACCTAGTAAAGAAAAAAGTTTTGATCTTTTATAATAACATTTCATTTATCGATAAAATAAATGCTGAACTGGAATGATTTTAATATATTTAGAAATATTTTCTTATTTTAGCAAAATGGAATTATATTATTTTTCATACTAGTCAGTCAGACAGTTAATTCTAATTACCAGGTCTTCTTTTTTGATCTTCCTAATTGGGTTGCTGAATCGGTAGAACTTCAAACCTTCGAAGTTGCAGCAAATATTTTCTTGTTTTCTTTCTTCGCTGGGCTATTTTTCCCCATTGAAGCTCTCGACCTTATAGCATCTTCCTTTTCCAACTGGGGTTGTAGATTGGATAATAATAATGATAATAATAATAATAGTAATAATAATAATAATGATAATAATAATAATAATAATAATAATTATGAAAATAATAATAATAATAATAATAATAATAATAATAATAATAATCTACAAATCTTTTTTTCAAAGTTAGAAAACATACACTTATGGCTCCTTATATTTGATATTATCATAATTTTATCGGCTTGATTAAAAAAGACTTTTTTTTCTAATTGCTTCGGATATTGACATTATATCAAAATGTTTTCCTTGTTTTCTTGATAATCTTGCTTGTGTTTTTTACCAAGCAAGAGTAAATTGCTTCACAGAATTATGACAATAATACTTTAATCACAATGATTTTATCTAGATACACTTGTAATTATAGTTCAAATACACGGAATTAAAAGATTTCCCCTTTGATGTTTGTTGAATGAAATCTTTTACACTTAACATGGTTGCAAAAACATATGCAAGTCCTAGCCATTGGAAAATTTGGTAATTGATTAACAAATAACACAC
>NC_090754.1:59210391-59215391 GCF_036898095.1 Palaemon carinicauda
ATAATTGAACCTATACCAAATGGATAATTCCAAAAATCTTTTGCTTGCGGAATTTTGTGATTGGATTTTTAGATTATAAAATTCCTTACTTATGATGGGATTGAACCATTGTAGGAATTTATTCTCCCATGTGCTCATATTATCTGGACACACAGAAGAAATATCCTCATTATTTTCTAATCCCATAAAATGGGTATAAACAGCACCCAAATATTGAGTAGCTTGAAAACGATTACCAACTTCAAGAGAGTTGTTAAATTCTTTCTCATAATTTTCTTTATTGGTAGCTTCTGGTATTTGATTAGACGTAGCTAATTGTAAATCACAACATACTTGGGCCTTTAAGGCGAATAGAAAAACAGTAAGGGCGTTGGTTAGAAATAAAATGTCACTATAAAGACACTGTTTGTACGAGTATAAATATGAAAAAACCCCATATAGAGAATAGATATCTCTTGGTGATATTAGTTCTATAGCCTTTGATTCTATAAAATACAGTATGGAATTCATTCTTGAATTGTGTTTTCTGTTTACGTTTAATATATTAATGAAATTAATTTCTCTAATGCACCATAAATTGAGACTAGAAATTTCTTCTATTACAGTACTTATAATGATTTTTTTTAAGAGTATCCATATCTTCCCCATGGAAAAGAATTGGGTTGTATGGCAATGATAGGTTTTGTTTGCTCTTTTCTTGCAAACAAGCCAATTCTTCTTTTTGTGTTATGTTTTTTATGTTAAAAAACATTCTTTTCAGATTTTTATATTGATACCTTTCTGATGCTGGATCAGAACCAAAGAATGAACACCAACTGGAGTTTAAAGCTGTACTGGGCCCAATCGTATCTCAGTCCATTATTTATATGCTTCATAGCTTAGATGGGGGGGATGGGGGTGGGTGTAATCACATATTATTTATACTAGCTCAAAGGAGGTTTTAGTTAGTTGTGTCTTAGACTTGACCAGTTCAGTTACCACCACCATTATCACTTATTGCAGGGTTTTGTCAAAATGAAAATGGTTCAAGTGCAATGTTCATACTACACAAATAAGTTTTAAGTTCTCAAAAAAGAAACAGAAAATGATTTTGAAAATATCCCACTCCTTGGGGATACTACAGATTTGGAACCTGATAGTTTCTTGTCTTTTCCAGACATTGGAAATTATCTAAATTTTTCAGAGTCGGGGGAGATGATTATTTTCAAGACTTGGAGGAATTCTTCAACCACAAGCAAGAAGGTATCAACATCAAAACAGAAATTCTCCCAATGAAGATTAATACAAACCAACACAAAGACGAAGAAAATATGAACACAGAAAAGAAGAGTTTTGAAACGGAGGAGCAAGTGAAAAAAGAATTTCTCTTTAATCCATATAAAGATGAAGAAAAGAAGATTTTTGAAACAGGGCAAGTGAAAAAAGAATTTCTCTGGAATCGATAAAAAGACGAAGAAAACACGAACACAGAAAAGAAGATTTTTGAAACGGAGGAGCAAGAGAAAAAATAATTTCTCTTGAATCCATACAAAGACGAAGAAAAGAAGATTTTTGAAACAGAGCAAGTGAAAAAAGAATTTCTCTGGAATCGATAAAAAGACGAAGAAAATATGAACACAGAAAAGAAGATTTTTGAAGCGGAGGAGCAAGTGAAAAAAAAAATTCTCTTGAATCCATACAAAGACGAAGAAAAGAAGATTTTTGAAACAGAGCAAGTGAAAAAAGAATTTCTCTGGAATCGATACAAAGACAAAGAAAATATGAACACAGAAAAGAAGATTTTTGAAGCGGAGGAGCAAGTGAAAAAAAAAATTCTCTTGAATCCATGCAAAGACGAAGAAAAGAAGATTTTTGAAACAGAGCAAGTGAAAAAAGAATTTCTCTTAAATCAATACAAAGACGATGAAAAGGGGAACATCAAAAAAGAAATTCCCCCAATGAAGATTGCTATAAACCAACACAAAGACAAAGAAAATATGAACACTGTAAAGAAGATTTTTGAAGCGGAGGAGCAAGTGAAAAAAGAATTTCTCTTGAATCGATACAAAGACGAAGAAAAGAGGAACGCCAAAAAAGAAATTCCCCCAATGAAGATTACCATAAACCAACACAAAGACGAAGAAAATATGAACACAGAAAAATCATTTTTGAAACGGAGGAGCAAGTGAAAAAAGAATTTCTCTCGAATCGATACAAAGACTAAGAAAAGGGGAACATCAAAAAAGAAATTCCCCCAGTGAAAACGACTACAAATCAACACAGAGGAAGAAAACTTGAACATAGAAAAGAAAGCTAAAAATCTCGATCTTAAAAGAAAAAGAAGAGAAACTGATATGATACAGAAGACTCAAAAGCTAGACGAGTTTCTCTATAAAACCAAAAGAAGACATTTTTTGAACCTATAGCTAAAAGAACAAGGCTTCAAAAAAACTAAACATTGTTATGTTTTCATCAAATATCCATCCCCGTGGAAAACCAAAACACCGATAGTGTAATTTGTGATTACCCACCAAAGCATAAGACAAAACATAATATAGATTTTATCATGTAAATTGCTATGTATAGAAAATGTTATAGATATGCTTTGCATATTAAATTTATAGCACTGCTTGCCAATATCTATCATTTTCCTTCGTGTTCAATTCAGCATCCTTTATATTCTCATCAAGTACTTTATGTTGCTTTAATGTTTTTATCAGTACTTCCCTTTTTATGAAATCGAAAACTATTTGAAATCTACAGGGGCAACTATGAGTTTTCTAGCTTTATTCCAAGCATCTTCTAGACGGACAAAGTAATGGGTTGCTAAGAGAGATATTCCTACACTAGTTCTGCGACCAAGAGACGAAATTTACCAAGAAAATAGAGAAATATATGCAAATAGTAGACGTAAATCTGTCAGAAATAGAAAATTCATCTATTGCAAAAAATTGAAAAAGAAAGTAAGAAATGTAGAAACCAAAATATGAAAGTCGGAAATGGAAGAGAAAGAAACACTAAGAATATATAAGCATTATAAGAAAGAAATAGAAGTTAACACGTTAAAAACTAAGCCGTTGATAAAGGCAAGAACAGACACTTTAAATCTAAATGGGAGAGGCAGATACGAAAATAAAGATCCAATGTAATATATGTGTGGCCACGAAGAAGAAACATTTGAACACTTTATATTACACTGCGAGATGTACTATCATGAACAGAAGTTCGTTCCCCTAGACCTCCAGAGAGTGAACACGAATCGCCTCACTATGAATCACCGAAGCTTTTGAACAAAAAAGTCATGAAAAACCCAATAGATGGCGCACCGCATGGACGTTGAGATTAGAGAGGAATAGGAAGTATTTATTTTTCTAAAGCATTGAGTAAAGTCTCCATAATCTGATATCGTTAGAAAGTGATAGATGATTTTGTGGTTTTTGACGTTACTGGGTTTACGTGTAAAATGTGCAGTTAACGAAATATGCTAGATAAATATGAGAATAAAATTATGCCTACGATATCTACATTCTTGAATAGGTATTCTCATATATTATCGTATCTTATCAACAGACATGGCCAACTAAGGGTCATTACAAAACATTTTAGCTTAAATGTCTCAGGAAGTGTTTTATAATCTGTAAGTCGCCTATTGTAAAAACAAAATAAACATTTGTAGAAGCAAGTCGGCAATTTGTTCTTTATTTTTTTTATTTCCCTTGCGTTATTACTGTAGTAACCACAAACTGCAGTTTCATATGAAAATATTCATAGATCTGTCATATTGCGTAATTGGGCCAACATTCTGAGCGAAGGTGGGCGATATGGGGTATGGCTACCGAATGGAATTTTAGAAACTAAAATGATTACCATACTTAAATAGGTGATTATTTATTTCTAGATATTTATTTTTATCCACAAAATAAAGGATATAATATAGAGAAAAACGAAGAAATATATACAGAGGATATAAATAATTGCCATAAATATTTTATCGTTACCAGTTTACCAAAAAAAAAAAAAAAAATAGTAATGAACCCTGTGAATTTTTCAAGTATTTTGTAATTCCACCTTGTCCATGGAAAAGTATTTTGGATGAAAATGAGTCTTATTTTAAAGAGATTTTTTATTTAAATGAAAATGTAATAAGAATAAAAAAAAACAACAATAGGTAGAATTATTACCAGAGGTCATCATAAACCCGATTTAATGCTTGCTAAATTGTATGATTACCCTAGTGATGAAAAACAAAATACTAGAATGTTTGGGTTTAGAAGTAAAAAGATGGACGATTATTTTAGTAGCTAATAAGAGAGGATAAATAAACAAAATAACAATAATAATTATTAAAAAATATTCATGGTGGCCTTATCATTATAATTACTATCAACACCATGAACATTTTTATGGTTTAATTTCAAAGTAAACGCGAATTATAAATTTCTCAAAATAATATATCTGTAGATTTGAATTTTGTAATCTTATCTAATATATACATATTTTTTTTAGTTCTTATTTTTGTTTTACCCAAGTATAAATTTGAAAAAACGTGACACAAATGTTGTTATTTCAGAGTTAATAAATTCCTATATAGGAATTTTATTAACTTTTGGTAGTAAAGTTAATAAAATTATACATAAAATTCTAGCTTTGAAGATTTTGGTTTTGGTCACGGTTTTTATTGACTACAATCTACTAACAAATGACCAGCGATACGAATCATATCTCCAACGCTGGCTTTTAATTCTTTGGCATAAATATGACTAAAACCCTGTAAAAATGTATGTAGGACTGTATAATCAATAATATTATTGTTAGTTGATATAATAATTTTACTTATTTATGGATTATTGATATAAATATAGAAATAGGTTAAAATGCGATGAATTGGTGCAATAAATTGTCTTCCATTTAATTCTCTGTTCTTTTTGTCTAAGGCCATACTCCGAACCAACCCATTTAAATAAACACCAAGAGCTGCTATAAGATAATATTCATATGATCTTTTCCTATGCTTATTTAAA
>NC_090754.1:59312891-59315391 GCF_036898095.1 Palaemon carinicauda
GAAGGAAAATTAGTTGTAGCAAAAGAGTGGGGGAATAGAGTAGGTGGATGTAAAAGGGAGCTAGTGAGGGTTGAAGAGCTAATAAAACCGGGGGTAAAAAGTAAATATCAGGAAAGGTTGAAAATGGCATATGACGAAGTGAGAGTAAGAGAAACAGGTAATTTAGAGGAGGAGTGGAAGTTAGCAAAAGAAAATTTTGTTGGGATTGCAAGTGATGTATGTGGCAAGAAGGTTGTTGGAGGCAGCATGAGGAAGGGCAGTGAATGGTGGAATGAAGGAGTGAAGGTAAAAGTGGAAGAGAAAAAGAGGGCTTTTGAAGAATGGCTGCAGAGTAATAGTATAGAGAAGTATGAAAAATATAGAGAGAAAAAGGTGGAAGTAAAGCGCAAGGTACGTGAAGCAAAGAATAAGAAGTTTTGGAAAGAAGTGAAGAGAGTAAGGAAGGCTGGCGCAAGAATTGAAGAGACAGTGAAAGATGGAAATGGAAGGTTGTTAAATGGAGAGGAGGCAAGGAAAAGGTGGGCGGAATATTTTGAAAGTTTGCTGAATGTTGAGGATAACAGGGAGGCAGATATAATTGCTGTTCCAGGTGTTGAGGTGCCAGTTATGGGAGATGAGAATGAGAGAGAGATTACAATAGAGGAAGTGAGGAGAGCAATAGATGAAACGAGAGTAGGAAAAGCATCTGGTATGGATGGTGTGAAAGCTGAGATGTTGAAGGAAGGGGGTGTGACTGTACTTGAATGGTTGGTGAGATTGTTTAATATGTGTTTTGTGTTGTCAATGGTACCAGTAGATTGGGTTTGTGCGTGTATTGTACCACTATATAAGGGTAAGGGAGATGTGCTTGAGTGTTGTAATTCAAGAGGTATTAGTTTGTTGAGTGTAGTTGGAAAAGTGTATGGTAGAGTAATGATTAATAGGATTAAGGATAAAACAGAGAATGCAATCTTAGAAGTACAGGGTGGTTTTAGAAGAGGTAGGGGTTGTATGAATCAGATTTTTACAGTTAGGCAGATATGCGAGAAATATTTAGCAAAAGGTAAGGAGGTGTATGTTGCGTTTATAGATCTGGAGAAAGCATATGATAGAGTTGATAGGGAAGCAATGTGGAATGTGATGAAGTTATATGGAGTTGGTGGAAGGTTGTTGCAAGCAGTGAAAAGTTTCTACAAAGGTAGTAAAGCATGTGTTAGGATAGGAAATGAAGTGAGCGATTGGTTTCCGGTGAGAGTGGGGCTGAGACAGGGATGTGTGATGTCGCCGTGGTTGTTTAACTTGTATGTTGATGGAGTGGTGAGAGAGGTGAATGCTTGAGTGCTTGGACAAGGATTAAAACTGGTAGACGAAAATGATCATGAATGGGAGGTAAATCAGTTGTTGTTTACGGATGATACTGTACTGGTAGCAGACACAGAGGAGAAGCTTGACCGACTAGTGACAGAATTTGGAAGGGTGTGTGAGAGAAGGAAGTTGAGAGTTAATGTGGGTAAGAGTAAGGTTATGAGATATACGAGAAGGGAAGGTGGTGCAAGGTTGAATGTCATGTTGAATGGAGAGTTACTTGAGGAGGTGGATCAGTTTAAGTACTTGGGGTCTGTTGTTCAAGCAAATGGTGGAGTGGAAGCAGATGTACGTCAGAGAGTGAATGAAGGATGCAAAGTGTTGGGGGCAGTTAAGGGAGTAGTAAAAAATAGAGAGTTGGGCATGAATGTAAAGAGAGTTCTATATAAGAAAGTGATTGTACCAACTGTGATGTATGGATCGGAGTTGTGGGGAATGAAAGTGATGGAGAGACAGAAATTGAATGTGTTTGAGATGAAGTGTCTGAGGAGTATGGCTGGTGTATCTCGAGTAGATAGGGTTAGGAACGAAGTGGTGAGGGTGAGAACGGGTGTAAGAAATGAGTTAGCGGCTAGAGTGGATATGAATGTGTTGAGGTGGTTTGGCCATGTTGAGAGAATGGAAAGTGGCTGTCTGCTAAAGAAGGTGATGAATGCAAGAGTTGATGGGAGAAGTACAAGAGGAAGGCCAAGGTTTGGGTGGATGGATGGTGTGAAGAAAGCTCTGAGTGATAAGAGGATAGATGTGAGAGAGGCAAGGGAGCGTGCTAGAAATAGGGATGAATGGCGAGCGATTGTGACGCAGTTCCGGTAGGCCCTGCTGCTTCCTCCGGTGCCTTAGATGACCAAGGAGGTAGAAGCAGTAGGGGATTCAGCATTATGAAGCTTCATCTGTGGTGGAATTGTGGGAGGTTGGGCTGTGGCACCCTAGCCATACCAGCTGAACTCGGCTGAGTCCCTGGCTAGGCTGGAGGAACATAGAGAGTAGTCCCCTTTTTGTTTTGTTTCTTTGTTGATGTCGACTACCCCCCCCCCCCCCCCCAAAAAATTGGGGGAAGTACCTGAGTATATGGATGGATGGATTATTTTTATTATTATTATCATTATTATTATTATTATTATTATTATTATTATTATTATTATTATTATTATTATTA